>NC_084714.1:20782140-21100890 GCF_033807575.1 Cydia pomonella | reverse complement strand
AAAGGCGACAAATTTAAAAAGTACTAACAAAGCAGATACAATTATTGCCAACCTAGAGTGTGGAATAAAATTAGTAAAATCGTTTCTGATGGCGACATTATTTGATTATTTATTGTCTCTTAAATCTATTAGGACAAACCAGGTGTTACAGTGAGCTTATTATTCCCTTTTTTTTTAATAAAACCTAAAAAATTTAAACCTTTCATAATTTTGGGATCCCAGTATCTCGGTATCGATGAAGACAACGTTTGGCATTAATACTGTAATTGCGGAAACTCCAGTATTTTGAAGCCCTAGTTAATAAATAAGTTTTTGGCAAAAAAATCATTTTTGGTACAAGCTTTTATCGCTGAATGTACTTTTTTCCCCAGACAACTAATACTCATCTAGACTCTAGAAGTTGCGTAGTTTTATCACAGAGTTCCAATGGCTGCCTCCTGTCTCCATTATCAGATCAGCTTGATGGTGGTGACTTACATATGTATGCAAATTTTCAGCTTCATCGGAAACCGGGAAGTGGGTCAAATTTAACTTGCAAGCTTTGTCCCATACATACTAACAAGGCAAGTTAAATAAAAGCTTGTAAAAACATAGCATAATTAGTAAAGCGTTATTTCAGCTGTCAAATATAAACAAAGGCACAATTTTTTCTTAGAATTCTCCCTTCACAATCGATAATTCTTTGTCTACGGTAAATATGCGGTAGTCTAAATTTCATGGCAGCTGATCAAGCTCTGGAAGTACTAATGGCCCGCATTGAGGGATTTTTACGAATGTAGCATTAAACTAAGACTTCTTTGATATACACCGTTTGCGTTAATAACCCAAACGATTCAAACCACGCTTTCCTTAGTAGCAAAAAAAGTGACAATAGGGACCGTGCGCGTTGGAGGGTCTGCCATCTTGTGGCCTGAATCGGAACCATAAACATGCACATCTACACGTCACGTGTTTTCTTGTGCATAGTAGGTTCTGCCATCTTGTGGGCTACATCGGAACAAAAAACATTACATTTACGCTTCGCGCCAAAAATCTGACGGCTCCTGTGCTGCCTCCTACAGTTCATGCACGCTCCCTATATGGCGGACGAATGTTTGGAATGTCATCGTATTTAAGAATTAATTCGTTTAAGTGTGATGAAAAACATTTTTGTGTAACTCCGGTGGTAAGAAAATTGCAAAGTAAAGTCTGTAAAGGTCTCGTCTCCAAAACTTCACACGTGTTTCATAATCATATCAATATATACATCACCCGACGGGCTAACCTTAGTCCCCTGGCGGACGGGGCGGTGTCTTTTATGGGATGCGACATGTGTTAGTACATTTGCTGTATCCCACCTAAGACACACGGTTAAGGCCGTGGGCTCAGCGGCTGAAACTGCCGCCAAAAATAAGCGTGCTAAGTACTCCGGGTTACAGGGGGCGTACGATTTTGTGCCCATTGCTGTCGAGACAGCCGGACCCTGGTGCAGCGAGGCGTCCGAATTGTTCAGGGAACTGGGTCGGCGGCTAAGAGAGAGGGGGAACGATCCCCGTTCTGGGTCTTGGCTTGTCCAACAGGTCTCCATCGCCATACAGCGTGGCAACGCTGCGAGTGTGATGGGGACTTTTGGACAAGGCATGTCACAGAGACAGGAGAATCCTACTGAGGACCATAGACAATACGCGAGGAAAAATGATAGGTCACTTGATAAGACACGACACATTCTTTAAAACTATTTTGGAAGGCAAGATCGAAGGTAGAAGAGGAAGAGGAAAACCACGAGCAAGTTACACGCAGCAACTAAAACGAAAAGCAAATGTCGTGTCTTACAGGGACCTAAAGAACTTGGCCGAGGACCGCGAAAACTGGCGTCTACTCCACCGACAAGAGCCATGCTCTTAAATGATGATGATGATGCAAGCTTCATATCTATAATAAATAGTTTTATAATCTTTCGCTCAACTCATTTACGCGTGTTTGACCCTCCTGCCAAATTTTAGTTATGTCACTCTTAATAATTGCCAGCGATACCCGTCATGTCAGTTTACTGTCAAATTACGCGTGACGTTTCCTTCGCATATCACAATAACACATTTACGAGAAGTTCTTCCAAAAGCAACTTTAATGCGTGCTGTCAAAGTTCAAGTTTGGATAATTGAATTAACCTTGTAAAGCCTCGTGTATTAATCATTAATGTTTCGTTTGTTAGCTATACCGCCTTAATATATTAACGGCTTCATAGTCTAGGCGGTAGTAACTCTACCTACGTAAAATGAGTTTGAAATAGAGGTGGATTGTCAAAGAAAACTTTTTAGCCACAGTAAATTTACTGTTATCTTTCGACACATGATTAAAACTTTTAGAACGCCATTTGACTTTAACCCTTATGTCTTCACTGATATGTATTAAATTTGTGTAATATCAAGTGGCGCCATCTATTAGCTTAGATCAAAGGCCAAAGGTATGGCAGCATCGTTTCGAGCGATGGCGCCACAACCTTTAGCCGATGCCCGGTAACATGGCGCCACTTTTTATATTTTACAAGTTCAACACATATCAGTATAAATATAGTCCTCCTCATCGTTTTCGATGACGGCGACCCCAAATAACCACATTATGGACGTTGTCTAGCGTGGCCCTAATGTGGCTGGCCAGGCCGAACTTGCTCTTAAATACTCTATTGCACAAATCAGTATAAGAAGTATAAGAATATGGATCAAGGTCAAATGACGTTCGAAAAGTTTTAATCATGTGTTGAAAGATGGCAGGAAATTTACTGTGGCTAGAAAATTTTCTTTGAGAATCTACCTCTATTTCAAATTCACTTTAAGGTAATTTCACGAAAATAGGATTTGTAGGGCGTAACCGATTTGTCACTATAAGCGAAGTCATCTTATCCGATTTCGATACAAAGATTTTTATATAAAAGTCCCATTTTTGTGTAAATAACAAAATATTTTGTTACTGTTTTATGCAAACATTTATTTCAGTGTCGAAGAATATCAGTAAAAAAAATTTTTCCTCATTAACTTTCGGCTCGTCTTATTTATGCCTGAATTTCAATGTTACATGCTTTTATTTAGTTTCACCTGTCCCTTTGTCTGTCTGTCGGTCTGTACCTAATCAAATCTTGCAAGTTAAATTTTGACGACCGGTTTGGCCTAGTGGGTAGTGAAACTGCCTACGAAGCTGATGGTCCCGGGTTCAAATCCTGGTAAGGGCATTTATTCGTGTGATGGACATGGATATTTGTTCCTGAGTCATGGATGTTTTCTATGTATTTAAGTATTTATAAATATTTATATATTATATATATCGTTGTTTAAGTACCCTTAACACAAGCCTTATTGAGCTTACTGTGGGACTTAGTAATAATGTCCTGTAATATTTATTTATTTATGTATTATTATAAATTTGACCCACTTCCCGATTTACGCTGAAGCTGAAAATTTGCATACATGTGTAAGTCGGGTGACAATGCAATATTACGGTACCATCGAGCTGATCTGATGATGGAGACAGGAGGTAGCCACAGGAACTCTTTGATAAAACAACGCAACCTAATTGTGTTTGGGGTTGTTAGAATTGTTTCAATGAGTATTAGTTGCCTGTGAAAAGAAAGGTCAGCGATTAAAACTTGTACCAAATTTTTTTTCCAAAAACTTTTTTCTAAGCACATAAATGAAACTAACGAGAACCAAATAAATTCTCCTAATTATTCCGTATAATACCACCAACGCAATCGTTCAACTTAAAATTACAAAACACAAGTACGCATCGGAATCTCTAAAAGCTACTTTATCCCATAGACAATACAGTTGAATTTGCATCGACACATTGTTTTGCAATCATGCCGTAATCAGGAGCATTTGCAATGTTCACGCGTAATTTGCGGCCAGGTGCACGGGCTATTGCCGAAATGTACAGTAAAGGTGCCGTTCGGATTCATACTTTACCAACATTTATGCAGCCGTATTACAGCGCGACGTTACTGTTAAGTTTATTAAATAAAAAATAAATAATATAATATAAATAAATATTATAGGACATTATTACACAAATTGACTAAGTCCCACAGTGAGCTCAATAAGTTTAAATATAATAAACTTAGGAAGTATTGATTTTTCATAATAAAAATAAATTACACGATAAAAAATATTCCTTGTTAATCAGTATGATTTTTTTGTTTATATGTTTATCAATAATTCTTATATACAGGTTGAAATTTTTATGTTTGACCATACGCTGCGAAATGAATATGTGGGTCATACCGCACAACTTTAACTATGGGGGCAATCCCGAAATCGCAAAAAAAGAGCTGTTCCATAGAAAACATTGACATGTGATTCACCAAAATGTATGAGATGGCAGATTTTTTTGTGATTTCGGGGTTGGCCCCATAGTAAAAGTTGTTCAGTATGATCTACATATCCACCTCTCAGCTCATTACAATTTCACTCTGTATAATTTGGCAAGCCAGCGTCAGTAGAAAAAGGCGGCAAATTTGAAAAATGTAGGCGCGAAGGGATTTCCTTCCATATAAAATTTAAACTACGCACCTATTTCTACTAACAAAGTGGGTTTGCCAGAGTATAATTTGGCATGCAAACACTTATATAATGTCAAGAACGATAATCGAAACAATACAAATTAAGGATGACTCACGCTAGACCGGCCCGTGCCCGGGCCGATGCGTCCGACACGTCATTTTCTATGACGGCTGATCGGTGATCACGTGGTGCTTGCCATAGAAAACAAAGCAACAATAGTTTAGCGTGAGTCATGCTAAATACTTCCACAAATGTCAAAATCGATGAAGCTGTCCGGATTTTTGACGTTTACGGCAGCGATGCAGTCGGCAGTAATATCCAGTAACAGTAATTCTGGTGCAGTCTGAATTTGAAGGATACATTTAAGTGACTGCAATGGCGCTGGTGTTGCAGCGTCGCAGCAGCGGCAAACGTGCGAAGTCTCTGTAAAGGTGTCATTCGGAGGTTAACTGCACCTATACTGCTGTTTTATTTCGCTCGTAGGTGCTTGACCGTACATGTATTGACGTGAGCGATACGCACGGGTGAATGATAACAAAATGACATTATTTAGATATCATTTCCAGGTCAAAATATAAGTTTGAATTGGTATCCAGCAGCCGCAACAGTAGCGCATCTGCTGTCGTCATCAGACAGTAACATTAAAACACTTTTTGGTCTTTGTTTTACTTTTTGTAGACTTTTTGGGTTTGGCTTGCTTATAATCTCTTTCGTTTCGCGTATTTTTTTCGTATTCTATTATAAGTTTTACCATTCTATAATACATACAATACAATGCAATATAAATGCTATTTTCATCACACTTGCTCGAAACACATCTTATTTCATGCAGGTGTGCTGAAGAACAAAGGCCTATACAGTTCCCGCTGGAGTTACGGATTGTAAAAAAAAGTATAACTCCCCTACTCTCCCTAGCTTATCCTTCGTTCAGTATCGGAATGAAAAAGATCTTTTTCGAGCACGTGTGATGAAAAACTAATTAAGCCTCAATTATTAAGGATCGATCACGATCTGGAGATGGACACCTAAGCTTTGAAACTTTGAAATTCACGCTTAACTCAGATTTTCTCGTAATTAATATTTGGCAAAAATCTTTCTCTCCTCCAGGTGAGATTCGGTGAGGAATTCTTCACCCTAAAATAGCTTCACGTACATAATTGACGGCCCAAATCTCAAAATTAGTAATTATAGGCGTAAATAATCCAGTTTATCAGCGCATTCACCAGCTATTCAACCCGTGCTAAACACGAGATAAAACTAGGTACTAAGCCGAATTTGCACCAGCGAGATCAGTAATTATGCTGGCTTGTGTAATTAACATGCCACTGGGCTGTGAACTGATAATGCCTAATACCTTGTACGCAATGGCTGCATTAATGATACTAAAATTTACGCTGGGGAATAAAAAATGAAACTGCACAAATTAATGACGCTTTCTCTGCTACTCCTACTGAACGATACATGAGACTATCCGGTTCTGTCAGTTCCCCACACCATTCATGCCCAATCCATAATAAATACTTAAATTGATGAATGGATGGAATTAACGGATAACAGCGCAATATTACGAGTTTTGACCGTCCGACACACAAAGTCTCTAAAACATTGCCTTCATATAATACCTTAGTTCAAAAACGCATCTTCAATTTACCAATTCCCGAAGTACGTTGCGCCTTTGGAAAACGTTTTGGAAATCGCATTCGAGTGACAACTTACAATTCCATACTTAAACGGTGTTGTAACCTTAGATCTAGCACCACTATAGAAGCAAAGAAACTCCTATTTAATTTCTTAAATACTCTTATAGTTAGTTATGCCGAGACAGAAGCTATATTAGATAATGTACTTTAACTAATTTACTTTATAAATGGGTAAGTCTAAGTATGTATAGTCAGACTATAATGTACATACTATACTTTCATTGTATCGCAATATGATTGTTAGTTATAAGTTATTTTGCCAAAAGCTGGACTTTATGTTTGTAACTTTCATTCTGTCGGATAATGTATTCCTGGTACCCCGCGATACAGGCAAAGCCTAGTGCGGAGACCCTGCTACATTCTGTAACTTGAATTTCTGGAAATAAAGATTTATTTATTTATTTATTTATTTATTTATTTATTTATTTATTTATTTATTTATTTATTTATTTATTTATTTATTTATGTAGTAGATATGGGTTCGGATCCTGACTTATTGGATAGCAGATGAATCGCCGGTAAGAAATTACCGTCGCCCATGGACACCTGCAACACAAATGGATTGCTGGCTTTTAAGATGGAAGTACGTTCTTTTCTTGAATGTCGTATCGGTCCGGAAATTCCGCAGGCGACAGTTCGTTTTGGAGAAAGTTCTTCAAATTTATATATAGAATATCATAGGTACTTAAGGGTGACTAGCTTTTCAGTAAAAGAAAATAAAGTAAGGTAAGTAAATTAATGTAAACAAGGCTATTTAAAAATATAAGGCCGTCAGAGTTGAGCTAAACTGAATGCAATATTCTAAAAAATAATCTTACACTTATGATATACCTTTATCATAGAGTGGGTCCAAGCTAATACTCTCATCTCACCTCAACGGACTAGAATAAATATTTATATATTATAAAGGTCTTTATTGTGCACCAGTTAAAAACACACAGAAAATGAAATACAGTTAAAAACTAGGTAACAACAAGTCGATGTTATTAATCAAAACTTTTATTGACCAATCACAACTTTTTTTAAAGCTCGAATTTGTGTTGGGTAGTATTCAACGCTGCGGGCGTGATATATTTATGGACAAGGGATACTCGTAACTGGGAGTGATATGTGACAAATAAGTGTCTGTCATATGAAGTGTTTTCCGAAGACACAGAGCTTCGTCTATTAATTGCACTGGGTGATTTTGGGGTCGTGTATTGAATGTCAAAAATATATTAAGATGATTATACTTTACAAATTCCCCATGGGGCTGACCACAAAATCACGTAAATTGGAAATTTGAAAAAAAAGTGTACAACTTTAAGTAAAATGGCCCTTTTACATAATTAAATAAGGAATACCAAGTTATAAACAGTGTTTGAAATATTCGAAATATAATTAATATATATGATGTCGTTTAAAACTCGTTTACAGTCGATGGCCTAGATTGTACAAGTTATCACATCGTAACTTCACCCAAAACATTCTGGGAGGAAAATGTCCAGATTATAACGCTTAAGTAAATTGCAGTCCTGTTAATCCCAATTTCGGTGCCAATTTGGAGCGGCATTCGAAGCTAAAGATCTGCTATTTATTTCAAATTGACATTATTTTTCTTTAGAGGTATTATGTTTAAGTGTAAGAAAGGCTAGGTGTTGATGGGTAGTAACGAAAATATTCAAATTGACAAAAAAAATGTACGAAGAATCATCATCTTTGGTGGACTAAGGAACGGTAGCCATCTAAAACGTAGAAAACTTTCAACTTATCATTGAAAACTGGACAATTTGACACCCGCTTTGTGACACTGTGGCCATTTGGGCAGTAAATAAATAAATATAAATAAATAAATATTATAGGACATTAGTACACAAATTGACTAAGTCCCACAGTAAGCTCAATAAGGCTTGTGTTGAGGGTACTTAGACAACGATATATATAATATATAAATATTTATAAATACTTAAATACATAGAAAACACCCATGACTCAGGAACAAATATCCATGCTCATCACACGAATAAATGCCCTTACCAGGATTTGAACCCGGGACCATCGGCTTCGTAGGCAGGGTCACTACCCACTAGGCCAAACTGGTCGTCAAAACTGTGTACTGGTCTGGCAGTAGAGCGTAACAGTTTGATTTCAATAAGTCGTCAATGACGAAAGGACATTGTGAAATCCCAATTAGATACTAATTTATTCATAATAAAACGAAAAGATACCTCCCCAATTAGCTGACCAAGTTTAAATCCAGCAAGCTGATTAATACGTACCTACTCTTCGTACTGTACCTAAAATGGACTACTTCCCTGCCTAATATTTATACCTATGGACTGGTTGTGAAAAGTAATGATATAAACGTATTTTTATTTGTAAAAGGTAATCCACGACATGCTTCGTCATTGCACAAATGTAATCCGTATAAGCATCGTCATGACCCTTTTCTATATTAACACGGACATTAAACCATTATTTTTGCGAATGTCCAGCCCCACCCTGAACCAAGCCTGGTCCAAAAGTTCCTATTGTGCTGACAACGTTCCCACGCTGTACGGCAATAGAAAATTGTTGGGCCAGTCAAGATAATAAAAAAAATGAAAAACTGAACGTCTAGCGAACGTCAAGGAGTTTTGACCGAAGGGTGTCAAGTTACGGCGTCTTCGCGGCCGGCTCACTGACACAGCAGGGTTGCGTAATCGCAAGTCACAACCATGATGTGTTACATAACACATCATGGTTGTTTTAAAATATATTTTTTGTAACAGTATACTAGTTTTAAGGTATTCATCTATGAGCTACTTGTTGCCATAAAGTAAAGTTTTTCATTTCATTAACAATTTACGCATCTGACGATATTATTTCTGTATTCAATATTTCCAATTAAAAAGGAGAGTACAGGTTTTTAAAGGGTCGGCAACGCGCATGTAATGCCTCTGGTGTTGGAGGCGTCCATAGGCTACGGTGACTGCTTACCATCAGGCGGGCCGTATGCTTGTTTGCCACCGTCGTGGTATAAAAAGAAATTACTTACATTTTACAATTTTTGTTCAACTATTATACATATTGTAGATCTGTGAGAAATTCTGACACGAGGACATGAATATCTTTAAAGGAAAATTTGTCAAAATTGACATCAATTTGTCCGAATCGTCCTTCGAAACACGTATATCTATAACCGGTAGGAAATTGCCAAATTGCCCAGCGTCCCGTTATACTGTAATGACCACTAAATTCCACTTTACTACTGTTTTTCCAAATCAATTCACTAACTTTACGGCTTCAATTTGCTTGTTTCCTGCGTAAAGTTGGTGGTTAATGCTGATAAGGTAATTTGGCTGTTAAAGTAGCTGTTACAGATTATGGGCTAATTTTACAAGCTTTTATTTACTTTCACCTGACCGTTGTCTGTTTGTAATCAAATCTTGCAAGTTAAATTTTATCCACTTCCCGGTTTCCGATTGAGCTGAAAATTTGCATACGTATGTAAGTCAGGTGAGAATGCAATATTATGGTACCATCGAGATGATCTGATGATGGAGACAAGAGGTGAACATAGGAACTCTGTGATAAAACAACGCAACCTAATTGTGTTAGGGGTTTTTAGAAGGGGTTTCGTTAATAGATTTGGATACAATAAAAAAAAATCAAAATATCTTTATTAATTTGTATGGTTATTATTTATTTATTTATTATTGTTATGTTTTTTTTAGGATATACGTTGGAATTGCGATTATTTATGTTCAGAATTTAATGTAACTAGAGTTAGACCAAAATAAGTCTGCACCGATTTTTGCAGCTGATAGTCCAAACTGTGCAAGAAATATTTACAGTCTGTCAGTCAGTTTGTGGTGCCAAAGTCGTTGCAGAGATCTTGATTTTATTCTATCTATCCACCGATTTCATAGAAATCTGAGGTAAAAATCGACCGCACCAGAAAAATTGGCGGGTTCAAATTCCGGTAAGCGCATTTATTCATGTGATGAACACGGATATTTCGACGGTCCCAAGTAACACTGTCGGATCTACAAAATCGTCATTTTCGTTTTATTGCATTAATGATCTTAAAACATCCAAATTTATAATATGACATTTTCAGAATTTTACATTTCTCTCTATTTTCCGAAATAATATGTCACAAGAATGTCGTATCTTACACAGCGTCCGGTTTACAATGTCGGATGTCGCGTTGCAACAATGTTAGCGGGTGCGCGGGTAGGGCGACGTGGTCGTTTGTGCCAGTACCCACAATATTGTATGGATAAGCGCCGACTTCGCGAGTTCCTCGGCACATATTTAAAAAAGGCCAAGATTTTTTGATGTTTTAAATCATTATGGCAAGTAATCGGTCCAAACGGATTTTACAATCAGTTTTGGCAGCAGGCAGTGATAATATTCCACGAAAAAAGAAGAAACAAAATGCCGTGAATTCAAGTCACATCCTTTTTTCTGAAGATAATATGGGTAAGTACAATGTCACTAAAGTATAAATATTACAATATATGGTTATTGTTTAAAAATACCATACGTAGTGTTTCTTGTGGTTTGTTTAGATTTTTTTTGACTAGGTTGGTGTGCCCATACTATAATGTTGGTTGTGGTAGTTGCGACAATATTTATTGGATTATGACAATTTATTGTGTTGTATGTGGTACTTCCGACATTGTTACATGGAACAAAATTATAACTTATGTCGTAAATAGCATATCCGACTTTATTTCATGGATATAAAATTACTGCTTATGTTCTATGTTACACTACCTTCATTATTTACGGAAAATTAATTACTATTTAGGTCGTAAGTTACACATCCGACAATTTTGTATGGATTTTATCAGATTATTTCTAGTTTTAAGTGGCATAACTGACTACTTTAAAGAGACTTTGTATTATTTATACCTGCTAAATGTTTCACACTTATCGAAACTTATCATTTGTAATGAAGTAGTAGTATTGAGCACTGGCCCTTGCACTTGTATAAGTGCGTAACGCTTTAGCCACATACGCCTTAGAGTTAGTTACCGTTTAGTTTATTACGTTTTATATACTATCATGTTTTAATCACATCAGTGAAAACTAATAATTTACGTAGAGCATAATGAAGATGATTTAATCCAGTTGCAAGATTTACTCGGAGATGTTTTTAATGACGAAAATGAAAATGGCAATTGTGACAAATTAATAAATGACGAGGATGTTTCACCGATTCCAGGCGAAGAAGAAATTATACCACCATCATCAGCAGATTTAGAAAAATATGAAAGTTCTACTTTAAGACCAAATATTGCTAGTTCAAGTGCAGTTAACGTTGCTGTAATTGGAAATCTTGATGTAAAGTTAGAAAACTTCCCTGAAACGCCTACAGAAATAGATAACCTGACGAGCAGATCTCCTCGTGTCTTATCAGGTATTATAGTGGTAGAATCTGAGAATATACCGCAGGATAAATTTCCAGGAATGCATAATATTACCCTTACATCATCTCGTGTGATAGATACTACTGTTTTAGATTCAGAAAATAATCCACAAAATGCGTCTGATACACCAGTTCCTTCTCCTATTCACTCATCTCATCATAATTGCAATAGCCAATTCTGCTCAATTGTTCGCCTATTCAGTATTATTCTATATATCCAGATTTTGATACTCCAACGCCATCAATGGTTGCATCTATTGGCAGCCCTTACACGCCTTCTACAAGCAAGCCACGTAAAAAAACTTATAAAACTGACGAGAACAAAAAAAGAAAAATCCATAAAGAAAATTAGCAATCGACGCAAAGAAAAATAAATAAAAATGAGGGTAAAAGTTTTACGACTGCGAAAGGTAAGCTAGTAGATGAAAAAGCTATAAAAGATCCTTGTACTTTAAAATGTCGTATAATTTTTTTCCAAAGAACAACGATTAAAGATTTTCATAAAATTTTGGTCAATTTGTGATCGCACCCTCCAATGGAAATATGTTTTCAAATACACAGAGAAAGTCAAAAAAGCTCGTCACACTATAAAAGAGACAAAACACAATCGTCAATTTACCTACTCTTACCATCTGCCATCTGAGCTAAAGGAAAAAGTAAAAGTGTGTAAAACTATGTTTTTAAATACAATATCTTCAGGCAAAAAAGATCGGGGATATGATATAATTGAACCAGATAACCGTGGTAAATACCATCACAAAAAACAGTAATAGATGAGGAAATGATCAGGAGCGTCTGCGATCATGTAAATTATTTTCCTTTGGTAGAATCTCATCGTATTCGAAAAGATTCTAAAAAAAAGTATTGGACGAAATCGACAGTGTTTCCCGAATGTTTAAGTTATATTGTGAGTGGGGTGATCTTAAAAAATATTCTAATAGCATCGACTAAAAGGCAGTACCGAGATATTGTCAACGAAAAGTTTAATTTAGCGATTTATCGTCCAAAAAAAGATGTGTGTGACGTGTGCCATTCTTTTATGGGCAAGAAAACCCCTACTGATATTGAAATAAAAAAACAGGAGGTACACTTACAACATAAAGAGACTGCTCGTTTACAAAAAATGGACGACAAAAAAGAGGCGTTAGAAAACCAGAAACTAGTAGTTACCACATTTGACTTCCAAAAAATTTTGACTACTCCGCATGAAGAGGTTAGTATTTTGTACTATAAACGTAAATTACCTACTCTTAATTTTACTGTCTATAATTGCGGTGATAAAACAGCGAAATGCTATATGTGGCACGAAGGCATTGCAAAACGTGGATCTAATGAAGTGTCTAGTTGTCTGTACAATTTTATAAAAGAACATGCTCAAAAAGGTGTCGAGGAATTTCGCTTTTGGTCTGACAACTGTGGCGGTCAAAACCGAAATGTAATGGTTTGTAATATATATATATTTTTTTGTTTTTTCTAAATCAATATATTTCTCATATTTTGGAATAAATCATATATCAATTAAAATGTTTTATTTTAAACACATAACACAACATCTAACTGTCGTATCTCATCACTAGAAGAAATGCACAACACAGGTAATTTAGTCGTAAATGACACATGCGACCCATATTATTATCTATTGTCCAATAAAAAAAGGCGTTAGTGACACATACGACCATTTTATATGAACCATGTCCAAACAAAAAAGTAGTATGTGACACATCCGACCAAATCGTTTAAGAATCTCCAGGCAAAATTGTCGGTTGTACTATTTCTGAGGTTTCCTCAAGTATTTTCTTATTTTTACTTATGCACATTTTAAGAGTACCTAAAAATAGTAACTATTCCCAAATTTTATAAGTTAATATCATAATTTGACAATTTTATAGCGTAAAAACCTGTTTGCAAAACTTTGATTGGCTCTGCTGGAAAGTAGTCATTTTGCAGATCCGACAGTGTTACTTGGGACCGTCGTTTGTTCCTGAGTCATGGGTGTTTGTTTTTTATTTAAGTATTTATAATTATTTATATTTTTGGCCCTTATTATGAGTATGGGAGTAAATTGTCTGAAAATGTTCGTAAAATCTTGAGACTTGTAGGCTTTTCAAGTTCCCGCTTGTATGTTATATTTTCATAAATCGATGTCGCTTTTTTGAGAATTACTCTCATCTTGCTCACGCTAACCTACGTTCATTTTTCATTACATTATTTTATCTGATATCAGGCAAATTGAAATAAAATATTGATGTCATTTGAATAAAATATGTGAGATGATTATTCAACCACAAACGGTAATTTTTCAATACGTCCGTCCATCAGCCATTTCAAAAGCTGTAATATTTCAGATAACATTTCACAAGTAGGAATAGCAACCATTTATAATGGTAATAATACCGTAGATATATTGTTTTTATTTACAATGTGTGTAGAGATCAAAATTCTAAAATTATCTACAATGTGCATAGGTGCCTACCGTAAGTAGGTGCATGTTATTTAAAATTAATTCTACAAGTTTAATTATTTCATGTTTAAGTTGAGGCTATTTAACCACAGATATTTTTCCCTGAATCATGGGTGCTTTCTATGTATTTAAGGATTTATAAATATCGATGTATTACATAATATATTGTTGTCTAAACACCTACCCACAACACAAGCCTTAGATATTAAGCTTACTGTGGGACTTAGTCAATTTGTGTAATAATGAAATGAAATGTTTTTTGTTCCAGAAAGAATATTCCATGGGTATGTATAAAATTAGGCTATTTAAACTAAAGTCTACAATTAATAATACATCTAAAATAACTAAATAAGACAATTATAATAGGCCTAGGAGCAGTTCACCCCGATTTCATGGTGACAGGTTTGTGGTAGGTCCTCCAGCGCTCATGAAGCGGGCTACCGTCCCACTCCCTCACTGCGGACAGGAGGACGCATTTATCGCCTTTCTGGTGGCGGCGCTTCTCGCTCTCAGCAGCGCGGCCCAGCCCGGCGCGCGCCCCTCCGCGAACATGGCGCTCGCGCTGCACCAGCGCGGCAGCCGGAACAACGCCCGCCAGGCGTTATTATACTTCACGCACATGTCTCCCACTGCTGCACAGATGTAATCCGACCACAATTCCACTGTATAGACGCAAGTACAAAAGCTCAGGAACAGCTGCCTTTTCACGTCGTTACTGCATTTGGCGAATGTTCTGGCTAGCATGTTCGCTCGCACTGCAATAGCTCGTCTTTGCCTTTCAATGTCCTTGTGGTCTTTCAAACTAATATATAACTAAATAATGTCCTATAATATTTATTTATTTATTTATAATATTTATTCTGATAAATTTGCGTGTAATGATTAAGATTGACAGCTGCGCAATGTCCCCAGATTACTTTAAAATATCTACGAGTAAATTAAATGAAGTATTTAATGTAAATTAAGAATGCTACCAAGCCTACCAATAAGTTAATTTTATGTAAACAAGATAAATTCGATGAAGCATTTGCGTAGGTATGCAAATCTTCATATTCATATTTACATTCTGCAGTTATTTTGAAATTCAAATTCAGTAAATACATTATTGTTTCGATAAGTTATGCCAATATATTTATATTTTTTTAACTCTATTAAGTAGCTCTGGTGGTCTAGCGGTATGAGCGTGTGACTTGCAATCCGGAAGTCGCAGGTTCGAACCCCGGCTCGTATTAGGGAGTTTTTCGGAACTTATGTACGAAATATCATTTGATATTCAGCAGTCGCTTTTCGGTCAAGGAAAGCATCGTGAGGAAACCGGGGTAATCCCAATAAGGCCTAGTTTACCCTCTGGGTTGAAAGGTCAGATGGCAGTCGCTTTCCTAAAAACTAGTGCCTGCGCCAATGGGGATTAGTTGCGAAGCGGACCCCAGGCTCCCATGAGCCGTGGCAAAATGCCGGGACAACGCGAAGTAGAAGAAGACTTAGATTTTTTGACCATCCAAGTTATTAATTATTAAGAGAGCAAAGGCTTTTTAAAGAAAGAAAATCCTAAAAGTAGGCCTATATGTTATTAGAAAGAGAGAGTATACTTCAGGGGATTGAGATCTGCTACACCTACCACATGTATTATAATAGCCCCGCCACGCTTTGCTCCTCGCGCCGCGACGTTATCCTCTTTGGCCACACCCTTCTGTACCCCTAGTGTAAATATTGTCGTCAGCGAAACGTGACGTACGCGTTTGCGTTAAGTGTCATTTTGTATGAGATTTTTGACTTTCCAAAACGTCCCGCTTGGCGCGCTGTTCAAAAACCCATACAAAATGAGACTTAACGCAAACGCGTACGTCATGTTTCGCTATGGACTAAATTTACACTAGGGGTACTGTACTCGCCCAATTAAGGGAATTTTCACTGAAAAGTGAACTATTAATTTTTTTTTTCGAAAACCCATCAACTTTTAGATTTTTTTCTACTCAAAATCAGGACGACTATTGATTTAAAGAGGAAACAAAAATATGACACTATGTGACGCATTTTCACATACATTTTATATGGACCATCACAAAACAGTCACCCAAAATTTGTATGAAAAACTGTGGACACTACTTTTCTTTTTTTTATCAATAACGTGATTATAAGTAGAAATAACCCAAAATTTGTCAGTACATTTATCTAAAAAGTATATGGTACCATTTTTAATTCTGCGAATGATGCTATTAAGCTTAGAATAAATTTGTAAAGTGGAAAAGTTACTGCCTTGGGTAAGACTTCCAGATCCAGACCATAGATAATATTTCAGATTTTTTGAAGTCCCATACGGCAATAAGCGTAAAACTACAATACTCTTGGGTATTTTAACCATTTGCATTCCATTTGATATCCTCTTTATTTATTCGACCAAAAGCTAATCGTTTCCTAGGAAAGCTTTTGTACTCGCATTGTAGTAGTATAATAGCTGTAACCCTAGTCCCGCCACGCTTGTTATAACTTGCCGGGTAACGTAACTAGGTTTGGTGGCGCAGTCAAGCTATAATAGTCAGTAGAACACATACTGTTGGAAGAAAAAAAATCGTTTGTATTGTAGTAGTTTAATAGCTGTAACCCTCGTCCCGCCACGCTTGTTATAACTTGCCGGGTAACGTAACTAGGTTTGGTGGCGCAGTGAAACTATAATAGTCAGTAGAACACATACTGTTGGAAGAAAAAAAAAGCGTTTGTATTTTAGTAGTTTAATAGGTGTAACCCTCGTCCCGCCATGCTTGTTATAACTTGCCGGGTAACGTAACTAGGTTTGGTGGCGCAGTGAAACTATAATAGTCAGTAGAACACATACTGTTGGAAGAAAAAGAAAGCGTTTTTGTATTGTTCCAGCAGCTGTAACCCTCGTCCCGCCACGCTTGTTATAACTTGCCGGGTAACGTAACTAGGTTTGGTGGCGCAGTGGAGCTATAATAGTCAGTAGAACACATACTGTTGGAAGAAAAATAAAAGCGTTTGTATTGTAGTATTTTAATAGCTGTAACCCTCGTCCCGCCACGCTTGTTATAACTTGCCGGGTAACGTAACTAGGTTTGGTGGCACAGTGAAGCTATAATAGTCAGTAGAACACATACTATTGGAAGAAAAGGAAAGCGTTTGTATTATTCCAGTTTAATAGCTGTAACCCTCGTCCCGCCACGCTTGTTATAACTTGCCGGGTAACGTAACTAGGTTTGGTGGCGCAGTTAAGCTATAATAGACAGTAGAACACATACTGTTGGAAGAAAAGGAAAGCGTTTGTATTATTCCAGTTGAATAGATGTAACCCTCGTCCCGCCACGCTTGTTATATATGTTATATATAACTTGCTAGGTAACGTAACTAGGTTTTGGTGGCGCAGTGAAGCTATAATAGACAGTAGAACACATACTGTTGGGAGAAAAGGAAATAGTTTGTATTGTTCCAGTTTAATATACAATACAATATACAAATATCAAATGTGAGTAGTTCGAAAAACCCACACGGCTAGATGTTGCTGCCCATCTTAGGCAGTTTTTTAAAGAAAAACCCACTTATTCAACCAACCTACAATAAATATTTGCAACTCTAATCTACGCTACTAGGTGCATTGCGTGAAAGACAGACATAACATAAATTATTTATTAACTTTTCTAGCTTAGTTGGTAGTGACCTTCGGTTGAGTCTTCGAAGCAGGAGGCCCTGGGTTCGAATTATAAATTATCCTACGAGTATATACACCCAACCTACTGTTTATCTCCTTTTAACTGTGACCCAAACTGTCTGTAAACGGTTCCCCGCTGTGTGTATTACTGGGTAACCAAAACTTTACTACTTGCTAAGTCTAAATAGATAAGGTCTAGTCATCGTCATCATTATCCTAAATACACAGCAACTGTCGCATTTCATTAAGAGTCAAGTCCAGAGATAAACTCGCCACGTCTATCTGAATAGTACTGTGCGAAAGAGACAAGGGAGAGCTTCTGTTTTCGTTGTTGCCTCTACATTGCTCTGAAACTGCTGTTAGGATGAGAAGCAAACATCTTCTGTCAGAAGAATTTAAATAATGTTCTCCATCTTGTATGTATAAGCACATGCTTATACATAGTAATATGTATTAGTTTATCTTTTGGATGTCATATAAGTAATAGTATTTGATCATAGTTTTGTAGGTTTATTTTTATTATGTTTTAAATGTATGTATAATATTTCGTTTTTTGGTTAAATAATTTATAAATATCTTCTGCAAATATGTCTCTGTTTGACCCAATGGTTGACTGGTAGAGAATGCCTTTTGGCATTAAGTCCGCCATTTGTACATTTTTCTTTGTTTGTGCAATAAAGTTTAAATAAATAAATAACCTAGCTGCCGATGACCGGCCTCCCCACAGAAAGTGCACCGCGACCGCATATATGTAATAAGCGCTTTTAACCCTTTATAAATCATAAAGGTGTCAGAAATTATGCAAACTTGAACCATATCACTTTCAAACAAAGTTCAAAATTATGTGGGAAATATATTCCCTCTGCCTTAGAAAGGCTTAACCTACCACCTTTTACCATATTTGCTTCACCTGTCGCTCAAAACAGAGGCCAATTAAAACTTACATATGTGACATCAATATGATGTCAGTCGCCCGAGCGTCTCGGACGCGAAAATACATGTTCGGACAATTAGGAGCGATTTTTTTTTTTATATTATAGGACATTAGTACACAAATTGACTAAGTCCCACAGTAAGCTCAATAAGGCTTGTGTTGAGGGTACTTAGACAACGATATATATATAATATATAAATATTTATAAATACTCCTCATACAATCCAGCTCTCTCTCGGTTCGACAATTGTTTATCTACAGGGTAGGTACGATAATGCATCGAAACACGATAAACTCGTCCGGCTTGGCAACTCTCATCAGCAAAAGGACTTTTCGCGTTCCACGGAACAGAACGGAAACGCCTTATGCACGTAGCTTCCCTCAATTCCTCCACCCATATGTGTACAATCACGTAGCTAAACTATTCAACGTGCAAAACATGACACTCAAGGAATTTCAAATTGTTGTCCGAAGGTGGTTAGCCTCTCTCTCTTAACTGAAGAGGTATTGAAACCTTTGCAGTAAAATACACTCAGGCACACACACACACACACACACACGCACACGCACACGCACGCGCACGCGCACGCCCACGCCCACGCCCACACACACACACACACACACACACACACACACGCACGCACACGCACACGCACACGCACACGCACACGCGCACACGCACACGCACACGCACACACACGCACACGCACACGCACACGCACACACACACACACACGCACACACACGCACGCACACGCACACACGCACACACACACACACGCACACGCACACGCACACGCACACGCACGCACACACACACACACACACACACACACACACACACACACACACACACACATTTTAATTATTTTAGTTGATCACCTCATACTTTGTAATTTTTTAATTTCTCATGTATTATATAGCACCAACTAGTTGTTAATTCGTTTTGCTGTTACTGTCTCACCAAAGTCCTACCTACTTTTGTCAACCCTGCCTCTAATCAACTCTACCTTGTTAATAAAGAAATTTTGTATTTGTATTAGTATTTTTGTACTTAAATACACCGAAAACACCCATGACTCAGGATCAAATATCCATGCTCATCACACGAATAAATGTCCTTACCAGGATTTGAACCCGGGACCATCGGCTTCATAGGCAGGGTCACTACCCACTACGCCAGACCGGTCGTCCAAGTATGATGGAATATATTCGGTGAAAACTCACACATACCCATGCATTATAATAAGATTATATTTTTACTATACATTATTATATATACAGATTGTTTAAAATAAAAACTACTTGAAAATGTGCATTCAGTAAAATATTATACTATATCTAAAGACTGTCCACGATTTAATCCTTTTCCAGGCATAGTACGATTTATGGACCACATACGCGCCATTAGAATTTCAACTTTAGCATTCCGATTTAAGGTTCAAATTAGATTACACTTTCAGGAAATGTTACTTGTCTTCAAATGAATCATCAAAGCTGGATTAATTGGAATATATTTGGATTTTTTGGGAAAACCTTGTAGATTGGTGCGCCCTGGAAAAGGGTTAAAATGGTCATGCATGATCTCGGTGGCAACATGGCATTTTTATCGCCTATCACAATGCCTGTCACCTTTTAACAAGTATTTAAGTGCGAAAAAGTGTGAAAATGCCACCATATTGCCACCGAGATCATACATGACAACTTTTTATCATGGACAATATTTAGATATCATGTTGATGTCACAATATAAGTTTGAATTTGCCTCATAGCCTCCAAAACGTCCCCAACACTCCAGCGCCATATATTGAAATTTATTGCTTTATTATACACTTAGAGGCAATAAGTACTCGTACACGGTGCGAGGCTTTTATTTCGTTCATTCAATTTTCCGTGTGACTAACGTATATAAAATGGCGTGTTATTGGTGCGCCAGATGCGTTAAGGTATGAAATATTTAACTGACTTACAAAGAAATGGTAAATTAGATAAGATAGATCATAGAAAAACCGGACCAAGTGCGAGTCGGACTCGCCCACCGAGGGTTCCGTACTTTTTAGTATTTGTTATTATAGCGGCAACAGAAATACATCATCTGTGAAAATTTCAGCCTGGTGACAGACGGACGGACGGACGGACAGCGGAGTCTTAGTAATAGGGGTCCCGTTTTACCCTTTGGGTACGGAACCCTAAATAAAGCAAAGTGGCGTGCTCTTGTGTTGGAGGCCTAGACTCATTTTGGGTCATCGCGCCAGCCAAGTAGTAAGTAGTTAAGTAGATCATATAACACAATTTATTTACACAATTCCTTGTATATTAACCATAGATATGCCCCTGCGTTTGATTTTTTTCTGTTTTTTATTATTATTATAAATTATAAGAAGGGGCCCACTGATTAACAGTCCGCCGGAAGGTATCGGCCTGTCAGTTAGAACAAAATGTTGACAGTTCCGAACAACGACAGGCCGATAACGCCCGGCGGACTGTTAATCAGGGATCTGTCTCTAAGGAGCTTTTAAATATTATATATATATATATATATATTTTATGATAGAGGAGGCAAACGAGCATACGGATCACCTGATGATAAGCGATTACCGCCAGCGATATTAGCGATATTTGTATGAAATTGGTTTTTCGCTTGTAATAATCAGTTACTAACTATAGTTAATATACATGAAATTGTATAAAGTTATTTTCAATAATGTCAATATCCGTGAAGGAAAATGGGCACTACTTTTGTACGGAGAAGCGGGCGTCAACTATCCTCTTAATTATATTTAAGGTTAATTCACGTTAGACCGGCCCGGGTCAGGGCCGGGGCATATAGAAAGCATCAAGTGATCACCGGTCCTCTGTCATAGAAACTAAGTTTTTGGCAACAATTTAATTTTTTGTACAAGCTTTTATCGCTGACTGTACTTTTCTTTCCAGAGGCAACTAGTGCTCATGGAGACATTTAAAATCTCAAACACAATTAGGTTGTGTTGTTTTATCATTGAGTTCCTATGACCACCTCCTGTTTCCATCATCAGATCAGCTTGGTGGTACCATAATATTGCATTGTCACCCGACTTACATATAAATGCAAATTTTCAACTTCATTGGAACTTGGAAGTCGGGAAGTGGATCAAACATAGATTGCTCGTAATGTCAGTTACCACGGCCCGGGCCGGCCCGGCTCGCCTTTACTTAACGGGCCCACTAATTACCAGTTCGCCGGAAGATATCGGCCCGTCAGCTTTTGCGAATAACTTACAGGCCGATATCGTCCGGCAAACTGGTAATCAGTACACCCCTTTCTTCGTTCATTCACCATGACTTTCGCAATTAGTACTCTATATAGGTGTTCACCTGATCTCTCTTGACGACATCTAACTTGCCACAATGAATGATTAATCCCAAGCCGTGATGGGGATGAAGTTGATGACGTCCGCAGGAATTGCCACGAACACCCTGCACGTGTCCCCTGGTTGGCGCTAATCGAGCGACGACCTTTGGCTGCTTTACTTGTATTTTCGATAACGACCTCACAGCCCTACCAATCGTTCGAGATCTTCTTCCTTCTTCCTCGCGTTTTTGCCACGGCTCAAGGGAGCCTGGAGTCCGCTTGACAACTAATCCCAAGATTTGGCGTAGGCACTAGTTTTTACGAAAGCGACTGCCATCTGACCTCCCAACCCAGAGGGTAAACTAGGCCTTGTTAGGATTAGTCCGGTTTCCTCACGATGTTTTCCTTCACCGAAAAGCGACTGGTAAATATCAAATAATATTTCGCACATAAGTTCCGAAAAACTCATTGGTACGAGCCGGATTTGAACCCGCGACCAATCGTTCGAGATATACTTTAAAATATGCCCCGATGTGCGCACAAAGGCTCTTCTAAGAGCCAACAGACTAGAGATATAGGGCCTATGACCCGAATCTGCCAACGAAATATAGAAAGATTTAGTTCTGCTAAATGCGAAGTTATGCATAGATTACTATTAGAGCATAAGGTGGATGAGGTCCTATTGCAGGAGACTCATTCACCCAATGGATCCAGCAATTGGACGTACTGCTGTCATAAATATACCTACCTATATTTCATATGAATGAACGATTGTATTTTTGCCATACAAATAATCAAAAAAAAACCCAAGCCGTTATCACGCGATATAGACCGTGTCATTCACGAAGACGCCTGACTTGACTCGTAATATCATGTATTAAAACTTAGATTTGACAAATCTGCGCGTCATCCTGGATGACACGTACTATACAATGGCGACGGCTAATAGACGTCGTTATCATGAAATTGGCCACGTACTTCGGTTAACCATCTCCCCGAGGCGCGTGCTTTGACCAAAACTACCTTCGAAGAATGACGTAAACATGAGGAATATGTTTGGGAGTTAGGCTCTTTTGTAATTAGGTAGAATAAAATGATAGTTGGACTGTCCTACCTTGTACGCTTACGACACCTGGGGGCCTAGTTGGAGTCGTAAATGTAACAAGTGTGACGTGGCTAACTTGTGAATATTTTACTTACTTTAAATTTGTGGGATATTCTTCCCCACCATGTTGCTACAATGTTAAGACCTAATTGAATGATGACACGTTGATATGTATTGGAAAAATATTTTAGTTACATATATGCAGTTTTGTAATTATTATTTTATATTCATTTATATGGATTCCTTTTTGCCATTTTCACTACGGAACCCAAAAAGAGGCTGTTGACGGTCGATAATCATTCGAAGTTAAGTTTTTTTTTTTAAGACTTCAATTGATAAGACCGGTCAACGATATGATGATAAAGATAGTTTATTTTCCAAGTAGGCATATTACAATGCGCTTATGAACGTCAAATAAAGCTTCACCGGCTCTAACCCTACACCTCTGACCCGAGAAGATTTAAATCCCTCCTAAATTGTAGAAAGGTATCCCGATGGGATCGGCAAGAAAGTCAGCGGGACATCCCTACTGTACTAACACTAAAAGGTTATATATAATAATTTACTCGCTAGATTTTGTGTAGATATGAAACATCTACAATAACTTTAAAAAGCTAAGCTATATTGGCTGAATCAACTATTTCTTATCACTCGTGATCTCTTGTTTCACTCTTTAAATCCTGGTTTAATGGCATTTCAATAAACTAAACATGCATTTTTTTGTAGTTATAAGCACTTTCCACAATAGGTCATCTACGAAGCACGGTAATATGACGTGATACAAGAGTTCTCCTAACAAACTGTGCCACTATATTGTCACTTGGCTGACCTGAATTCACTCAGGTATGAAACTTTCAAGGTCCAGGTATAAAACACCAGCGAGTATGCTAGTGTGTTTTATCAAAGAGAATTTGAAATAGAGGTGTATTGTCATAGAAAACTTAGCAGCGACGTAAATTTAACGTACTGCCATCTTTCGACGCATAATTAAAACTTTAAGAACGCCATTTGACTTTGATCCTTATTCTTTCACTGATATGGTTTTAAAAAAACAACGTAAATGGCGTACTCAAAGTATTAATTATTTTGTGTAGAAAGATGGCAGTAAATTTACGTCCCTAAAACGTTTTCTTTGACAATATATACGTCTATTTCAAATTCCCTTTGGTTTTGGGCAGGTATGAAAGTTTTGCCTCTACTAGGCCAATTCGAACTGTCACTGATATCAGAATGACATCTACCTGATGTTTTCACCTATGAACAGAGTGATTCTTGAGGAAGGTTAAGGCGTATGACTTGTTAAGGTTTTGTGTAAATTGGTCGAAATATGACGATATTTGCTAATGAAGTCGGAAAAAAGCACGCTGGCTCAGAGCTTTAATCGAAAACGCTGCCCAATCCGTTTGAGATATAGCAACACAATGTATGGTAGAATTGTCTCTATTTCACTGGTCTACAAAAAACTCCGCGATGGTGTATCTATCTTTTAAGGATAACTTTTTATACCCATTCTTATCTTCTACAAAAATATCACAATATGTGGTATTTGCAAAGCTTTACACTGGTACAATATTAATATTTCTCAAATTAAATACGTTACTTATATTAAGCATTTTTTATAGAAGTAAATTAAAGTTACGTTTCGAGCCATATAACTTGTATGAAATGTTAAAGACGCCGAACATCCGTGAGTGCTAAATTTTACCACTTTATGCGCTACGATCGCTTTACTTACCTCCACCAAGCACTTCGCATAGCCTTAGTGCACGCTGCTCAAGTCACTTCCACTCAGGGCTTAGGGCCTACGCTAGCTGACGCGGACGCCCACCGCGTGCGCACGCACGCGGGTTCTATTTGTAGGTGAAATCCGCCGCACGCGTCCGCTTCAGTTAGCGTTGCTCATACTATTTTTCGTTAACCCGCTCGTCCGCTCCGTGCACCCGCGCCAGCTAGCGGAGGCCCTTACACTTAGAGCGGTAATAAAAAGGCTTTCCACTGATGAGATGCAAATGACAACACGTGTGTGTATCACACAACAAAGGAAAATCGTAGAAGCCAGTCCGAATTGGTGTCGCTTCCTAACGAGAAATCCTACGTGCCAAGGGAGACTTCGGTCGCTGAGCAAGACGTCGATTCTAATTTAACAGTTTGTTATGGTTTTGACAAGTTTAAGTTTTATCGTCTATTTCTATCAACTATTACTTACCTGCCTGCCTATGAAGCCGAAGGTCCCGGGTTCAAATCCTGTTACGGGCATTTATTTGTATGATGAGCATAGATATTTGTTCCAGAGTCAAGGGTGTTTTCTACCTATATGTATTTATAAATATGAATATAGGTACTATATAACAATATATCGTTGTCTAAGTACCTATAACACACCGACTAGGCCAGCTGGTTGACGACCGGTCTGGCCCAGTGGGTAGTGACCCTGGCTATAAAGCCGATGGTCCAGGCTTCGAATCCCGGTAAAGGCATTTATTCGTATGATGAACACAGACATTAATTCCTGAGTCATGGATGTTTTCTGTGTATATAAGTATGTACTTATCCATATATTTTTATTTTTATTTAATACCACACATCACGATAGGTTACTGAATATTTTTTCTTTCCATACAAAAAAAGGGTTACATCATAACCCCTCTTTTTTTACGGGCCAAATTGATTCAAATGGCCGATAGATGAATCGTACCGATTTTCATGCGATTTTAATACAATTTGCAGCGTTTTTTAATTAAAACATAAAATAATATGAATAATATGTAAAAAAAATGATATTAAGCTTAGTAATTTGAAGATTGTGAAACGCCAACGATGACTTTATTCGTCAGATAAGTGGCAAGTAGCTTATTCAGGACTTTACTTGGACATTGTGAAACAAACACTTAATATTGTATCGGTCTCAATGATATCTCAATCTGGTAAAATTGTATTCAGACAAAACAACATAATTATGTTCTAAAACTGTACTATCTTGTGTCAAAATACAATTTACGGCAAATAAATTGTCGAAAATTGATAGATATGGGTCGGGAGGGCACACAAGTGACACACAACGTAGCCATTAGCGAACTGTTTTATTTAACACGGTAACTGGTTTATATCGCGGTGGGCGCAGCCACCGTGCGTACGTATATCTACCTATGCATGCATATACAACAATCCCTTCCCCATAGTTTCTTACACTAACCTAAAACTAGCACAGTCCGACCAGCTTAGAAGAACTGTTTATAATCAAAACGCGGGCGAGCCCGCTTGAGCCGTGTGGACGCGGCCGGCGGATCCGCGGATTCAGGAGGGGCGTCGTCCGCTGCGGCGCCGGGCGGCGACGGCGGCGCGCGGCCGGCGGCGGTTGCCGGCGCAGGCACCGTAGCTGGGCTTGCCATGGCCACAGCTGTCTCGAGAGGCCTCGCATCTTCCTCCTCCCCCATCATCAGTTCATCTTCGTTATTCAGGCCTGCTGGCTCATGTGACGAAGATTGCCTCGTCATTGCCTCCGGTCCACCAGCTATGTTAGGCACCACGGTAAATGGTGCGGTAGGCTGAGGCCCGATATCAAAAACAGGAGGTGCGTCAGGAGATGATGATTCGCTGGAGACTTCCGGTGTTTTGTTTGGCTCGGAGAGACTCTCGGCTGTCGGTGTGACTTGGCCCTTATTTTTAACAATTTGATTAATATGTCTTTTCACTATTTTGTTTGTTTTTTTGTCTCTTATAAGATAAAGCACACGACCTAAGTTTTTTACTATAGTTCCCAGGGTCCAAGTAAAATGATTTTTATTCGTAAAGTGTTTATATAAAACTAACTCGTCCGTAATGAATGGACATCTGTTTACACCACCGTAATGTTTAATCTGCGAGCACTGTTTATTTTTAACAAAAGAGTCGAGTGCGGTGAGCGAGGTTGATGACCCTTGTGACGTAACACGCAATAAATCTAATCGCGATCTTAATTGTCTACCGAATACCAGCTGCGCTGGTGATTCCCCGGTAGTAGTATGTTTTGAATTTCTATAATGAAATAAATATTTTAGTAATTGATTATTTACACTTTTACTCTTCGAGTTTGACAAGAGTGCAGCCTTTAGGCCCTTTTTTATTACTTTGACATATGACTCCGCCATACCATTACTGGAAGGATGATACACCGGTGACGTTAAATGTTGTATGCCATTTAAAGCGCAAAATTCTTCAAAGTACTGACTGACAAAAGAAGTGCCATTATCGCTGACTATCGTACAAGGTATACCGTACCTAGACATGAAGTCGTACAATTTATCAACCACGTTAATTGACGACGAATTTGTTTTCATGTCGTAGCATTCCACCCATTTACTATAGGCGTCGACTATGACTAAGTACCAGTGTTCGTTAATAGGCCCGAGAAAATCCAAGTGTATCCTTTGGAATACATGTGCTGGAATTTTCCATGGTGCGAGCGGGACGCGCGGAGGTGTCGGTCGCAACCGAGTGCAAACCTCACAGGCTCCGATCAGATTCTCGATGGCGGCATCAATGCCCGGGAACCAAACCCGCGAACGCGCCTCAGCTTTACTCTTCACAATACCTAAATGTGAGTCGTGTAGCTCTGCCAGAACCTGACTTTGTAACGCCAAAGGAATAACGACCTTATGGCCTCTCATTAAAACCCCTTTTTCAAGCGATAGCTGAAATCTACATTGATGGTACGGCTTAATCTCGTTATCATTAGTTTTGCGAGGCCACCCATTTTGAACGAAATAAACAACCTTTTTTAGAGTCGCATCATTATGCGTCTCCTGCTGCAACCGATTGATAGTTATTGGTAAACAACTGCCCTCCAAAACGAAATGTACATATGCAGCGGTGTCCTCCGCTCCCGCGCCCCTCGCGCGTGTTACGGGCTCGTCCGGTAATGACGCCCGAGATAAGAAATCGGCGCAGTTATTCGCACTACGTACATATTCTATTACGTAATTATATGCAGATAAAAATATTGCATACCTTTGCAGTCTGTTCGCTGTTATCTCTGGTATTCCTCGGTGCGGACCGAAGATAGATAATAGCGGTTGGTGATCGGTGCGTAGAATGAAAGGTTCCGCACGTGCATATAAATATTGATGATATTTTTTTATACCGAATATTAAACTTGTCGCTTCTTTTTGTATTTGCGCATATTTTTTTTCTGCTGCATTTAGAGTTCGGGAAGCAAAAGAAATGGGACGTTCGGACCCGTCTGGCTGTATTTGTGATAAAATAGCACCGAGGCCTTCGGGTGACGCATCACAAGTGAGAATTAGTTTAGCATCAGGATTATAATGCGCAAGGACTTGATCTGATGCTAACATAGTCTTTATCTCCGTGAAGGCCTTTTCATGCTCTGATTTCCACTCCCACTTTACATCCTTTTTTAAAAGATCGTATAGGGGACTTAAGATGGTAGAAGCTCTAGGCACAAAGTTCCTATAGTAATTGATCAACCCCAGGAATGATTGCAGTTGATTTATGTTTTTAGGAACCGGTGCCTCGACTATTGCATTGACCTTAGATTTAGATTTGCTTATACCATCTTTGTTAATAACGTGGCCTAGGTACGTTATTTCATTCTGGAAAAAAGAGCACTTTTCCTTCTGAAGCGTCAGCCCCGCATCTCTAAAACGCTGTAGTACCTGGTGCAGGCGCGCGACGTGCTCCTCCCTACTCCGGCCCGTGATGAGCACGTCATCCAGGAAGCACAATACTCCCTCTAAATCGGCAAGAATATTATTTAGAGCACGTTGGAAGACCGCTGGGGCGCTTGACAACCCAAAAATTAAACGCCGATATTTGAACAACCCCCGATTTGTGTTGATACATGTAATATTATCGGGGTCGTCAATTTCAAACTGATTATAAGCCATTGACATATCCAGTTTTGTAAATTCAACCCCTCCGTGCAATTTAGAGAAAAGTTCTTCGATAGTCGGCAGGGGGTATTTCTCAATCAATAATTGTTTATTTATTGTTTGAGAGTAGTCTGCACAGATCCTAACTGACCCGTCGCGTTTAAGCACTGGCACGATGGGCGATGCGTAGTCAGAATATTCGATCTGCTCTAGAATACCTAGCCGTACTAAACGTTTAATTTCACTATCGACCTTATCTTTCAGAGCGAATGCCACGGGCCGGGCTTTGTAAAAAACTGGTTTGGCGTCGGCCTTAAGCGTTAATTTTATTTTATATTTTTTGAATCGACCTAGTTTGTCCGAAAATAATTCTGGATAACGAGCCATCAAATCGCTCACATCGTCGGTTTGGACTCTGTTGTCGAGCAATAGAGGATAGGCGCGAGCTCCAACTTGAATTTGGAGATGAAGTTTCTCCCAAGGATCACCGGCCCCCTTGAGGAATGACGTGTACATCGAGAATAATAGTCTTGCCCAAATACACGACCGGTAATTTGGCAAAACCTATACTTAGGATCGGAATACCATTATAACCCGCAAACCTCTTGTTACTAGGGGATAACGGCACTTCTTTAAACAGAGACTCGTAAGTTTTTTGTGATATAGCGGTTATGGGGGAGCCGGTATCTATTTCACATTCTACAGATAACCCGTTGATAATAACTGTTTCTATCATAGGTTCACCCCTAACTGAACGTATATTAAAAAACTTACCATCATCATCCTCGCTCACCTCCTCTGACTCAACGTATTTGAGGTTACACATCTTACGTAAGTGACCCTTCTTTTTACACTTTTTGCACTTGTAATTTACATAACGACAGTTCTCCGTTTTATGACTACTTAGACCGCATACAGAACATTTATTCCCGCGGGCCGCTGTAGTCTCGCCGATCTTCAACACGCTCTCAGCGCCGGGCACCACCGCCGTCGCGGTCGGAGCCAAGGTCGCGCTGGCTGCGGCGCGGGCGCACCGCACACTTTCAGCTATGTCTATTGCTTTCGCTAGAGTGAGTTCGCCAAGCTCCTTCGAAAACAATTTTTCGCGCTCTTTACCAGACTGCATGCCCATGATAAATCTGTCCAGAAGCGCCTCCTCAATGTTCTTGAACTGGCAATGCGCCGCGAGCCCGCGCAGCCGCGCGGCCCACTGCGCTGAAGTTTCGCCTACCTTCTGCACTGCAGAATGAAAGTGATAACGCTCCGCAAAAACACAGCGCTTTGGAGTAAAATGCGCATCCAATAACTGTACCACTTCACAGTAACTTTTGTTTTCAAGAACACCGGGCAGAGCAAGGTTACTTGCTAATTGATAGGTGCTTTCGGTAAGTGCACTTAACAAGATGGCGCGCCTTCTCACACCCGATTTATCGCTTGCATCGTCGATGTTGTTTGCGATGAACCACTGTTCAAGCCTATTTTTGTACGTAAGCCACTCTTGTTGTTCATGGTTAAAACTTGAAAATAAGCCGACCGAGTTTGAAGTTGCCATGATACACGGCGATTAACACGCGAGGTAATTATCGAATCGTCGCCACTGATAGATATGGGTCGGGAGGGCACACAAGTGACACACAACGTAGCCATTAGCGAACTGTTTTATTTAACACGGTAACTGGTTTATATCGCGGTGGGCGCAGCCACCGTGCGTACGTATATCTACCTATGCATGCATATACAACAAATGAAAATGAAAGATCAAAGCGGCCAGCTATAAGGAAAAGATATAGTCTGGATCTGACTATACGACTGACAAAAGTATCTATATACCATTACAGAATGCTAGAAATGAATGAGAATGGTATGGTTTTTGTTACGCTGTTAGAGAACAGCGTAACAAAAAAAAGAAGTCTCATTATTATGTAGGATAATTAAACTGTACTTAATAAACTTTTGATCGTGAACTTTTGGTGATACTTTTCGGACCCGGGCATGTCCTTATCCTTAAACTACGTCCAAACGAGAAGTATGAGCATTGTGAATGTGTGCACAGCACATCGGATGTCATTCCAGATCTAGAGTAGAGCCCAACTGGGGAAGTACTTCCACCTTACAGAAAACCGCAGCCAAATAACACTAGACCCTACTTATAGTGTTGTGTTCCTGCCGGTAAATCAGGTTGCTAGAGCTCAACGGCGGTGCGGAGTGTTAGGGTGTACAACGCGCATGTAACTCCTCTGGAGTTGCAGGCGTACATGGGCTACGGAGACTGCTTACCATCAGGCTGGCCGTATGCTTGTTTGCTAGCGTTAAAAACTTTTTGCACGGTGTTAATATATGTAACTTCCGGTATTATTGATTCTGACTGTACTTTCAATTTTCCCGTTCAACAAAAGGATTTGTTTTGATGAAAACTTGGATCCTTGGTGACTTTTAAGACGACTTAGGTTTTTTTAGACGGAGTTTCTAGTTATCAAGTAAAAGCTTTCGTTGTGTAACTTTTTAAAATAGCGCCTTTTTCGAGACGCGTCAACATTTTTCTAAAAACTTTGAAGACTCGTGGGTACCAGACCTACCATTCATAGATGCTGCTTTGAAACATACAATCTTTTAAAACGAACTTTTTAGGGTTCCGTAATCAACTAGGAACCCTTATAGTTGCGCCATCGTCCATCTGTCTGTCCGTCTATGCGTCCGCGGCCTTGCTCTGCGATCGTTAGAGCCGGAAAGCTGAGGCATAAAGTCAGTTACGCCGATAAATTCGTAAAATAAAAACTAGAAAAAAGATTTTTTTCTAGAGTAGCTGGTGCACGAAAAGTGGGAATGATGATTTATTGTGTGGGATATCGTATTTCAAAACGAGTATGGGTCCTTAAGAACCTTAAATACTTGCGCTGAAAGAAAAAAAAATGTGTCTAAAATCGTGAAAGTAAAGCTTAGTTAAGACCACGTTAAGACTTTCAAGGAAAATTATAGCGATTATGATGGGTTGAGCCCTTTTTTAAGTTTTTGTAAAAAGTTTATTTTGACGGACTGTTAACTACGGAACCCTACATACACTGAGCATGGGCGGTTTTTTCTTGTACTCTTAGATAGCAGCAAAATGGATCACCTATTAAGTTAATATACCTACGTCCTTATAGAATTTTAATTATTTTGAGACGTACTTCAAAAATATTCGAAAAAGGACTCAGTACATGGCAAAAAAGACTTTGATTTGAAGTCACAAGGAACAGTCTTGTAATACTTTGTCGAGCTTGCTGGAAGAAGTTTTCGTGGCGTTCTACCATCCAAAACGGGTCAAAGCATTTGAAGAGAACCACCTTACTAGCCTAGACATAAAACGCCAGTTACGGAAAGAGAGACCTAAGCCCTCCATCGTGTACACGATCAACGCAGTTGGCCAACTTTATTGTCACGCGTGCAATAGAATATTTAAGAGCAAATTTGGCCTGTCCAGCCACATTATGGTGAGCCATGGTGAGCTAGACAACGTCCACTACGTTTATTTAGGTTCGCCGTCATCGAAAATGATGAGGATTATATATATATGTATATTTTTATGTTAATGCAACGCAATCACTTTTTGCTATATTGACGCAGCTCAAAATACGTGTGGCCGACCCTTTATGATTTTTATTATTCAATGAACTTATAGGTACCTCAAACCCTAACCAAATGTCTGGAGAAAATCTCTAAATAATAAACTCAGCAAAAAGTTCTTTCAGACCCTTCGGATAACGTCATTTGCAGGTTCTTATGAATGAATGATTTTTCCATCTATTGGAAAAACCTTCCAAGTGATATTGGTACAGATGACGGATAGGTCTAAAGTAATCTCAGGACTGGGATAAAAGGTATTGTTTGATGTGTACCAGTATTTGGTGAAGAAAAACATCATTAGGAAACCGGACTAATCCCAATAAGGACCTGTTTACACATTGATTAATGTTTTAGTGTTAATTTACTACTTGCGTTAAGTCCTCTTCCTTGAAACTCTTTTGCCCAAGAGGCCAGTTCGAACTTACATTACCAAGCCAAAACAATGTCATTTTGTTTCACACTCTTCTTCCTCGCGTTGTCCCGGCATTTTGCCACGGCTCATGGGAGCCTGGGGTCCGCTTGACAACTAATCCCAAGATTTGGCGTAGGCACTAGTTTTTACGAAAGCGACTGCCATCTGCCCTTCCAACCCAGAGGGTAAACTAGGCCTTGTTGGGATAATTCCGGTTTCCTCACGATGTTTTCCTTCACCGAAAAGCGACTGGTAAATATCAAATGATATTTCGTACATAAGTTCCGAAAAACTCATTGGTACGAGCCGGGGTTTGAACCCGCGACCTCCGGATTGCAAGTCGCACGCTCTTACCGCTAGGCCACCAGCGCTTCATCATTTTGTTTCACACAAACTTGTTAACTAAATATTACGCTAGATGGCGCTGTACCGGGAGCGGCGATTTCTACATCGCGCTAATGATTTTTTTTATTGCTATTGTATAAAAGGTTTTGGGATTTTTAAAAGGAAAGTTAACTAGTTTAGAGCGCATTGAAGGTATCAGGAGTACATACACACATGAGCAGAAAAAATGAGGTTGTACAGTGCAAGGTTCAGAAGCGGATTATAAAATACCGGTTTATTTCGGTTTCCTTCAGAACTTTTAAAAGAACACCAACGTTTTAAGTACTTTATGGTGGTATGCTACGTAAACATAGACACCGACATAGGAAGAAACCCGTTTTTATTTCTCTAAACCGGATCACAGACCGGTAACGAACAAGCTCCTCATGTCACATGGTTAGTTCCAACTGCAAACTAAGTTCGGCGTAAATTGAACCAAACTCATTTGCCCCAACTTGATTTCCGTAGTGCATGCATTGATCACTTGCTACTAGATCCTGTATTTCTTAAGTGGAAAGTAGTTACCTTTAATGGTAAACGAAATATAGTATAAAAATAAACTAAAATAATATGCCATGTTCATAGTATGTATCACTAGATTTAAATCGACCGGGATATAAACCGTAACTACCTTTTATATTGTTTCTATTGAGCTCCTTGCATCTTGTTCACGGGCAACTGGAGATAGCGGATGGATGTCAAATCTCGGTCGATTTAAGTCGGGTGAAACTAACCGTGAATTACTATTGCTAGTTTATTTCGTACTTCTTAAGTATTTTTAATGATTATATATTTTTTTATTGTGTAAGTTTATCATAATATAATATTGTTTTATTAAATTACAATGTTATTCGGTTTATGTTAATGATTTTTATTTAATTCGAAGTCGTATTTAGATGCTCGTATATGATCCGATCTCAAAGGCGGGCAACGTATTTACAACCCCTCTGGTGTTGCGGGTGTCCATGGGAGGCGGTAATCGCTTACCATCAGGCGATTGGTCTGCTCATTTGCCTTCTATATCATAAATTAAAAAAAACAGGACACGTACCAGCCGGACTCGCCCACAGAGGGTTCCGTACTTTTTAGTACTTATTTGTTGTTAGAGCGGCAACAGAAATACATCATCTGTGAAAACTTCAGCTGTCTGGTTCGTGAGATACAGCCTGGTGACAAACGGACAGCGGAGTCTTAGTAATAGGGTCTCGTTTTAGCTACTTTCGAAGAAGCTCGACTTGAACACCTGGACCAAAAGCGCCTTCAACGGAAGTCTCGATCTAAGCCGTCCTACGCATACACATATAACGACCGAGGGCAGCTTTATTGTGCACAGTGCGACCGTGCATTTAAGACTAAGTTCGGTTTCGCGAGCCATATACGTGCTCATCAGAGGAAATTGTAAAGGTCGCCGTTGTCGGATACGACATGGAGGACTATGTATTATATACTCTTTAGGTACGGAACCCTGAAAATGATCTATCTGTTCGTAGGCAATCTCTGTATGTATTGTAGTGCATGCAGGCGAACTTGCAGGATTAGTTGGTTAACTATACGAGTTAAATTAATGATAACATTAAAACAACCCGGAGGAAATTTCAATAAACACAGGGAATATAATTATGTACAGTTTGTATGAACATTCACAAAGTTTGGATACTTTGGATATTACTGATAGAGAAGAGATACCTTTTATTTTGGACTTGTGCTTAATGGTTAAATGGTTTTGATGACCATCTAAGGTATATGTCACAGCCAAATGGTAAAATTAGACAGTTAATAAGAGTTTAGGCCTCTCATTAAACACAGGCATCAAATGAAATGGCTGAAGGACAATCAAATAAGTCATTAAGTGATTTTAATTTCCAATTCTGACAAATTCAACGATCCCACATATTGCAAAAACCATCCAGCCGTTTGGGCTGTAGGGCGTGCCAAATAAATGGACATATAAATGTATATAAAAACGCTTGGAAAACAATACCCTCCTGCTGACGCAGTCGGGTAAAAAGCTTAATTATCTATTGTTTGAAGCCTACTGTCGGCTGAAATTTATGTGCTTGAATCACTTACAAGGAAGGGTAGGTACCCAACTGTCCGACTCCGATTTGATTCATTTTGATATATGTTATAGAGTAGTCTAAAATAACGGACACGTATTTTTTTTTAGCTGCCCAAACTCAACCTGTTAGGAGAAAATGGCCTTCAAAGTACTAAAAAGTTACTAAATCTTCTAACTCCTATAGAAAGTGATGCTCAAGCAACTTGCTAGTTAATGGCTGGTTTAAGTATATGTTTGAAAGCAGCAAAAAATAATGAGCACGTGTTTTGTTATAAGCTGAAAATTTGCATACATATGTAAGTTGGGTGACAATGCAATATTATGGTACCATCGAGATGATCTGATGATGGAGACAGGAGGTGGCCATAGGAACTCTGTTATAAAACAACGCAACCTAATTGTGTTTGGGGTTTTTAGAATTGTTTCGATGAGTATTAGTTACTTGTGGAAAGAAAAGTACAATCAGCGATAAAAACTTGTACCAAAAATGAAATTTTTGCAAAAACTTATTTCTCAGTCCACTTGTCTCTGTCAAACTTTAGTTTGTACCTTCTACCAAATAAACATACAAAAAATAAAAACATCATTTCATAAATTACAAAAAAACCCGTCACATTTAAATTGTGAACAGCAATCTGAAAAAGAATTCGTCCCTTTCACCGTCTTTTGCAATAATAGTTAGGGAGGCGAGGTAGCTAAATGGCGTAATTCAACGGCGCCATCGAGACCTATCAAAATCGAAAGATAAAATAATTTCGAAAAGAAAAGCTCGTATGGTAAAAACCATTTTAGCGGTGGGTTTGGCGTGTACGGTTTTTCAAAAATGTTAAAAAAAACAGTTACTTGGGCATTCTCGAGCGCGTCAGATATTCATACTACGTATGCCCCAAGTGCCTCTGATAACAACGGTATACTAATCTGCCGGTTTGCGTGGTGGGGGTAGGAATATAAAGTAGTCAAAAATGCAAAAAAAAAAAATTTACTCGAGCGCGTCTGATTTTCGGAAGGGGTGTTAAGTAGGCCCCAAGGAAGCTCCCTTTAAAAAAACTGACGATTTCGGCGTGACGATAAGTTACGATGAATTTTTGAAAATGCAAAAAAAAAAAGTTTTTTTGAAATACTCGAGCGCGTCAGATTTTCATAGGGGAGGTTTATCTCGGTATCCTGAAAGCATATTTTCTTAATCTGACAAAAATGTTGGTGGGTTCTCTTAATCTGACCGAAAAAGGTTTTTTGGTTTCTTTTTTTTCCTTTCTTTCTCCTTGATAAAACGGGGATTTTAAGAATGACAATAAAGCGATAGATGCAACCAACGTACGGTACGTCCAAAAAACAATTTGAGGATCAACAGGCTATTGAATAATATACATACATGAAACTGTACATGTTAATAATACTTTTGTATACAGATACGCGTAACTTTTCGGAAAAACCGGGAGTTTGAGTTTTTATGATGCTTCAAGTCAAAAAGTTTTAACTTTGGACAAAAATGTAAAGAGACCTTTTTTGTGTAAAATAAAATTACCTTTTTTGTTTATTTAAACTTTTTTTTTGTAAAATGTATCGTTCGCGACTTATATGCCGCAACACGTTTTTCGGAAGACGAAATGGCTCCTCCACACTTCCGGTCATGCGGAAACCGGCAGATTTTGAATTTTTAGTAAGTTTTAGATTATATTCTTCAAAATAAAAAAATAAAAAATCGCGCTCGAGAATGCCGGATTAACGTTTTTTTTTTTACAAGTTCGCGACCCTATAACTCGGCGGCGTCAAGGACTTATCGTCAGATTAGTTAAATTTAGTCTTAAAACACTAAAATCAACCCCCAATATCTTAATCTGACGCGCTCGAGTATTTCAGACTATCGATTTTTTTTTACTAATCTGATCGTCTATCCTAGGCGCGCGTCACTACATATAGAGCTAAATACTTTACAAGGTTGTTCTATTAGGTCTAAGGTATCTGTCATATCTTAAACTGCCACGCTCGAGTATTACCGAAAATTCCCCTATTCGCCTCCCTAACTATAACTGAAGTTTAACAAGCTGCAGTCTGCTCCACCAAGCATAAGAACCGTAACGGTGATAGGATAACTCATTCAATTTTTTACCGTATTAACACGCAACAAAGTCCGAATTCAAACTAGTTTTAAAATGGCTGTTACTACGTTTGTGTGGTGGGCCAGCATAACATGTCGAATGCAGGAAAGGTATTTTGTGATTTTTTGGCTAGTCTTGCAGATTGGCGGTAGCTGTTCTGCGTCTGACATTGTTGTCGGTGGCACCCTATATGGTTGTTTCCAATATTTAGAAACGCTTGTATTACATTCTATCCGCGTTTAACCACCATATCGCTTTACAAGAGCTGATAAAATCACCGTACACTGTCTTGTACTAACCGTACAATTTTAGTCGTATTTAAAGCTCCTAAGATTTTGATACTGGCAAAATAGTCCCACTGGACTGAAGCCATAATTTAAAAAACCGGCCAACTGCGAATCGGACTCGCGCACGAAGGATTCCGTGCCATTATCTATAAAAACCCCAAAAAAAAATGTTTGTTGTATGGGAGGCCCCTCAAATATTTATTTAATCTGATTTTTAGTATTTGTTATAGCGGCAACAGAAATATGTACATCATCTGTGAAAATTTCAGCCGTCTAACTATCACGGTTCATGAGATACAGCCTGGTGACAGACGGACGGACGGACAGCGGAGTCTTAATAATAGGGTCCCGTTTTACCCTTTGGGCACGGAACCCTAAAAAGAAGAAGAAGTACCTAACTGTCAACAGTGTCAAACCGAGAGTTGGATCATCATCAGAATTTTCAATGGCGTTTTGACTTGGGTCAAGTGACGTGTGTGAAAATATATTTTAAATTCAATATTTACAAAAATATGCTCATTAGAGGTCCACTAAATGTAGTTTAACATGTTCATAAAATCCAAAAGAATTTATTGGGATACTATTCTGCCCTAATATTATTGTAGATGGAAACAACTCTATTAGCGAGAACGGAGTGTTATGGAAGTTTAAAAAAGTTCTGGCAAGTTCGATTTTATTTTAAATGGAATTGTGCTTAGGTAATAAGGTAAGTTTATGCTTCGCCATTATGTTTTTTTTGTATTATTTAATAATATACCTAAGGTAAGAGGAATTTTCTCCCGCGTACGCTCCGGCTGTGTAATAAGCTCCTTGCTGAGGGTTTCCCGAGGGGCTATATATAGTAAAGGGTTGGCAAGCATGTAACATCTCTGGAGTTGCAAGCGTCCATAGGCTACGGTGACTGCCTTGTATGCTTGTTCGTATTAGGCGGATCATATGCTTTTTTGCCACTGAAGTGGAAAAAAATCGTAATGTCGTGTTTTTAGCCGATTATGGTGAATTTTAGCAGTCTATTATTTGTGTAGATAAAATATACAGTACCTGGGCGACCGAGCTTTGCTCGGTTATAACTATTTATTGTAATATGGTGGTGATAATCTTAACTAATTTTTTTTACTAAATTAAACTTGTCTAAAACAATAAAAAATAAAAAAAATATATAAACTTGAACATATTAAAGAAAAAACAAAAATTAGACACCGGGCGAGATTCGAACTCGGAACACTCGTTTAGCAGTCCGCGTCTTAACCCGCTGGACCAGACGGACAGTGGCCGGCAACACGAAATTAGCGACCATATTCTGCGTCGAAAGAAAAACGCATGAAAACTCGAAAACACGCGTTTTCCCAAACATAAGACTAATCTAGATAGATTGTATACCCCCAAAAACCCCCATATACCAAATTTCAGCGAAATCGTTAGGGCCGTTTCCGAGATCACAGAAATATATATACACATATATATATATATACAAGAATTGCTCGTTTAAAGGTATAAGATAATATAGGTAGTTATCAGTACCGTCATATGGCTTTTACCTACTATAACATATCTAAAGCAATCAACTAAACATATCTGCATAGTTGAAGCAGGAATGCATTTACTTAGCACGCAAAGGCACTTGAAGAACGGAAAGAACTAAATTAGTTTAGTTCCTTACTTACAGAGAAATTCGTAATGAATAATGTAGCGTTTGCATGGAAAAATGGAGCTTATTTGTAGGTGCGGAAGTAATAAATTACGCTGCCTATCTACGTTACACTAGCTGCACACGAAGCCCAAACAAGTGGTGTTAATAATAACCAAACATAGAAGATTTTTTTTGTGATTGAAAAAGTGAAATAAGTATCAGTTTTGAATAAATAATTCACGGTTAGGGTCACTAGACTTAAATCGATCGGGATATAAACCGTGATTACCTTTTATATATATTTTACAGTACATATGGTGCTACTTTACCGCACTAGTGCGAAAATTAGCATATTACGTTACTGTGTCGAACATTTAAAGGGCCATATGTACTGTAAAACGTTGTGCGAATAGGTAATTCGCAACTCGTGTCGATCTAAGACACTCCCTTCGGTCGTGTTTTAATTTATCGCCACTCGTTTAGAATTTCCTATTTTTCGCACTTGTATCGTAATGTACTATTAAGAAACAGAAACGTCTGCAAACGATGCTCAAATATTTGAGGTCAAGTCTCACCCAAGACAGTAATTTTTCCACTTTCATATTTATTCTAACCTGTTACACCCTGTTATATTGTTTTTGAGTTCCCGATGAACATCGGGAAATGTCTGCGTCGAAATATCGGGAACTCGAAAACAATATAAAAGGTAATCACGGTTTATTATTATTAATTCTTTATTTCAGATAAAATTTTATCCATGTAATTGTTAGTATGGCTTATGGCTACGTTAGTAACTTAACTACTACGTTACTTATTTACTAATTAAACCCAACATTTTTTTTTTATGGAAGATAGGCAGGCGTTTGACCACGATCACACCTGATGGTAAGTGATGATGCGGTCTACGGTGGAGCACGCTTACCTATGAGATACCTATTTACTCTAGCCTTGAAGAGATTCAGATTGTACTCATACGGAAACACAGACTCGGGCAGGGCATTCCACTCCTTGGCAGTTCGCATAAGGAATGTTGAAGCGAAACGCTTCGTGCGTATTTGTGGAATACCTACCTTGAAGCGATGCCGAAGTGCCGATTGTCTGGTAGTCCGATGGTGAAATGGGGACAACAACAACAACAACATTTTAGGAAGGGACAATCCACCCTGTTAGCTATGACCTTGAGTATGCTGTTGTGTCTGCCCCGCACCCGGCACAACAGAGACGCTCTTCGCTTACACCTGATGGCATAGAAGTCATGAGTTCGTTCCGCGGCGAACATCCCTGAAGCGCTGCCGTAACGAGGCAATCCCAACAGCATCCTGAAGGCGTCATTATATTGGATTCGGAGGGCGTTGTATTGTATGCCCTTTGTATAGTTGACCCATAGACTATATCCAGGTCGATTTAAGGTTAGTAAAATGAAATATAGACATGTTTGTTATCGATGTTAACTTAACGTTATTAAATTCCGCTGACAAATGGTTGTCTCGAAGAGATCGTTTTTTAAGTGATAAGACCGCCTGTTGTTTACCTCTTCTTAATGTGCTGTATTCTTTGTATTGTATTGCATTGCATTGCATTGCTTTGTATTGTATTGCATTGCATTGCATTTGCAAGCCGTTCGAGAAACTTTTTATTGGATAACCCATTGTATTCTATAAAAGAGTTTTATGACGTTACCAATTAGATTTATTTAAATAGTAAGCATATTGTCGACATCTGTATTTTAAGATTTACTATAATTTACTTCTTTGTTAGCTTAATAACGACCCTAATGGTGACATTATTTCTTATGCTGACATTATTTCTGTAACTGTTACTATTTATTTTCTACCTTAATGACGACCCGTTCTTGGTGAATTTATTTATACAATTGAAATTTAAAAACTTTAGTCATTTAAAATCTTATACCTTTAAACGAGCAATTCTTGTATATATATATATATATATATATTTCTGTGATCTCGGAAACGGCTCTAACGATTTCGCTGAAATTTGGTATATGGGGGTTTTTGGGGGTATACAATCTATCTAGATTAGTCTTATGTTTGGGAAATCGCGTGTTTTCGAGTTTTCATGCGTTTTTCTTTCGACGCAGAATATGGTCGCTTATTTCGTGTTGCCGGCCACTATCCGTCTGGTCCAGCGGGTTAAGACGCGGACTGCTAAACGAGTGATACGGGTTCGAATCTTGCCCGGTGATTAACTTTTTTTTTTTTTTATATGTTCAAGTTTATATATAATTTTTTAATTTTTATTGTTTTAGACAAGTTTAATTTAGTAAAAAAATGTAGTTAAGATTATCACCTATAGACCACTATATTACAATAAATAGTTATAACCGAGCAAAGCTCGGTCGCCCAGGTACTGAATTATTAATTGTCACATGTTTTTCCTATGTATATAAAGTAAGACAAACCGACAATCACAATATAAATTCCTAAGAATTTACCACGCGTAGTTTTAAGTGAAATTGTATATTGTAAGATAAATAAATCATATCATATTGTAACTAGACGCACTAGCAGATCTAGTTAACATATAAAAATAATTGACACAAATAATCGGTCCATATCATTTGCATAAACTAAAAACCTCAATTATTATGTTCCAATATTAATCAAAATACTAGTAAATAGTATGTATATATCTAATAAATTAATTCCGTAAGTTTAATGGAATAGAAGCAAAATATTCTCACGAGAAATTTTAAACAACAAACAAAGACTAACTAAATCATGCTTCGTAGTGGGTCGTTACTCAGAAAAAGTGATTGGTACTCGAGTTTAAAGGGTAATAAACTAGTCAAACGTATAAGGTAAAGGCATCAGTGCTGAGCCATGCACCAGTGTGCCAAAAGTAGGTGTTATTATAGATTAATAAAGTATGAATTGAAAAGTAGCTTAATTTTTAAAAGAATTGTTTAGCATGAACCACGGCACTGCTTCGGAGAAGTGTTGTCTTCTGACATGAAGGGATATGTCATATGCGCCATTTTTTTGGAGCGTCACATGGTATTTTGATCAGACGTTAGCAGCCGAATTGTGATATTTTTTTTAAAAGCATGTGCTCTGCTTCACGTAATTAATACTTAATTTATCTGGAAAAAGGAAAAAAAAATATAAATCCATATTAAAGTAAACCCTGGCTGATTACTGGGTTTGAGGCAGTAATTTTAAAGGGGTCTTGGACCGAGAGGTCAGCCGATAGAGGCTGAGCATAGGTTTCAAGATTTTTTTTTATTTTCAAATGTAATGTAAGTTGTTAAATCAAGCACCTTTAAATATCTACATTATTATGACTTTATTTCATTGACATACATCAAATACTCAGTAGTCATCCTGTGGCTGACCACTGGACACTGAGATCACGGAACATGGAATCCAATAGCCAGGCGTTAAAATGGGATGGCTGTAGACTGGGTACTTAAAGGCTGTGTCTTGGTAGACGGGAGGCTGATTGCTGGCAAAAAGGCCCTTGCATTATATTTAATGAAATATTTCCATAAGCTAAATTAAAATACCGTTTTATTCTTTGTAAAAATTAAACTTTAATAAATTATTGATGAGTAAATACATTCATAATTCTTATTGATCAATTAGTGGGCAAATGAGACGTTCTTGAACATAGAAATTTCGTGTAGGGGTTGACTATTGGTGCCTTTACCCTACGATAAGTACGAGAGAAACGTCTAACACTTCTGGAGCGTTTGCTGAAAGTTATAAATAGCTCAGTTTTAAGCCAGGACCGCCATTATATTTTTGACCGTCGGATTGTCACTTTCTCTGGCTTATTCGTAGACGTAAAAACAAAGGTTGTTATTTTGACGATTGAATGTTTGACATTGCGTAGCTACTATGCTGCTCTTTGTCAAACTGTTCAATTGTTATTTTAGTGTCAATACTTACTTATTTTTGTGGATTTTTTGTATTTTAGAGCCAGTTCAGTGTCAGGTTGCAAGGTCAACCTACCGAGTACACCTAACCAAACGGTGACAAGCAGGTTTACTCGGGAATCCAGTAGAGAGTTAGGTCCAGGTCACGAGAGGGGCCTGGCGTCAGCCTTTTTACCAACACAGGTGACGATTATACCTCTTACGTTCTCTTCAAGGTCTGACAGAGGGATATGAGGGTCTCACGTGTGGACCATTAGGAGTAATCCTTACTCATTGAAATCTGTTGGTAATTGAAGAAGCGTTGTCTTGTTAAATATATTTATTTATACACATTATATACATGGTTAGGGCGCCTTATTCGTCTGTACCCTGGCTTCGGCTAACACAGACGGGGGGAGGCAATCACACAGACACTAGGGTTTGCTATACCTCGGTTTTGTCGGCCGAACGTTTAGAGCTTAAATTAGGGTCCCTCACACACACTCCTCCCTGTAAAAATAGAGGTTCGCCTCTAGTTTTACACACATTAGAATAGGTGAATTTGGGGTAGAGTTAGGGTAGAGTCATTATTTGGGTGTTAGATTTATTTATTTTCTTTCACATTTAGTTTGATACAATACAAAACTAATATCATTAGAGTTTTAACTGTTTTTAATTACAAAATAAATTAAAATCTATTTTCAGTAGCATATGGATGGGTTACTGAGGCTCGTACATTAAATATGATTGAAGGTTTATATATTTTTACATTGGGTGAGATAGGGGAACAAAGTTATTTGAGGACATACTAAATAATTTTGTTATAGGGAGCTAGTGACAGGCGGAGCAGTTCACTAGTAACAATTGAGCTTTTCTATAACTGGGGAATTAAAGGGTAAATAAAGTCATATTTAATAGACGATTGTTTTCAGTATTCCATACATTAATAGTACATTCAGATGAGTTTCTTGGCGTTTCTTCTCGTCTGAAATTAGGTTACGAAACGTTGGTAGAGTAATATTACATAGTGCTTAGGAATACCTATTAAAAATAAAATACAATAAAATGGGTATTAATTAGCTTAGAGACCCGTCTTCATCCGGGCGTGACAGTAGATAAAGTATGTTTGTACGTACTATTCTTTGCAATATATTTACTTATGGTTACAATGGTTACATATACATATTCTCCTTTAGCTAGCTAGGTTAGCGAAGAGATATATTTAAAGGAAAATATAAGTTTTTAAATTACAAACAAAAAGGGCTTACTACTGTTCACGGTAGGGCCCGGTAGGAGATAAATTCTAAAAAAATATATTATTTACTATTTTTTTTATTTGTCTAACTAGTGTTAATAAAAATATCCAGTAGGAATATTTACAAATTCATAGGATATTTAGGGATAGTTTTGAAAAATCCAAATCGTATCAGTTTTCACATAAAAGACGAAGGGTACTAAGGTTCACAACGTAAATACACTAGACGATCACATGGCCAAATTTATTTATTTTCCTATTTTTATTTAATCCTGGTTGAATTTTAGTTAATTAGTTTAGTAGTAGATGGGGTAAGGTACATTTTCAATCATATCATATCATTGTATTGTGTTGTATTATATTGTATTACCTATAGATATTTTAACATTGTATAAGAAGATAGCTAACGCGCAATACACAACATGTTGGATATCTTTTTTAATAGTACCAATCTATTCTATTCTTTGGCACTGTATAACTGCAGTTTCTGTTTTTTTTTTGTAAATACTAAATATGTATATGTAATAATGAAATTATGTACCGATTTGAATATATTAGCATGCTTGAAATTTCTTGGTAGTTTACAACAAGTAGAAGTTACATCTTTTAATTATTCATCTATAACTGACTTATCGATAACAGATTGCACCCGTCAAACCGATGACGGATGATGATGATGGCGACCGAAGTTCGTAAGCGCTAGGAAACAATCCCTAACCTTACCTCAGGCACGCCTTGACTACACGATAAATCAATTTGATCGTTTTGTTTGAAGAGTGTCAGTCATCATCGCGCCAGGGGACCAGTGAGTTCCGCAACAAACAAGGGGACCTATTCTCGTTTAGAACTCCAATTTTATTCATCGTGTGCATTCTGCACTACGGAGCACAGATTTGGTATTTGACAAAGACTCAATGATCAAGTTTGTCAACCAACCATGGAGCGTAATATTCTGAGCGTAAATTTAACCGGTTAATAGTACAATACTGCGCTCCAAAATTGAAATAGTTTATTCCTGGCAAAAATATACAAATAGAAAGAGGAACAAAAACAAACTTATACATAACATTACAACGTATAACATTACATTACATGACACATATTAGCCACGAAATGGTCCCGACTCAGCATGGTGTTAGCCTGGGTCGGCCAACGCTGGTCTTCCGCCGGCGTAAGCGAGTGACGCACGGAAAGTACACAACATTAAAAATTGGAATAACTGACGTAACTGAGACTGCCGCCAAGCTCCAATGGACTGGGCAGAACAGGTCTGCCGTGTGCCTGATTAATTGATGACCTGTGGGCAAAAACAGCCAACCGTTGGATCCCACAAATTGTAAGGCGTCACGGTAGACCTCGTCGGAGATGGCGGGACCAGCTTGACACTTTTGACAGAGACTGGTGGGAGACTTCTGATGGCAGGGATACGTGGAAGAATAGGAGGGAGGCATTTGCCCAGTGGATCATAATAATAAACCGGACGAGCGATTCGGACTCGCCCACCGGGGGTTCCGTACTTTTTAGTATTTGTTGTTATAACGGCAACAGAAATACACCATTTGTGACAATTTCAACTGTCTAGATCACGGTTCATGAGATACGGCCTGGTGACAGACGGACAGCAGAGTCTTAGTAATAGGGTCCCGTTTTACCCTTTGGGTACGGAACCCTAAAAAGGTAAGTTTAATCGCTAATAACGCGGTAAGTTTTGTAAAACAATAATAATAATAATTCAGCCTATATACGTCCCACTGTTGGGCAACAGGCCTCCTCTCATGCACGAGAGGGGAGTTTTGGAAAGCTTAGGTATATTTTTTCAAGCGCTAAGAACATTTTCACATTGTCAAATGCACAAGTAAAAACGTATAACATTCGTGTTATACATTTTTATTGCTAAAACGACTTTTACGTAAAAAAGGCGGACTACATGTCACAGAGCACTCTTTAACAGCTGTTGTGTTTCTCATAGAGGCTATCCGACATCTAATATTTTTTTATTTGTGTAAGCATAATGTTTGTTTTACTCAAGCCAGCGCAGCGTGCCGTTGCAAGTCTATACCCCGCGGCCCGACATCGACATCGAATTGGCTGACACACAAGCTGTCACTCGGACGACACGTCACCGAAGTGTCAAAACTGCAATTGAGCTTTATGCATATGCACGTAGGTCTTTTGTTGCTCTGTGGTCTGTGTTAATCCGTCTTGGGCGTTGGACGGTGCGGATATATCCGTCACTGGCGTCAAAAAGGCTATTGCTGGGACATCAGTTATTAGGCGGTATAAGAAAACCTCACGTGTATTTTTCTATGGCGAAACTAAAAAAAAAATATCTACCACATACTTTTACTCGGTTTTGTTTAACATAAATCTTCACTTGGCACTTCTAAATAGCGAGTCTAAACAAAATTTACTCTACACAATACTATTTATCTTAAAATTAGGTCGAATGAAAAAAATAATAAAAAAATACACGTGAGGTCATGTGGGGGAGGGGGTTCACCAAATATCACCAAGGGAGAGGGGGCGTCAAAAAAGTAGCCGAAAAAACCTCGCGTGATTTGTGCACAAGCCCTTCGATGTCTTTTATCTTTTCCTGTTTTGTACCTACGCTTATAGAATACCCCCCTCAGTTCGAGACGCAGGATTCACTGCACGTCCATAGTGCATCCAAGCGTCTCAAGATGTGCACCACAGGGAAGTTACTCGTACTGGGTAAGTAAATCACTAAACCAGTTACTTCGAACTGTTATGATCTCAGCACAAAGCGTTCATAGACAAATAAGCCGATTTTTATCTTGTTGTCGATTTTTTAGGGTTTCGTAGTCACCTAGGAACCCTTATAGTTTCGCCATGTCCGTCTGTCCGCCCGTCCGCGGCTTTGCTCCGTGATCGTTAGTGCTAGAAAGCTGCAAATTGGCATTAGTACAATCATCATCTAATTGACTGACTATGTAAATTTTATTTTTCTTGACATTTTATCTGTTTGTATGTTTTTATTTTTTATTTTCCTGACATCTATTTTTCTAGTGTGTAAGCGAATTGGTGTAGTACTGTAAGCTTGCACTGTGTTAAATAAATAAATATAAATATAAATCATGCATGAAGACAGAACGGTAGACTAAAAACAACAAAAAAAAATTTTTTAAGGTACCTCCCACACAAAATGTTTTTTTTTCTTTTTGACGTTTGACCCAGTAGTGTGGGGTATTGTTGGATAGGTCTTTCAAAACGAATACAGGTCTCTACAAACCATTTTTTGATAAATGTAATATTTTCGGAAATAATCGCTCCGAAAGAAAAAAATATGAGTGTGTTCCCATATGAAAAAAATCGTGAAACAAAAACTTAATAAATACTCCCAACGAAAACTATGGCGAACATGATCGGTTCAGCCGTTTTTGACTAGGTACAAAAAAATATCTTCTTGGTAAAAAGACGTACAAAGCGCTGCATAGGTACTCCCTTAGTCCCATATTGCTTTTAATAGTTATACCTATATAATTTTTAGGCCTTACAATAATTAGACCAAAAAAGAATTATGCTACATAACATTAGGAAAGTGCCATTAGGGAAAAACATATTAGCACAAAATAAAATCGGCCACTTGATAATAGGGAAACCAAAATACGAGTGTTAGGACAACTGAACATTATGACAAACAATATTAGAGAATGCAAACATAGAAGAAAAAACTTAAGGGATTCAAATATAGATCCCTTTTGTAAGGAAACAAAAACATTTTATCTAGATTCTTTAAAATGCGTATGTAGGCAGAAAATGAACAGTTTTCATAACAGTTTCGCCTCTGGCCACCTATGCTTATTCTTTAGCTTAGTGACAGACGTCAAACGCCGAAAATGGCGGACACAATTTGTTCTCGATAGCCTGTCACCCAACTGACATGTACATACAGATAATATGTGAAATTCCAGCTCGATCGAATAATGGGAAGTGAGTCTAATTTAGCTTGCAAGATTTGACCCAAACACACATAGGTACTTACATGCACTGCAAGTTAAATAAAAGCTTGTAAAATCCCAGCCAGGACAGCTTGTGGTCCTGGATTCCTCCCGTAAGGCGTGAGAATATTTTTATCGTATAAGATTGACATGCAGCACCAACTTAGTCGAGAGAAATGACGCGCTGCAATGGCTGTAGTAATGTTGGTGTACTCGGAATCCGAACGGTACCTTAAGGTCTTCGCACACTATACCAATTCCACACCAACTCAACTCACTTTTAGTTCACCTTAGTGGACGACGAGTGGACGATGCGTAGACCACCCGACAGTTACCTAAATTTTAAACATTGTACTATAGGACATACAAGATAAGGCTTTAATTTTAATATTTAATTTTGAGTCGAGTGGCTGTTGAGTTGTAACAATGTGCTAAGACCTTTAAACCAGAGATACTCATTGATATTATAACTCCAGATAGGTTATAAGCGTTCCAAAATAGAAGCGCTTAAATTGTAAACTTTGTACGGTAGGTCTTACACGCGCGTAGGTAAGCTAATATACCCCATTTCATTTACCATGGCGGGATTCCACTTGAGACGGTCATTACGCGTAAACAATATAAGTAGTGACGACAAAAGATACCCGGCATTTTTTTTTGCGGCGTCTTACGTGTAACTATCCAGTCTTGATCCTTTTGTGTTATTATTTGACCACACGCTGGCTTTGAAGAGCAAAGATCGTAAAGCAATTGTTAAACAATAGATCAACATTATGGTTCTCTTTGTGCAGTTTCAAGAGGAATCCTGTCATGGTAAATGAAATGGGGTATAACTGTGCATGTGCTAACGAGCTTCTGCACACCGTATGAGAAAGTTACAAGCTTATGTTGAACAAGGAGTGTAACCAAGATGAATGGTATGAAGAAAATTAATCAACAAAATCCGATGTATTCGTAGGTAATGTAATAAAAATGGAAGTATTGTTTGTGCTCCTAGTGTATGAATATTAGTACATTACTATAGAGGCCGGGAAACGTAGGGTTGCAGGCCAAGTAGATATATAGTAGGATAGAGATACGCGGCCGGCAACCCCGTTTCTCGCCGAGATATGTATAGTGCTTTTCTCAAACTTGCAATTAAAACAAAAAATTGTAGTCAATTTGTTTTGTGGTGACCTACTCGGCCCGCCACTCTACCAGCGGTGTACAACCCGTAAGTCCGCGCGTCAGCGCGATGCGCCACCGCCGTTGCTTAGCAACGAATATGCACAACAAATCACCGTACCAAGCTAAATGAAGCTAGTTGACGGTTGGATACCAAGACGTTGTGTCACAATTTGACGTTAAAAAAGAAGGTTGCTTTACAGTCCTAGGTGTGTAAGGCAGTATGAAATTCCTTTACATATCATGTTCACTCATGCCACCTGATATGTAGTATTTCCGGACCTAATTTGACGTAAGTCATGTCATCATTTCATAGCAAGTTTGAGAAAAACCTATTTATGTATAATATCATTGAAGATACTGACCTTCCTTCAAGCGAAGTTTTATAAGCAACATGAATATTAAAGCAGTTAATATAAAACTCGTGTTCAAGTTGTCACTAACAAGTTTAAACTATCCTCCATCAAAGAGTATCGATACATACCAGGGACTATAGAAATAAGTCGACCTGAGTTTTATATTGAAGACAAAAATGAAAAATCACCTTTTCATACAAACGAAATCCCAATTTTCTTCTCTGGGTATTAAAATTATGAAATAGTTATTTGTGCATTGTTGTTGTCTTGTGAGAGGAAAGTTGGTTTTTTTTTGCGAGTGTTCAAATATCAAATAACAAACATTTATTCAGCAAAGAGGCCACAGGGGCACTTTTACATGTCCATTTTTACAAACAATAAAAAAAAAATAAAAAAAAAAACAATTACAAATATGGAATCGATGAAATAATAAATACTTTATTAGAGATGTATACTGTCTCTAAATGTCAAATTACACAAAAAAACTATGATAAAAGAAATAAAACCATAAAATACTAAAATTCTTTAGAGATGTATAAGTCTCCAAGTGTCAGAGATAAAATATAAAAAAAGATATTAAATTATCCTTAGAGATGTAGAGGGTCGCCAAGGCTTGAATTCTTATATATATAATTAAAAGACAAAAAAATAAAACAGAAAACACGGGATGTAAAATAACTTTGCTCTCGTGTGACACATACAACTTTTCACCTCAGTAGTGAGAACATTTTAAAGGTTAAAAAAATTCAACATCAAGTAAAGTAAACCACATTTATTTACATTCATGAATGAAAGGCATCATCATCATGACGAAAGCTTCTAGAAATATTCATATATTCATGGCCTTCACTAAATTAAAAAGCTACTTTGTCTCACTCCCTGGAGTGACTAATGTCGCACTTTCCTCACTTCCTGGAGTGACTAAAGACGCACTTTCCTCACTTCCTAGAGTGGCGAAAGTCGCACTTTCCTCACTCCCTAGAGTGACGAAAGTAGGCTTGTTCGAGCTGCTGTGGTGAAAAATATTTTTACACATTTTTTTATGATGTAGGAGGCAAAAAAGCGAACGCTCGATGTGGTGAAAGCGAACGCTCGATGTCGTGAAAGCGAACGCTCGATGTCGTGAAAGCAGATACGAGCGTAAACGGGACACGAGAGGGCGCCCAGGCTCGTGCAAAATGGAGGAAAGCAAGTAGGAAAGCGGACCCTGGCAAAGGCCATGATAACGCTAGGTAGAAAAAGATAAGGCAAACGAGTAGATAAATAGCCTGATGGTAAGCGATTACAGTTGCCCATAGACACCTGCAACACCAGAGTTGTAAGTACGTTGCCAGCATTTAAGATGTAAGCTCGCTCTCTTCTTGAAGGTTTGAAAGTGGTATCGGTCCGAAACGTCAGGCCATTCCACAGTTTCACTGTGCGAGGCAGGAAGTTTCTGGAAAAACTCACAGTTGAGGACTGCCAACCATCTAAGAGGTGAAGATGGAAATGTCACGTAGGGCGTTGCCGAAAAGAAGCGGCTTGGCTGGGATTAATCTGAATCCTTAGAAGCACTTTCCGTTATACATGCGATAGAAAATGTAGAGCAAAGCTACAACTCTACGAGTCTACGCAGTGCTAATAACATTAGTTTTAAGATCCATACATGGTATAGGATGACTATCTTTTAACCCCTTTTTTTTAATACTACGTCGGTGCTAAACTAGCATACGGCCCGCCTGATGGTAAGCAGTCTCCGTACCCTATGTACGCCTGCAATTCCAGAGGAGCTACATACGCGTTGCCGACCCTAAACCCGACCCCCCTCGTTGAGCTTACTCACCGGCAGGAACACAACACTATGAGTAGGGTCTATAGTAGACGCAAACCAAACTGACGACCGAGGTCATATCACTATCTCTCTCATCCTACCTACGACCACGCGAGTGTGAATGAGAAGTTTTACGACCCCGGTCGTCAATTTGGTTTGCGTCTACTATAGTGTTTTCCAGGCATAATACGATTTATCGACCACATGCGCGCCATTAGAATTTCAACTTTAGCATTCCAATTTAAGGTTCAAATTAGATTACACTTTCAGGAAATGTTACTTGTCTTCAAATGAATCATCAAAGCTGGATTAATTGGAATGTATTTGGATTTTTTGGAAAAACCTTGTAGATTGGTGCGGCCTGGAAATGGGTTAAGGTAGTTATCTGATCTGTGGCGAAAAGAGCGACTTTTTTGAACAAGTAACGTAGATATATGAATTCCGATAAAATAAAAATGCAGGGGTTTAAATTGTCCCGTTATCCCCGTGTAAAAGTGCAGCGGAAAAATTAGCTTTAGATTCCCCTAACTTTGCGACAGGAGAGACGTAAACGAGTTAAGTATACAGTCCCTAGCCATTGGACAATGTACATATGCATTAGGGTATTTAGAACCATTGTACAAAGTATCATAACAGCCGGTGTAGCGGTTTCGAAGAAATTAACAAATTACCATTTTTTACTTTGGAGCAGCCTGTATGTGTTAGTAGCTCCTAAGGTAATATCCTCAAAGAATATTATGGAACCTTCTTCAACCTTTTTGATTATCTTTTTAGGGTTCCGTAGTCAGCTAGGAACCCTTATAGTTTCGCCATGTCCGTCTGTCTGTCTGTCTGTCTGTCCGAGGCTTTGCTCCGTGGTCGTTAGTGCTAGAAAGCTGAAATTTGGCATGGATATATAAATCAATAAAGCCGACAAAGTCGTACAATAAAATCTCATTTTTTTAGGGTACCTCCCCTACACTTAAAGTGGGGGTGAAATTTTTTTTTCGCTTTAACCCTAGAGTGAGGGGTATCGTTGGAAAGGTCTTTCAAAACTAATAGGGGTTTTCAAGAAACATTTTTTGATAAAGTGAATATATTCGGAGATAATCGCTTCGAAAGAAAAAAAATGTGTCCCCCCCCTCTAACTTTTGAACCATAGATCCAAAAAATATGAAAAAAATCGTGGAAGTAGAGCTTATGAAAAACATTAAACGAAAACTATAGCGGACATGATCAGTTTAGCTGTTTTTGATTTATCGCAAAAAGTTTTCCCTTCATAGTAAAAATACTTACTTTAATTAGGTACTGATTGTGCAAATTTGCCTATTTGTTTAACTCGGGTGAAAGGTACCGTTTCATCCCTTGGTTTACAATTTACTATACTTTAAGCTCCAGTTTAGCTTATTGTGATGGAAGAGTAACTACGGAACCCTACACTGAGCGTGGCCCGACATGCTCTTGGCCGGTTTATTTATTTATGACACTAATAAGCTTCTGACTTTTGAAAAATGTCATCATTATCAAATATTTCGAACAAATTGTCAAAAACACTGCGAAAGATTAACACAGTGTGTTTCTTTTTGGGATTTCAGGGTTTGTCCAATGGCTAAGGTCACCCTGTATACTAATAAATGTGTGTGTGTGTGTGTGTGCGTGTGTGTGTGTGTGTGTGTGTGTGTGTGTGTGTGTGTGTGTGTGTGTGCGCGCGCGCGCGCGCGTGTGTGTGTGTGTGTGAGTGTGAGTGTGAGTGTGTGTGTGTGTGTGTGTGTGTGTGAGTGTGTGTGTGTGTGTGTGTTAGTGTGTGTGTTAGTGTGTGTGTGTGTGTGTGTGTGTGTGTGTGTGTGTGTGTGTGTGTGTGTGTGTGTGTGTTGTGTGTGTGTGTGTGTGACCCTATCCCATTACAAAGATAGTGTTTATCAATAGGTATGTGCCGCAAATGGACCTGTTTTTGACGAATTTATATTCTAACCAATTACTTCAATTAACATATAGGTAAAGGTTACATTCGGATTGTGAAGCAAAAAGACGGTTGTTAAATGTTTGACGCCAATATCTTTCTGTCTGTCTGTCTGTGACATCGTAGCTCTCCAACGGATGGGCCGATTTCAATGCGGTTACGTGAAAGCGAGTTTTCTTGTGGTGTTGCTTAGCTATATTTCATAAAAATCGATCCAGCAGTTCGAAGGACATCAGCTCTTTTCCAAAATTATGTAAGGCATTTTTGGCATAAAATGGATTTTGTGGGCATAGGCGTAGGGGGATTTTTAAATCTTTAATTTAATAGTATTTTATTTAAAAAAATATGTAATAGTGATAGGAACAATAATAAAACTTATAAACTATTACTAAAATTAAATATGAGCTAAATAAATTAAAATTAATAAAATAAATAATTAAAACTTTATACCCACCTATCTTAGGTCCTAGATCTGTCCCCTGCGGAGTCCCCTAGATCTGTGCCCATAAGGCTGGCCTCATTCCCGCGCTGAATAGCTATGCCTATTCTTTGACCTAGACATGATTTAGATTTAGATTTAGATTTAGATTTATTTATTTTCATAATGATAAATTACAGTATAAATTATTCTTATGTTAATCTATATGAATTTACATTATGATCGTCAATGATTTGGCATGCAAACATATAATTATAAAACGTCAATAATAATTATCAAAAAAAAAAAAAAAAAAAAAAAACAAATTCGAAATTACCGTCAAATTAAAAACTACGAAACAAAAGAAACAGGAAAACTAAAAAGAAATAATGGAATACATGTCAAACTAAATATTTAGTAGATATCACATAATGATCGTCATTAAAACTAAGAGCAGTAATAATAATATTCTAGAACAAATGTCATCTTAAATCAATTTTACATAAACTATAATGTTAAACAGTTATTATAATTTTAATTCCATGTATTCATTCACTGAATATAATGGGTTTTCCAATAAAAAATTCCTCAATTGACGTTCAAATGCTTCGTCAGATATTTCAGTTCTTAATTCGGCGGGTAGACGTTCGTAATAAGTTGGGCCTATTACTCGCGGATTCTTACATGAAAGTGCCATGCGACGCGGCACTGTTCGCAGTCTTCCCGTCGATCTGATTTGTTTGCCCATGACTTCGACACGTTTGAACATAGAGAAGTTTTTTCTCACGAACATCAGAACTTGAAACATGTATAACGAATAATGCGTCATTATACCATTATTTTTAAAAAGTTCCTTACAATGGTGCATTGGTTTAACTCCAGCTAGTAAACGGATCGCACGTTTTTGGAGAATTAATACTCTCTTTGCATCTGTGGAATTTCCCCAAAGCAGTGTACCGTATGACATCAAGGAGTGAAAGTGCGAGAAATATACGGCTTTAAGTGACTTCCTTGATATCAGAGGTTGTAATTTTTTTAATGCAAAGATAGAACTACTCAACCTGTTACAAAGCAGATCGACATGGCACTTCCAGTTAAGATTCGAGTCAAGCATGAAACCCAGAAATTTTGTTTCATTACATAGTGGCATTGGACCGTTACTAATACATGGAGGCACTGTGGTGCTGCGACCCGAGAATATCATCACATTGGATTTCGTTATATTTAACAGTAGGCCATTCGATGAAAACCATGTTTGTAATTGGTCACAAGCCTCATGTATTCCCTCGGCCAACTGCGCATGTGTTTTTGCCCTCAGGACAACGGTTGTGTCGTCTGCAAATAACACAGATAGCCCATTTGTGATGGCAGAGGGTAGGTCATTCACAAATAATAAAAACAGTGTATTACCGGCTGCTGACCCCTGAGGAATGCCCAAATCAACATAACCAGTGTCTGAAACGTATTTTTTGCCACTAAGTAACATTTTCACTACTTGTTGACGGTCAGTCAAGAATGATGCAAACAATTTGTGTGCTGAACCATTTATGCCATAGAGGCTTAATTTATTTAATAGCAAATTATGGCTAATGATGTCAAAAGCCTTAGACAAATCGCACAGTATGGCGGCCATCTTGTACCTGTCATCTAGACCAGTCAAAATGCAGTCAACGATTCTGTGTGCTGCCGTAGTAGTGGAGCGTTTTTGTCTGTAGGCGTACTGGTTGTCGGTGAGTAAAGCGTTCTGTTCTAAGTAGGTCATCAGGGAAGATGATAAAATGGACTCCACAAGTTTTGAGACGGTAGGTACTATAGTTATGGGCCTGTAATTGTTTACATCACTCTTATCACCCTTTCCTTTATACACCGGGCATACGCGTGTATTTTTAAGGACATTCGGATATATTCCAATTTTAAACATGTCATTAACTAAAACTATTAATATGTCAGATAGAATAGGCCATATACTTATTATGATATTTAAAGATATGTCATATACATCTACAGTCGTACTGGTCTTTAACATTGACTTTATAGTTTTATCCAAAAGCTCACGAGTAACAACAGGAAATGTGAATGACGGTATATCAGCGCTGCCCAAGTGCCTACTGACGTACTGTTTGGACAGTTCTTCATCACTGTTTATTGCATGTTTTTTAGCGATGTTCAAAAAGTGTGAGTTGAATGCATTCGGAACCTCTTCATGAGACATATACGCATTATCATTTTGTTTTTTAATGCAGACCTTCTGGGAGTTTGATTTTTTACCTATCTCCTCATTTATGATCCTCCACAATTCTTTTGAAGGATTTACGGTTTCTGCCAGTCTGGTTTCAATGTGATTTTGACGCGCACGGAGCGTCTCTGACTTGATGAGTTTCGAGTAATGATCTATGCAGTCCGATATGATCGGGTTGTTAGGATATTGACGTCGTATCTCGTGAAGGTCGCGGTGTTTTTGCATATATCCAAACAGCTCGTCAGTTGCCCACGGAACAGGTAATTTCTTTTTGGGCCTTAACTGTTTAACAGGGAAATGCAAATCTATATAATATGTCAATATATTAAATAATTTGTCAAATTTAGAATTAATGTCAATATTATCATCATAAATAAAATTAAAATTATAATAAGATATGTCAGTATAAAATAAATAAATAGATTCAGTATTAAATAATCGGCGTTCAAATGTCTTATTTGCTTTGGATTTTTGAATCTCACTTTCCAACGTAAACACATAGCGTTGCGCGTTATGATCACTTATGGCAGTGTCCACTGGCGTTACAGTGAGGCAGTCGCGCGCGTAGTTCGCTAGGCCGCAGTCAATGGATGACGCACTCTCAGCGGTTACGCGAGTAGGAAAGGTCACAGTGTTCAAACATCCGAAACAACCAAGTACATCGTCAACCCGCCGTCTCGAACTATTGTCAGATAAGTAATCCACATTATGATCGCCGACTATGAGGAATTTTTTATTTTCGTCGGTTAGCTTACTTAATAACAATTCAAGATTTTCCAAATAAATGTCGAAGTCGCCATTACATGTTCTATATAATACAATAATAATCAAGCGGTAAATCGGTATTTCAACAGCAGTAAATTCTATATGGTATGGGACACAAAGACTATGAAGGTCGTTACGAGGTTTAAAGTGAACATCGTCGCGTAAGAAAAGAGCTACCCCACCGTGCGCATCTGCGCGAGCGCGGCAGTAGCCGTTCGCGAGCGTGTACCCACTTAACCTAACGCATTCTAACTCACTTTTCCGACACCAAATTTCACTTAATCCAAGAATGTTTGGGTTTTGATCGTAACATAATAATTCTAATAACGAGGTTTTACCACCAATGGATCGAACGTTTTGGTGAATAATTGTAAATTGTGTTGTTATCGGATCACAGTGTTGGCGCGTTGTACATTGGCGTTTTTTGGCTGTACGATGTTAAAATATCGTACTCCAACCCCCGTCGGCCAATTTGCAGCATTCCTGGCAGCTTTTACCTTGTCGGCTGGCACATCCAAACGGAACGATTTATAATTTCCTCGTGTGACCACCAGCTGTTGGCAAACCGGTGATGCAATGCCTATCTGTGTCTGGACGTGGCGGACGACGTCCTCTGTGGTCGTAGCCTCGTTGAGATTGTATACATGAAGGCTGACGACGCGAGGTGCCGCTGCTCGCAAGCTGCAGGTGCTGGACGAGTGTGGAGCTGGAACATTGGGCTGTACCGGGGCTGATGATAGCCCAGGACTTGCTGCAGGGTTGGCGGGAGGAGAGAGGGGAGCAGTTGGAACGATGTCAGCTTGCCTTTTTGTGCCTGACTTATCCTCTTCTGACGCAGCACCACGACGCGGTCGGAGTCGGCGCGCCTCAGGTAGATTGGTAGTGCCTGACTGTACCGGCGTAGACTGTCCAGGTTTCGGGGCTGGCATCACGGGTCTCTCGGTCTCCGGGGTTACAGCAATGGAGGCCGCAGACTGATAAGCGGGTGTTACTGGCGTCGATATGTGATCCTCGGTATCTAATACCAAATCAGTGTCAAGGAATATGAGACCTTCCGGGCCAGATTCATTGAGCAGTTCGTGTTGAACACTTGAACTAGTCAGTGGAAGTTCTACCTCAGTGTTAGTGACAGTGCTCATGATTTTTTGTATGCACCTGCTTTGGTATGTAAGTAGCCTATTCTGTTGGATTATTACACTATTACACTGCATTATTTCCTTTTTCATGTCTAATATCTGATTTTTAAGGTTCGAAACCTCTTCCACTAACCTTGTAACGGCCGCTGCCTTTGTCACTTGTTTTGCCATCGCCGGTGCCATTATTTAATATTTTTTATAGTCACTTAGCTTATTGATACTACAAATATTTATTTGATAACAAATTTGAACATAAAATCAATATTTAATTAGTTAAAATAAATAAATTCAGAGGAGCCTTCGAATTTAAACGTTCTATCGCACAGATCTGAGCCAGCCCTAGGGCCACCCGTAGTCTCAATCAGCCTTTTTTAGGCCCTGAAAAAGTTTATGGGCGTCACGACTCCACGGCCTCAGGGTCTCTACCTATAACGCCGCTAATATGTGTTTTTTTGTTATTTAAGTTATTTTCTTTAATTACAAAAGATAACTTTCAATCCGACACTCATTTTATCAAGAAAATAGAGGTGGCCCGCTTCAAAGCTGCAGTAGTAACGCTGCTGCTGCAACTATCTGAATGTAACCTTAATTTATAATTATTAAATACGTTTAATATTACGCTACTCGTACTAACGAATTTGTATTTATTGGACATAATTAACAGGTTCTGAGACACAATTTTGGGAGTAATAAATGTGATACAGATTGCCTAAATATATTTTGCCGTATATTAGTTTTCTACTTATTCATTAGTGAGAGAAACAGATAGCAAATATATTAATACTCAAAAGGAAATAAGGGACATTAAGAATATTGATTGCGGAAATGCGAAAATTAATCAAAAACAGCAGATTTCTTCGTAGGTATAAAAATAAACATGGAAGTATTTTTTGTGTTATCTCTAGTTATCATTGCGTGACGTCACAACCTATTACAAGTGATGAAATTCATTGCCGCTTAAAAAAAAAAAACAAAAAAATACAAATTTATTTTGCTCGTGTGGTTAAAAGTAAATTAAAAATTCCTTTCAGAATAGTTCCGTAGCACTAAGTTTTACGTTTCGTTTAAGTTTGCAGTTATATCTAAAATACATGCACTATATTTTCACCTCCGCTTATATACGTCTCGTGGATAATGTTGAAACTTTATCTATGCAGATAGTTTCCTGAAGAAAAATGATAACGGAGTTAAAATACAACTTTTATACACGCGCTCCCCAAGTTTGTCCCTTGGGATTTTATTATCTTCACCATGGATTTTATTTAACCAACTTTATAGGAAACGTTGCTTGCGCTCCCCATCGGCATTGGTTTATTAGTTGCTAAGTAAAAAGTTAACTTCCAAAGGAGAATTGGCAATTTGTCCCATCGGTGTAAAGTTAAGACATATCTCATCTAGGGCCTACTCATAACATTATTTATGACACTGACTTTGGATAACGTGCATGGACTGAGTTATTTCAAAAGTAATAATTTTGAACTGTAGGTACACCATTCCGAGAATATGTATTTAAAATTTGACGACTCTTTTTTCAACGGCTGTGGATTGCGTTTGCGGTATACCGTCTGACTGACTGCTTGGAGGACAATGTGTTACGAAGATTAGAATGGCGTTCTAGTGTTTATAAGAAAGTACATTAATTTGAGCAGTGTCCGGGAATTGTGGACATTAATATATAATTTAGGATAGCTTAGGAGAGCAGAAAGAAACAACCAAGCTTTCCAGTCTAGATTTTAATGACAACTAAAAAAAAAAGATTTATACATAGAAGACGTCAAATGGACATAGACAATATGTATAAATAATATAAAAACCTCCTCGACAAGCAGCATGAAGTATTTATTTAATAAATACTTTCAATGAAAACTGTATTGAACATGATCGGTCCAACCGTTTTTGCGTTATTGCAAAAAGTCTTACTCTTCTTAGTAAAATGACGTAGGTAGTAGGTACAAAGCGCTGCGAAGGTACTCCCCTTATTCTTTATTCTTTATTCTTTATTTCATTGTATTGTAGTCATGTTCGTAATACAGTAAGGTGTTACAAGCATAAACGGTAGGTACATGACACCCTGTAAGGGTACCCAATATTATTGTCCTTAAGACTAAAATTATATACATTAACTTAACTTATTTTTATTTTATTTTTATTTTTTTATTTTATTTATTTAACACAGTGCAAGCTTACAGTACTACACCAATTCGCTTACACACTAGAAAAATAGATGTCAGGAAAATAAAAACATACAAACAGATAACATGTCAAGAAAAATAAAATTTACATAGTCAGTCAATTAATTACAATATTTAGCATATACAAAATGTCAAGGAAGATCAAATTTACAAATTCAGCCAATTAATTACAATAATTCAAATTCAAAAAGTGTCTAGCAGTATTGCATAGGTACGCTAAACTATTGGCAAACATGTCGGCATCTGCGTACTGAGCGAGCATTGAATGCAGGCTCGATAGAGCGCGTGAGGTAGGAGCGTGCCTCGCATAGCATGTGCGAGCAGAAGGCCGCTGCAACAGGCATGGCCGGCGGCGTGGTGTTACTGCCCCGTCCACATCCTGGGGTATCCTCTTAGGAACTATCAATCCCATCTTCTCCAACACCTCGGGACTGTCGACTCGATGGTGAACGATCGAGAGATAGTGAACTAGGAGTAAGAACTTCCTCCTTAGTTCAAGTGTCTCCAGCCCGACCATCCCCGAGACAAAGATGGAGGGATAGAGATACGGATAGTACCCATAGGCTTTTTTATATAACCAACGAGCAAATTTGCGCTGTATTCTCTCCAACATTAGAGAATACTTGTCCTCATAAGGATCCCAAACAATGGCACCATACTCTAATTTGCTGCGCACATATGCGTTATATAAAACTTTAGCCACTCCAACATGAAACTGTTTACATATCCGCATAACAAACCCTAATGTTTTACTCGCCTGCTTACTAATATTAATGACATGTGTGTGAAAGTCAAATCTATCAACAAGAACTAAGCCCAAGTCGCGGATTTCACTAACTCTTTCCAAGGTGGCATCGGCTAAACTATATTGAGTTAGGAGTGGCGAACGTTTGCGTGAGAAAGTTATCACCTTACACTTGTTCACATTAAAAGGTAGCCGATTTAACACACTCCACTCAGCTGCAGCATCAATATCAGCCTGCAATCTCGCACTGTCAGCCATACTACTGATACCTAGGAACAGCTTAAGGTCATCAGCAAAAAGAAGGCATTTAGTGCTGCGAGTTACATCAGGCAAATCATTAATCATAAGGAGAAACAGCGTAGGCCCTAGAGTACTGCCCTGACTTACTCCAGACCGGGTGTAGTAATCGCTTGATTCAAAACCGCTCACCCTGACATACTGTTGCCGGTTGGACATGTAACTAGCGAAAAAATTTAAAAGTTTTGGCGTAAACCCAGTTAGCGCTAGTTTCCCCAACAGAATGTCGTTGTCGACCAGGTCGAAGGCCTTCCTGAAATCGAAGTACGCAGCATCTACCTGGCGTCCCTCATCCATCTCTTTACAGACATAGTCAGCGAGAGCCACGAGATTAGTTGTTGTAGACCGGGACTTACGGAAGCCGTGCTGGCTAGGGTGCAGACGATCAGTCACCTGACGACTTATGTGGCGATTAAGTATCGTTTCGAAGACTTTCCCGAACACTGGTAGAACTGCTATAGGGTAGAGCTGCTATTTATATTGGGTATACTGGGAATATTGCGAGCTAAATTGATTTATTTAGTCAATATCATCATATATATTAAAATTTTATATAAAAAAAACATTATTATTCTTTTATTTCTCTTTCTTCTTAGGATTATGTTTTTTACAATATGGATATAAAAGTAAAATATAAAAACGCATTATAAAATACAAAACACATATAAACACATTGTAAAAAACCTAACCTAGTGCGCCGCTAGCAGCGGGGCAGGGCCCAAGCTGCCGGTGGTCAGGGCCGCAAACAGAGGAACCGCCGGATTATCCGCGCCGTGTCCAAGACCACCGCCTTCTGCATCTGACCCTTGATCCAACCATCTAGCGAGAGTCTCTCAAGATGTTGGTCAAGACTCTTCGCTATAATATTATTATACTTCCTGTATAATATTATCGAGTAGCTTAACATAGTAATTTAAGTATATTTGTAACTAACAAAATATGGATTGTGTCGTCCGAAATAAATGATTTTTATTTATTTATTATCCTTTTTCTGGGCTTAGTTAATGATCTGCCAGCAAATATAAGGAGCTCCACTTGCTTATTGTTTGCTGACGACCTAAAATCAGTCAAACGGGTTGGTGACCAGGGGGATTGTGTAAAGTTGCAAGAAGACATTGACAGCGTCTGTGCTTGGAGTGTCGAAAACAAGTTGTCTCTAAACGTTAAAAAATGTTCGGTTATGTCATACACCCGTGCTCGCCATCCTCATCAATTTAATTACGTAATTGAAAATAATAAGCTGCAGCAAGTTACATCTGTTCGTGATCTTAGCACAATATTCGATCAACAGCTCACATTCAATAACCACATTGTCAGCGCATGTAAGGCTGCAAGAAAATGCTTAGGTTTCGTAATCCGCCAGTCAAAATCTTTCAATGCTCAGAGTCAGAGTGCACTCAGAATGCTGTACAACGCGTATGTACGAAGCCGACTTGAGACGAATGCGATTATTTGGAGTCCCCATGAACAACAGTACACACTTATGTTGGAGAGGGTCCAAAAATCATTCATCCGTCATCTATACAATAAACTTTATGGTTACTATCCTCACATGTACCCTAGTCTGTATATTCTCGGAATGGTTAACTACACCACTCTTAAGACCAGAAGAAATGTGGCACTAGTAAAATATTTTTATCTCCTGATTCGTGGCCAAATACATAACCCTCAGTTGCTAGCATTGGTTCCGCTTCGAGTACCTGTCCACAGCAGTATTCAACTGCGCCCTCGTCGCCGCGCACTGTTCGCAGTCCCGGCGGCGCGGACCCGGGCATTATCTCACTCACCGCTGCACCGCGCATTGTCTCTCTTGAATGATATATTGGACAGCGACAGCAAACTAGATATATTCCAATGCACTGAAGCTAGTTTTTTGGCAGTTAGTAGCCGATACCTAGAGTCAATAACGACGACCAGCTCAATCAATGTATAGTTAGCAGTAAGTAAATTGTTAGTATCAATGCGTATATAATGTCACTCCTTTTAACATGTGTAGCTTGACTGTAAGTGTTAATTTAAGGAATAAATAAATATAAATAAATATAAATAAATATAAATATTATAAATATTAATTATTATGATACATTCGTAGAATGGGCCCTTCTTGCACATGGCTAACTTCGTGTTTGGTATGGCTAACTGGTTTTTAGATCTATTCCTACTGTTACAGACTTAACTTTGGTTTTGAATAGTTCAGAGTGCTTGTGCTTGTAATGTACTAAATGATACTGATCAATATCACAAAGTAAATAGCGGCGGCGCGCGCCGGAGCAGAGAGTTCGCTCAGTACAAAGTGCCATTTTCGCCGCACGCACACAGATATGACATTTACGCACACAGACTTTACATTTACAGGCGTTCTCGGGCACTCTCGGGCAGAGCTTAGCCGGGCTGTGCGCGCGTTGCTCACTTGACGTCCCCGCCGCTACATAGGTACCTACTGTCATGTACGTCAAAATGCAGTCTCTAAGGAATGTAAACATGATAAGATGTATGTATAAACGAATCGATGTATGTATGTCTGTAAACTTATATTAATTCGAAATTAATACAAAAGCAACCCTAGTGAGTCGGGCAAGTTTAGTATGTATTTTCAAGAACGGCGGGAACGGACCTTCTGTTTATTTTTTATTTTGTGTCAATAGCCCCCATTTAGCCTATTCTGACAGAATGGTAACTACGTAACCCTACAATGAGCATGGCCCGACATGGCTGATTTTTTGTACTTCGTTATGTATGTTCCCCGATTACTCAAAGAGATCTGGATCATATTCTTTTTTGTAAATTTGGTGATGAACTCTTTATTAACTTACTTCCTCCCCTCGTGTATTTTTTATTTCCTATCTGCACGAATCTCAAGCCTCACATATACTCGTTGATGCCTTTGAGAGATTTTCTGCAGCAGTTTTAATCCCTTAGTAGCAAAAGGATCATTTATCAGAGTAAATTATGGAGATAAAGCGTTCGTCGCTGAAAATTCTCTTTGACACGTTTTCAGCATTAAAATGTTTTTGTTGCACATAGGTTTCAGGTTTGGTCATTTTAACTCGTTAAGTGGGCTTCAAAATAAGTGTATGGTCGTTGTTGTTCTAAAAAGTGTGCAGAAAGTGATACGTTTGTGCACTAGACCACTTTACTTTCTAAGTACGATTTTTTCATGGTTTAAAGATAAGAATTGAAATTTGGTTTTAAATGGATTTGTTATACAATTTCAATTCTGATATTTAACTAACTCCCCATTCCATAAATTACGATACTTTTACCTAAGCAAATGATTAATTGAAAGTACGGGTTCAAGAAATGATATATCTTATACCTTTAAACAAGCAATTCTTGTATATATATAAATATATATATTTCTGTGATCTCGGAAACGGCTCTAACGATTTCGCTGAAATTTGGTATATGGGGGTTTTTGGGTGTATACAATCTATCTAGATTAGTCTTATGTTTGGGAAAACGCGTGTTTTCGAGTTTATATATAATTTTTTGATTTTTATTGTTTTATACAAGTTTAATTTAGTAAAAAATTTTAGTTAAGATTATCACCTATACACCATCATATTACAATAAATAGTTGTAACCGAGCAAAGCTCGGTCGCCCAGGTACTAAAAGTATAAAACATAGAAATTATAAAAGTGCACGCAGTAAAACCAAAGTCCACTGTACTACTGTGAAAAATATTCAGCAGATATTTTTTTATCCTCCGACAAAAACAAAAGCTGCCCCGAGGGTATAAAATCTCCTCACGTCCCATCAGAAATACCTGCGCTCATCAAAAGCCAGACTTTGCCTCAATGAAATATGAAAATACATATTCGATGTCACACGTCCGCTGAAAAAAACGTATACATGTCCATTTTATTGGACATTCGGACGTGAAAAAAAGGAAATTGTGCCAATTGGAATCCTAGTTGGAGGTAACCCACGGATTTAAAAATATATTTGAATAAAAACTTTTTACAAAAAAAGTAAACGTTAATGCTACTCAAAAGTAAAGTTACATACTTATAACATAACATGTGGCCCGTGTTAGCTTAAACAGACCGGTCTCCACAAACAGCAACCAAAAGCTTATTCGAGGAACCGTCATAATGGATCATCATTGGTCGCATCAAGTATAGGTCATAGAATTACCATCAAATGCTTGTTTTTATTGTACCTTTTGAAAAACATGCACTTTTAAACTATAGAAATTGAAACTAAAAACAAATACGCTACGCTGTGAAAAGAAATGTCACATTTATAGTCGTATATAAAGAAACTAGTAAAAGTTTTGAAAGAATCCTTCGGGTAATTCGTATTGAATGACGGCTATTTCATTGGCCTTTCAGCCAGGGACCGGACCCGCTTACCCTAACCCGTTCAAAAACCCGGGTTATTGTAAAGCTGTGTTCCAAAAACCGCTTCATTTCGGTAAGCTTTTGATTGGCTTACCGGTTAAGAAGCTAATCCTTTTATTTGAATTAATTCAGGTTAGCGCTTACCGATATTAAAAACCCGGGAAAGGGTTATCGCTTCAAGCGCTGATTAAATACGAACAAGCTGTTTTAGCTTTTACGTAAATTGCATATGGTCTATTAACGTAGCGCCCGACGCGAAACACGGCGGTTCCATTGCCTACGTGCACGTGCGAGTGCGCGGCGCGGCGCGGCGGCAGTCGGTATTTGTCAAAGGCTTTGTAATTTGCCGACCTAATATTGCTAATTCAAACAAAAGTGTACGTTAAGTCAAGTAGCGCACATCGTAGATTTCAAAACACATGCTAAGGTTTAAGGCAAATTACCTAATATGGTAAGGCGTTGCATTGATTTTGGTATATTTTTGTTTAGTACCTATTACTCCTATTATTGTCACTTTGTCTTTATCGTTAGCTGTCTGTGCACATCTCCTGTGTCAGTGGAACTCATCAATGGCTTCTAATAATTTTATCGAGTTAGGGCTCATTTTAAAGGTCTTGACGAGTTCTTTACGATACACATGGTGGAGAGGGTCTGATGGTGGAATCGGAAGGTGTCGATGGAGTGTCGATGGAACTCATCGATAACTACTAGTAATGCTATCGAGTTAGGGCTCATTTTAAAGGTCTTGACGAGTTCTTTACGATACACATGGGGGAGAGGGTCTGATGGTGGAATGGGAAGGTATCGATGGAACTCATCGATAACTACTAGTAATGCTATCGAGTTTGGGCTCATTTTAAATATGTTGACGAGTTCTTTACGATACACATGGTGGCGAGGGTCTGATGGTGGAATCGGAAGGTGTCAGTGGAACTCATCGATAACTACTAGTAATGCTATCGAGTTTGGGCTCATTTTAAAGGTCTTGACGAGTTCTTTACGATACACATGGTGGCAAGGGTCTGATGGTGGAATCGGAAGGTGTCAGCGCAACTCATCGATAACTACTAGTAATGCTATCGAGTTTGGGCTTATTTTAAAGGTCTTGACGAGTTCTTTACGATACACATGGTGGCGAGGGTCTGATGGTGGTATGGGAAGGTATCGATGGAACTCATCGATACCTACTAGTAATGCTATCGAATTTGGGCTCATTTTAAATGTCTTGACGAGTTCTTTACGATAGACATGGTGGCGAGGGTCTGACGGTGGAATCAGAAGGTGTTGATGGAACTCATCGATAACTACTAGTAATGCTATCGAGTTTGGGGTCATTTTAAAGGTCTTCACGAGTTCTTTACGATACACATGTTGGCGAGGGTCTGATGGTGGAATCCGAAGGTGTTGATGGAACTCATCGATAACTACTAGTAATGTTATCGAGTTCGGGCTCATTTTAAATGTCGTGAAGAGTTCTTTACGATACACATGGTGACGAAGGTCTGATGGTGGAATCGGAAGGTGTCAGCGGAACTCATCGATGACTTCCAATAATGCTATCGAGTTTAGGCTCATTTTAAATGTCTTGACGAGTTCTTTACGATACACATGGTTGAGGTTCATCATTTTTGAAAACCACATTTCCTAAAACCTTTAAAACGACATCCATGACAACTTTTATGACAAGTTGCATGGCCGCTATCTTGGATTCCAAAATAGTCATGACTTTCGAAATCCGCACTCCCTAAAACCTACAAAACGACATCCATGACGACTTTTATGACAAATTGCATGGTCGCCATCTTGGATTCCAAAATAGTCATGATTTTCGAAATCCGCACTCCGTAAAACCTATACAACGACATCCATGACTAATTTTCTGACATATTTCATGGTCGGCATCATGAAATCCAAAATGATCATCTTTTTCGAAATCCGCACTCTCTAAAACCTATAAAACGACATCCATGATGACTTTTATTAAATAGTACGTGGCCGTCATCTTGGCTTCCAAAATAGTCATCATTTTCGAAATCCGCACTCCCTAAAACCTATAAAACGATATCCATGACGACTTTTAAGACAAAAAGCATGGCCGCCATCTTGGATTCCAAAATAGTCATGATTTTCGAAATCCGCACTCCCTAAAACCTAAAAAACGACTTCCATGATGACTTTTATGACAAAATATGTGGCCGCCATCTTTGATTTCAAAATGGTCATCATTTTCGAAATCCGCACTCCCTAAAACCTATAAAACGACATCCATGATGACTTTTATTAAATAGTACGTGGCCGTCATCTTGGATTCCAAAATAGTCATCATTTTCCAAATCCGCACTCCCTAAAACCTATAAAACGATATCCATGACGACTTTTATGACAAAAAGCATGGCCGCCATCTTGGATTCCAAAATAGTCATGATTTTCGAAATCCGCACTCCCTAAAACCTAAAAAACGACTACCAAGATGACTTTTATGACAATATGTGTGGCCGCCATCTTTGATTTCAAAATGGTCATCATTTTCGAAATCCGCATTCCCTAAAACCTATAAAACGACATCCATGACAATTTTTATGACATTGTACATGGTCACCATCTTGGACTCCAAAATGGTCATCTTTTTCGAAATCTGCACTCCCTAAAACGAATAAAACGACATCCATGACGACTTTTATGACAAATTGCATGGCCACCATCTTGGATTCCAAAATAGTCATGACTTTCGAAATCCGCACTCCCTAAAACCCATAAAACGACATCCATGAAGACTTTTATGACAAATTGCATGGCCGCCATCTTGGATTCCAAAATAGTCATGATTTTCGAAATCTGCACTCCCTAAAACCTATAAAACGACATCCATGACAATTTTTATGACATTGTACATGGTCACCATCTTGGACTCCAAAATGGTCATCTTTTTCGAAATCTGCACTCCCTAAAACGAATAAAACGACATCCATGACGACTTTTATGACAAATTGCATGGCCGCCATCTTGGATTCCAAAATAGTCATGACTTTCGAAATCCGCACTCCCTAAAACCCATAAAACGACATCCATGAAGACTTTTATGACAAATTGCATGGCCGCCATCTTGGATTCCAAAATAGTCATCATTTTCGAAATCTGCACTCCCTAAAACGTATAAAACGACATCCATGACGACTTTTATGACAAATTGCATGGGCGCCATCTTGGATTCCAAAATAGTCATGATTTTCGAAATCCGCACTCCCTAAAACCTATAAAACGACATCCATGAAGACTTTTATGACAAATTGCATGGCCGCCATCTTGGACTCCAAAATGGTCATCATTTTCGAAATCCGCACTCCCTAAAACCTATAAAACGACATCCATGAAGACTTTTATAACAAATTGCATGGCCGCCATCTTGGACTCCAAAATGATCATCATTTTCGAAATCCGCACTCCCTAAAACGTATAAAACGACATCCATGACGACTTTTATGAAAACTTGCATGGCCGCCATCTTGGATTCCAAAATAGTCATGATTTTAGAAATCCGCACTCCCTAAAACCTATAAAACGACATCCATGACGATTTTTATGACATGGTCACCATCTTGGACTCCATCCATTACGACTTTTATGACAAATTGCATGGCCGCCATCTTGGATTCCAAAATAGTCATGATTTTCGAAATCTGCACTCCCTAAAACCTATATAACGACATCCATGACAATTTTTATGACATAGTACATGGTCACCATCTTGGACTCCAACATGGTCATCTTTTTCTAAATCTGCACTCCCATAAACCTAAAAACCGATTTACATGGCGACTTTTATGACTTACTGCATGGCCGCCATCTTGAATTCCAAAATCGTCATCATTTTCGAAATCGGAACTCCCTAAAACCTAAAAATGATGATTTTTATGACAAAGTGTGTGGCCGCCATCTTACTAAAACCTGTTATAAACCGGATACAAATAAGCATCTATATAGTAAGTCAACATTAACGAAAAGTACTTTTACGTCGGTAGTTACAATATACCTATCGAATCAATTACGTAATGCCCATCTCTCCCGCGGTGCCGCAGCGGCGGGGGAAAGGCGCGGGAGAGGGGTAAGGCTTACCCTAAACCGAAAGGTTACCGGTTAGTACACGCAAAACACAAACCGAATCAGCTCCTGTAAGCGGTAACCACTTGTTACGATTAGGTTAATCTGAATAATACGGGTTATCATTATTGTTGGGTAACCGGTTGAACGGGTTACCCAAACGATTAGCTTATCGTATGAAGGGGTTACCCATTCCGAACGGGTAAGGCAAATGAACGGGTTTTCCGGTCCCTGCTTTCAGCCTTTCACAGACCAAGTTCTTCTTAAGGGCAAGAGACTTAAACATATCACGTACACATACTGTATTCACCTAAATTGAAATCGCTTCTAAACCCCATTTCATTTACCATGCGGGATTCCACTTAGACGGTCATTAGGCGTAGGTAAACAATACGAGAAGTGACAACAAAAGTGTCCAGCAAACATTTTTTGCGGCGTCGTGTCTTACTTATAACTGTCCAGCTTTGATCCTTTTGTATTATTATTTGACCATATTATTTTTTTTTTTTCGCTGGGTGACCGATAATCTCCAGGACGACGTAGATATAGAGAGGGAGCGCAGGGCATTGGCGGTACGTTGTAATATGTTGTCTCGCAGGTTTGTACGATGTAATGGGAATGTCAAAATAACGCTATTTAAAGCGTTTTGCCAGACCTTTTACACGTGCAGTCTGTGGACAAATTATACTAAAAGGGCCCTCAATGCCCTGCGCGTCCAGTACAACAATGGTGTAACCGCCAGAGGACACCCTGGAGTCAGCTCTCAGCGATAACTCAGTTTAATATTTATTTACGGAGCCTGCTGGTTCGGAAATCCAATTCCTCCCACGGTGGGACGTAGTTGGAGCGTCAAACAAACACCACTTAATTAGATTCTTATTTATTCAGCACTAGCACACACTTAGTCTAGACCTTAGGCACCAAACTTAAGCACTAAAACACTAACACTATAGGCACTTTCACTATAACGTTATTCTAGTACTTACTAAGGTAAAATAACTAAGCGGTCCACGTAACTAGCACTAAAACCACTATTACCACTAATACTGATCACAACTTTAGGGCACTTTCACTTTTTCCTCACTTTTCCTTTTTGTTTTCCGATCGCTTGAACTGAACTGAACTGACTGTACTAAACTCACTGAACTAACTGTCTGCAGGCCGTATCTCGCCTGCTTATATAGGGCGAATACGAGGTCTCGAAAGTAACTCCAGATAATTCGAGAATGGCCTCGTTACGTGGACTTCTCTTTCTTGTGCTATCTCTTTCTCGCATTGGGCGTAGAACTTTCCCCGTATTTAACCACCTTTTCGGGTTTATCTCGGGAACCCTGAGGTTTTCAGTGATGAACCGTACCTTTTTAGAAAGCATTTACGAAGATCTACCCTATTATACTAGTTTCAGCTGAAAATATTCATAAATATAAGAATTATCTCTATCGATAGTTCAACTCCATACAAAAATAACTTTAAGTCTTAATATCTCGATAATTCTAGGCCCAATGCTTACAATGCTTGTGTCTACGGATAGCTAACCCTATTTTATATCTATACAGGTCACTACGATCCCTGGGGAAAGCCTAAATTGGGAGAAATCAGGTGAAATTGGGTCGCCTCGGCCCGAACATATAAATACCGCGCACCGAGGTCCGCGCCGCTCAGTACGCTTTCGGCTTCCGCAGCGATCGCACCGGCCGCTCACCCGCGGTGATGACGTCACGTAACAAGCTGACACAAAACGCTATTTTCATAGCGACTACAATTTTATCCTGTTTCTAGTCAATCGACCGATAAGTCAATCATACAAAGTGTGCTTGTGTCAACTTATTTCTATCCTATAGCTAGGCACCCGATAGCTATTTTATCTAGTTTTACGCGTTAGGTAATTCTTTCCGGCCCGGGTCTGTACCGTCCGAGCATTCGTCTCGGTAGGGGTCCATGCTGTCCGTAACAGTCTGCCCCCGCTGACGCTCCTGCGACTGCTCCTGTTGCAACGGTAGGACAGCCAACTTTGTAACGGGCCTCCGGAACACGCCTCCTCGGGTTTGAACGTCAGCCGATCGTATTCCACAATCCGGTCCTGGGTACACCTGGGTGACGATGCCGCGTGGCCACACATTGCGCGGCAGGTTTCCGTCCACTTGATGACCTGATCTGGTGTCAGACGATGCTCCTCTCGGATGGTCTGCTGTAGCCTTGACCCGATGAGCGCCGACTGAAGTTCCATGCGTGGTATGCTGAGTTGCCTCGTTGACCCAACCTTACTTTTTGCCGCGATTAGGCTCACTTGGGCCTCCCCGCCATTTGAGGCTACTCGCCAGTACGCCACGCATGCGTATGCTTTGGTGCTGGCGTCCACGAACACGTGTAGTTCCCTTCTCGCCACTGCCCCCGTTGAAAGATAGCATCTTGGTATCCTGAGCTTCGCGACGCTATCCAGAGCTCGCAGCCAGGCCTCGAAGTCACGCTTATCCTCTTCTGGCAGTGGAGAGTCCCAGTCCAGCTTCTTGGCCCACAGATTTTGCAGCTGAACTTTTGCTGTTATAGTATAGTGGCTTAACAGCCCCAGCGGGTCATATACTGACATCACGGCCGATAACATTTGCCTCTTCGTAGGCGTCTGTATCATTTCCTTCACTTCGGCCGGTACCCTTATCATTGTTGTGTTGAAACCCAACTGGTCGGTTTCAGGGTTCCAGTACATCCCGAGGATCTTATTTTCCTTGCCTTTGCCGAGCTGTGCCGGTGTACTTGCGTGTAACTCCGTCGGGATCTGCTGGAGTAGCTTCACACTGTTTGAAGTCCACCCTCGTAACTGGAACCCTCCCTTGGCGTGAGATGACGCAACTTGCGTAGCACGATGTAAGAGTTCCTTCTCATCCGGGTAGCTGGCTACGTAATCGTCCATGTAATGATTACGTGTGATGTCTTCCACAGCATCCGGGAACTCATCAGCGTTGTCCATAGCGTTTCTATTTCTGACGCTATGGGCCAGGAATGGTGAGCTTGCTGCACCAAAAAGCATGCTCGTCATTTTGTAAAATTGCGGCTTCCCTGTCCGGCGGTCCCCTCTCCAAATGAACATTTGTGACGGTTGATCCTCGGCCCTTATTTTTACTTGGAGGAACATTTCCTGTAGATCCGCCACAACTGCAAATTGCCCTTCGCGGAACCGAAAGAGAATCCCTATAATTGACTGTAATAGATCCGGTCCTTCCAAAAGAAAATCGTTTAGGCATTTCCCTTGAACGCGACACGCAGCGTCGAAGACTAGCCTTATCTTTCCCGGTTTGTTCGGATTAGTTACCGCAAAATGCGGCAACACCCACGCTATCTTGCTATCTGGCGGCTCCTGCAGTGGCACGGCGTACTTTTTCTTTAATAAATTATCAATTTGTTCCTTATAACTCTCAGCGAATGCCGGATCCCGATCCATCTTTCTCTCGATACTCCTTAACCGACACATTGCAGTTTGTATGGTCGGTGGCATTCGTGGTTCGTCGTCCCGCCATAGCTGACCTACTTCATAGCGTGGTCCATTGTCGTTGATTTTCTTTATTGTTCTGTCCAAAATATCCATGGCCCTTTGGACTTGCGGATCCACCTTTGTAACGTTTTTTATTCCCAGCGAATCTATGTTGAAATAATCTCGTAGCATGGAGTCTAGGTTCTCATCCCTCTCGCGGCAGTGCAGCATCAGGTGTTCCTCGCCCTCCTTGGGAATAACCAGCCGTGGTTTTCCCCCGAAGATCACCCAGCCAAGCCCAGTTAGCACTGCCGCTGGCTCGTCCAGACCCCTGACGATTGCTTCCTGTGGTAGTAGCACAGGCCATTGGTCGATGCCGATAAGCAGTTTAGGTATAGCCTCTTCATAGCACGCAGTCGGTATATTTTTGAAGTGTTCCAGCTCCATGATTTTCTTACTCATCCGTTGCGTGCGTAGGCCTATACGTCGTACCGTCGTGAAGACGAGATCGTATGCGGTTTCCAAGCCCTTTCCGCGTACGCGCACCTTCACCTGTCTGCTTATTTCAGGCTCTGCTTCCATATTGCTTACGCCTGCGAGACATAGCGGCGTGGCAGGTCCCGTAGCTCCTACGGCGTCCGCTACGTCTGTCTGAATTAGGCTTATAGTGCACCCGTCGTCCAACATAGCGTAGGTGTCCACCTTCCCCTTGGGACCCTCTACGGTGACGGGAACCATTTTGAGGAACACCGTGGTTGTGTTATTCACATGCTCCGTAGTGTTCGTAACAGTGTCCGGCTCTTGTGCTATAACCGCCGGCGTATGTCCGGACCCTAGGCTGGCGGTGGGCTGCAAAGAGGGTGCGGCCGCGCGGGACACTGGTGGCGGCCGGCGTTCACGCGTCACTTCCTGCGCCTTTCCCTCGTGCAGCAACTTATGATGCCTAAAAGTGCATCCGTCGATTCCACAAGGTTTGTTATGGCACTTAGTTTTTCTATGCTTGCTGTTTAGGCATCTGAAGCATATTGTGTTACTCCTGGCCCAGTCCCATCTAGCTCCTATGTCCATGGCCAAGATCCGCTTGCACTCCGGGGTTCTGTGGCCACCGCCGCAACATAGGCAGGGTACACGCCGCGCCTCGGCGTTACCCGTCGTATATGCCTGCTCGGCGTGGTACTGCGCCTGCTGTGGACGTCTACTTCCCTGGACTCGTTGGCTCGTCGTTGATGGGCGGGCGGTTTCCTTCGCTGCCGTTTCTCTCCTCTTCATATTGCTGGTAGGTAGCCGAGCGTGTGAGAACTCTAACTCGGCGTCGCTTTCCTCGATGAGAAAATCCGCCATGAGCATAAGCTCACTTTTACCATTATTTATATTTTCTCGGGCATATGCACACCATCTGCTTCGTAAGTGGGGACTCAGACGATCGGTTATTTCTCTTACCAACAAAGGATTGTTACTGTAATTTTTACTATCCAGTTCACACAAGGTGCTTACTATATTGACGACTTTTGTAGCAAAGTTATTTAAATCTATGGCACTAGGACCCACAGGCGGCAGACGTTTAAGCTCTTCTAGCGCTTTATCGACTAAAAGGTCAATCCTTCCAAAGTTCTTTTTCAACAATTTCATTATTAAATCTGGCTGTGTCGACGTTGATAATAGATGTTGCACGCATTGGCGTGCATCCCCACGTAAACAATTTCGAAGCCTTGCCATGTTTTCGAATGCACTAAAATTGTAGCGTCGAGTTGACTCGCTGTAGGCATTATAAAATAATAACCACTCGTTCGGGTTGCCCGAGAAAGGTGGCAGCTCGTAGCATTGTTTTGGCGGCGTTGTGCGTACGGCGTCCCTTAATTGGTCGGCGAGCCTATTAAATGCAGTAGCCGCGTCACTCGGCGGCGGCTCTACCGACGACCTTAGTTTAGTATGAGGAGTGAACGGCGTTGACGCGAAGTAATCCCTTTGTGGTTCAGTTCGTGACTCCATGTACTCGTTGCGTGGTCGCGACGCCCCCATTTCTGGCTCTAAGGGCGACGGCGCACGGTACTCGTATTGTGATCGTCGCGGCGGCTCTACCGGTGACGGCGCCCGATATTCATTGCGCGGTCTGCGCGGCGGCGATCTATCCCCTTTCCGTGGCTGGCGCGGCGGCGATCGGTACTCAGTTCGCGGCCCGCGCGGCGGCGATCGGGCGCGCTCGGCCCGTGTCGGCACGGGTAGCGTCTCTACGCGAACGCGAGGCGGGTCGTCGTGGGGGCGATGCGGCGTCTCGACGATCTCTCCAATGTCATTAAGCCACTCGCTGACTCGGCTCTCGGGTTCGGCTCGTACTCGTCGCTTGGGGCTACTCCCGCGTGATGATGCCACGGAGGTGTCCGAAAGTGACCCATATTCGTTGACCACGACGTTAAGACGGTGCTTATATTCTATTTCAAGCATCTCGCGTTCCAGAGCGAGCTCCCTGAGCTTCAGTTCCAGTTTCTTTTTTTCTTTTATATATTGAAGCTCTTTTATTTTGCTTGAACATAGACTGCTGATGTGTGAACCCCTTGATGATGCAGATTTGACCGACGACTCTTCATTCCGTGCGTTTTTCTTAGGCGAGGGTGCTGGAGGTAGGGGTGTGGTGCGCGAAGGTTCTTGCCTCTCCTCCGCCGCCCTACTCTCCCCCTCGGAAATGGGCGACATTCTCCTTGACTGCGCGCTCAACTGTTCGCGCTCGGCGCGGCGTCGCTCAATCCGCCGTTGATTAAACCGCTCGATCACAGACGGTGAACGCGGAGGCCCCTTGTGGACAGTTATCTTCACGGCCTTTGTCAGTGGTACCTCGGCCTTAGCCTTCCCTAGTACCGGCGGCGAAGATTTGGAACCCGCCTCTGCTTCCTCGTCGATGGCCTTTGACCCGGTGCCCTCGACGTCCTCGCGGTGTTCCCCCCTAGATGGAGGGCTAGCCGTCGACTCCCTTCCGGTAGCCGTCGTTAACGGCCTCCCGGTGCGCTGGCTAGATCCTCCCGACGTGTCCGTTGCCCGCTCCGCGACCTCTGATACGCGACCCGTGGTATCCGTGGAGGTCGTACGTTCCCGCTCGTTCCTGGTGCGGTCCGACTGCGATCTTGTTGTAACTCCCATTTTCGAGTTACTTCCCGACATTATTAACACTTCACAACACAGTTCACTGCACGGTTCGTCAGTCACACACAATATTCACACAACACAGTTTCCACTGTTCAGTATTAGTCCAATAAGAATCTAATTAGACACTCACTGTACTCACTGAAAGTTACTGGGTCCCACTGAATTTCAGGATCCGGCTCGAAGGACCAAAACTGTAACCGCCAGAGGACACCCTGGAGTCAGCTCTCAGCGATAACTCAGTTTAATATTTATTTACGGAGCCTGCTGGTTCGGAAATCCAATTCCTCCCACGGTGGGACGTAGTTGGAGCGTCAAACAAACACCACTTAATTAGATTCTTATTTATTCAGCACTAGCACACACTTAGTCTAGACCTTAGGCACCAAACTTAAGCACTAAAACACTAACACTATAGGCACTTTCACTATAACGTTATTCTAGTACTTACTAAGGTAAAATAACTAAGCGGTCCACGTAACTAGCACTAAAACCACTATTACCACTAATACTGATCACAACTTTAGGGCACTTTCACTTTTTCCTCACTTTTCCTTTTTGTTTTCCGATCGCTTGAACTGAACTGAACTGACTGTACTAAACTCACTGAACTAACTGTCTGCAGGCCGTATCTCGCCTGCTTATATAGGGCGAATACGAGGTCTCGAAAGTAACTCCAGATAATTCGAGAATGGCCTCGTTACGTGGACTTCTCTTTCTTGTGCTATCTCTTTCTCGCATTGGGCGTAGAACTTTCCCCGTATTTAACCACCTTTTCGGGTTTATCTCGGGAACCCTGAGGTTTTCAGTGATGAACCGTACCTTTTTAGAAAGCATTTACGAAGATCTACCCTATTATACTAGTTTCAGCTGAAAATATTCATAAATATAAGAATTATCTCTATCGATAGTTCAACTCCATACAAAAATAACTTTAAGTCTTAATATCTCGATAATTCTAGGCCCAATGCTTACAATGCTTGTGTCTACGGATAGCTAACCCTATTTTCTATCTATACAGGTCACTACGATCCCTGGGGAAAGCCTAAATTGGGAGAAATCAGGTGAAATTGGGTCGCCTCGGCCCGAACATATAAATACCGCGCACCGAGGTCCGCGCCGCTCAGTACGCTTTCGGCTTCCGCAGCGATCGCACCGGCCGCTCACCCGCGGTGATGACGTCACGTAACAAGCTGACACAAAACGCTATTTTCATAGCGACTACAATTTTATCCTGTTTCTAGTCAATCGACCGATAAGTCAATCATACAAAGTGTGCTTGTGTCAACTTATTTCTATCCTATAGCTAGGCACCCGATAGCTATTTTATCTAGTTTTACGCGTTAGGTAATTCTTTCCGGCCCGGGTCTGTACCGTCCGAGCATTCGTCTCGGTAGGGGTCCATGCTGTCCGTAACAAATGGGTTCAGGATGTTGTTGGGACTGCCTCGTTTTTGCAGCGCGTCAGGTATGTTCGCGGAGGCGCGCACTGATTGCTTTGGGGCAATAATACGCAAAAGGACTGCCTCCCTGATGCGTCGCGTGCGTGACAGTTCCAACAGCCTCTTGCGCCTAGTGTTAGAATCGCCTACTTGCGCCTTCTGGAAACACTGGGAGGGAGTACATATGGGATCCAGAGGCTTAGTGTATAATTTATTAGGAGTTAGTATAGTAGTTAACTAACATAGGATTAAGGGAATGTATACTAACACTATGGACATGGTGCGAAATAAAAATAAATTGAATTGAATTGCATTGAAGAGCAGAGCTCGTAAAGCAATTGTTTAACAATAGATCAACATTATGGTTCTCTTTGTACAGTTTCAAGTGGAATCCCGCCATGGTAAATGAAATAGGGTAGGCCCTAAGAAAGTTACTACCTACCTAAACTGGCCTAATATTACTGAATCATTTCTCAGACGGTAAACAAGCGAGGCACTTACCTTATCTTGCATCAGGAAACCCTCCTGGGGTAAAAACCATATTACGTCCCTTACGAGCCTTCTCAAATACTGTAGTGATATCACAGTCAGTAAATAAACAGTAGGTAAGTTATCTCAGAAAACGTGCTTAGGATAGAAGCGTGCGGATTCTTCGTCCTGAACAAATAAAAGACCTATAATAACATTTTTCTACTTATCGAATGTAATGGTTGAATTAAGATTTCGTATACTAAACTATAATTGCGTACTTTTCATGTATGCATATGGGCTCTCAACTCAGCTATAATATTCATTTCGATACGCCGAAGTAAACTATAAAAAAAAATCACGTGCTGCCGCGCTTCTATAGAAAAGACTAAACGGGCGCGTTTGTCTTTTGTACTACATTTTTGTCTACTGAGATAATTAAAGCAAGAAATATTACTTTGCTAATCCGCGAGAAAATAACGTGTTAGTCAATCAGTGCTAACCCGTTATACTTACTTGCGTATCTAAAGTGCTACTCACATTTTTTGGCAATCGTATTAATGATCTAAAGCGCTGGCCAAATCCACTACACTAAAGTGATTTTCACTTGATGACATCAAACACCGTAAAGTTTAATTTGTGCCGTTGCTTTAGGCCTTGTTTTCTAATATTTGTTGTCATTCTTGTAAATTAAATTAGGAGAATAAGCAAACTAAAGTTCCTTTAGTCCGTATACCCCAGTTTTAAAAATGGCTGATCAGTCTGTCGACGTAATCTCGTCATGTAAAAGTTAACGAACAAATCTGCGCGGTGCGGTTCATTTACATGGCTTATGTGTAGTGACGTGAGCCATACTCCCCTTTTTGAAATTAAATGATTCACATTTAAAATCAAATGAGAGTAGATATTCTACAGGAATAGCATAGACTCATTCATTGCATAGCTTATAGTCTTAATAGCTTTAGGTATTGGCACGTCGGTGATTGTTTTTATCAAGTCTGACCAACTGGTAGGCAGTCCACCGGGTGCTCTTTTCCCGTTAACCTGACCAACTATCATCAGCTTTTCTAAGCCATCTGGGTTTGTACGAGCGACGTGTCCCAAACACATAAGAATTCTTTGAAAGCTGGTAATGGACAGCCTTGTGGTTATTCCGAGCTCCTTGAGAATGGACACGTTGGTCCCGTGCGGACCAGGGAATTCGTAGCATACGTATCCAACACATCTCAAATGCCTCAATGTCCGCACTTTTTTAGGGTTCCGTAGCCAAATGGCAAAAAACGGAACCCTTATAGATTCGTCATGTCCGTCTGTCTGTCCGATTTTTCTGTTTTAGTGTCTAGTTTACGGCGCCATAGAAGAAGATTGGGAAAATTAACGCATACACCAGTCTGACTTTAGTTTTACGGGATATATTGCGGTCTTTCTATCAGTTACTGCATAACCGAAAAACACAACAGAGCTCAACGAGGGGATAGGGTTGTTAGGGTCGGCAACGCGCATGTAAGTCCTCTGCAGTTGCAGGCGTACATAGGCTACGGAGGCTGCTTGTTTGCCACCGATGTAGTATAAAAAAAGAATAATACCTTTATAACGGTATGACATCATACCGGTTTAATCTGATCCATTTTTTTTTTCTTTATTTCTTTACCGACAAATAACGGTACCGTTTTTTTTTCGGGTACCTTAACCGCTTTCATAAAGGTCAGCTTAGGCGTCGTTGCCAAGCCACCCGCGTCTTGCGCCAACTTGGTTCCTATTGGATGAAGCTGTCTATGTAAGTGTAAGCCCGTAAGCCCTTTTGATTTAATTTAATACTATCAGTTTGGCTATAATAACGGTTAAGGTATATACCGGAAATAATACCGGTACCGTTATTTTAAAACGGTAGCGAGCTTTATATCGGAGTCTTGCGGCCTAACCGGTATAATGTATCGGCATAGTAATTTTATACTGCTACCATACCGTTATACGGTAACCGAAATCAGTCCCTGCTTTCTATACCCTAGTAAGTTTAGTCATAGCTGATTTGGACATTAATTCTGAGTAGGTACGTCACTTCTTTTATTATACTTAGGAAGATTGATCGAAAACAGGTTTTCAATTTTTAAATATTTTTTGGCTTAAACCGTGGGAGAAAAGACTTAATATAAGTTCCCAGGCACATGTCACATCACTAATCACGTGCCTCCATTATGCTCTGTTCTCTGTTTGGTCATTCATGCAGCTTTGCAGATGCGAGTGTGTGCAGGAACTTTAAGTGAGAATTACCCGAGATTGAAATGATAAGTCAGAATATCACATAAAATCACAGATACTTTTTTATACCGCGTTGGTGGCAAACATATATTTTTAACTCGAAATTTGCCATCATTCGGAAAAATGACAAGTTATGGAAGATCTTCGCCATTAATCACAACTACGTTAGGTTTGTATTAATCTTGTGTTTCAATCTCCCTTTGTTCTTTGCTTTATTTTCTTTATGCAAATTGTTTTGTGTCTAAAAATTGTTTTATTGTGTAGTTATGTGTAGATAGTATAGTTGTAGTTTTCGCTCTTTAATGTGTATTATATGCTGCGCATACATGCTTTGGATGGCATTGCCAACCAAAACCTCAACTTAAAATATTAAAATAATTATGTCATGTAATAAATGTTATCTGTTTTGTGTGCCTAAAAAAAAAAACAAGCTTTATGTCCTTCGTGGTACGCGGGAACAGTCTTTATTTGTGCTTGAAACTTCTAGCTATATTGATATTAGTTGATAGAAAACTTCAATCGAAACTTTTTCTTCTTTTTTTTTAAATTATGGCTTCGTTCCAGTGGGACTATTTCGCCAGTTCAAGGTCTCAAGAGCTTCAAATACGACTAAAGCCTGACCAATAATTGGCAGCCCGAATAGCCTCCTTCAGACGGTGGCAGAGCGCCTAGACGGCCCTTTCCAGCTTCATTGGGATAAGCTGCACAGGGCGTCTAACTGATTTATTAGTTTTTATCAATTGTATGTTATTCGTTTTAATTTTTAATTTTATGTGTGCAAGTAATTAAGTAAGTATTGTAATTTTAATGTACTTTTTTTTATTAATTTATATTTTGTCTAGCTAATTTTATCAAAATTGCTATAATATTAATGATTGTGTAATTATGGATCGCATGTATCTGAAATAAAAGAATTTATTTATTATTATTATTATTTATTATTATTAATAATATATGATCACGCGCCATATTGTGGAATTTCATTGGAACTACATTTTTCATACTAAACTGTCGCCCTATACATGACAATAACAGCTCCCTCTTGACAATGATCATAAATGTATTGTGAAATTCTTACTGTAAAAAAGCACTCTTAGCTAGTTTTACATTAAAAATAGATATAAAGAGCTTCAACCGTCATTTAGTTTTATGATTCAAGCTCGTTGGTAGAAGGCAAGGGATCTTTTATTCTTAACGTTCTTTTGATGGCGGTTTATCTTTTAACCCCAGTAAAAAGAAAAGAGAAAAGAATCTAAACGTACTTAAAGCGAAAATGATCTTATCATATAATAATGTTGCTTGTAGGTTCTGCTTTCAATGCACGGTGTGCTTGTTTGCCACTCTCATGAAAGTGTGAATAATCAATAGCGAGCGATTAGTTGGCTACATCGCGGGAAATAGTTGCCTTCGCGTCCGGCACCGGCAACAATACGTTTCCTGGCGCGCCTGGCGGGCGCTGGGAATTGTACGATAGCGAATATCGATATTTTTTAAACGTAGCGTGACATTTCGCTTCATCGGACCTTGCATTTGTCGTTAACTTCGTGATAAGCTTAAAAGTGTAAATTTACATTAGAAGAGCTTAAAGAGGGACAACTCACAATAGTCTTGAGCTTTAGACCCTACTGTCGCTTAAGTCCTTTATGCCAATTGGCCAAGAAACGAAACGTCAGAAAAAAACTATCTAACTACCTAAACTGCTAACAGAATTTCACTAGAATCGGTTGAGAAATGCGACCTGCAAAGGAGAATATCCGGACATAAGCATTTTTGCCCAAGCTGGAACGGAGACCTTCCCCATTGGGACCGTGCGATGTGCATGATGGGGGTAAGTAAAGCGATCCCAGCGCATAAGGTGCTAAAAATTAGAACTAACTGCGGTCGTCTTTAACATTTCGTTCAAGTTATATGGCTCGAAATGAAACTTTAATTTACGAATACTCCTGAAATATTCGTTTAAATTGTATGGTGTACGGGACCATTCAAATCTGTATAAAATGCTTAATATAACTAACGTATTTAATTTGATAATTATCAATACTGTATCCGTGTAAATAGCTTTGCAAATGGCACATACTATGTGATATTTTTCTAGAAGTTAAGATTAAGACTGGGTATATAGTAAGTTATTCTTAAAAAATAGACATTCAACATCGCGGACTTTTTTGTAGACCCATGATAGAGAGACAACCCCACCATACATTATGTTGTTATAGCTCAAACGGATTAGGCAGCGTTTACGATTAAAGCTCCTAGCCAGCGTGATTATTTCCGACAACATAGTTATATTTCAACCAATTTACACAATACCTTAACAAGTTATATACCTAAACCCTCTCAAGAATCACTCTATTGATAGATCAAAGTCGTATGAAAATCCGTTCAGTAGTTTTAAGTTTTAGAGTAGTTTTATAAGATGTAGTGCATTGAAGTTTTCCCCTCGACTTGCGGACGCTAGGTTGCGTGACAGTCGTGCACATAGCGAATAGAGAAATAAGTGCATAGAGTTCTCACTACATACATTAGTTTTCTTACCAAAACGCTTAATATTTTCGTAGGCGACATCTAGCGTCAAGTAGCGGATTTATAAGTACTGCTACTTTACAATAGATGTCGCGACGAACGAAAAGTCTAATGCTCAAAAATTTTCATCTGGCCGGAACTCTATTTTCAACTCCTTCTGCTTGAGCAACTCATATTATTAGTTGTAAATTGTTAAGCAATACACGTTTCGTCAGTCGCTTTACTCGTGACATCTAGTGACATGTAGCGGTATTGATGAATCCGCTGCTTGGCGCTAGATGTCGACTACAAAAATAATAAGGGTTTTGGTAAGAAAACTGATGTATGTAGTGAACACTCTATGCTTATTTATTTCTCTATGCCCACCAACGCTCAGTCAATAATATATACCTACATATTAAATAATGCCAAGTTTCATGTCGTTTTAAAATGAGAGCGTAACTTCTATTATATGGGAGCGGCTTTTCGGGGGCCTGTTCTGTTCGTGTGACTTTTATATTAAAAATTAAAAATCGACAACACAATACAATAACGTACTCTTTATTATACACCTCACATATAGTTCACAGTAAATGTACAGAAACATTTTTTTTATTTTATTAGCCTATTTGTGTGTCCCACTGCTGGGCAAAGGCCTCCCCTCTAGCTTTCCAATCCTCCCTGTGCTGAGCAAGGTCCCGCCAGTCCCGCTGAAACGCATCCAAGTCGTCCCGCCACCTCTTTCTCGGTCTACCTCTGCCACGACTACACCGGGGATGCCAGCTAGTGGCTATTTTAGCCCATCTGTCATCGTTCATCCGGCAGACATGTCCAGCCCAGTCCCACTTAAGCCTGGCGGTCTTCATCCCAACATCGACGACACGGGTTTTGGAGCGAAGCTCTGTGTTCCTCACCCTGTCAGATCTTCGGATACCCAGGATACTCCGCTCCATTGCCCTTTGACAAACATAATCAACGAAAATTGGATAGATGTAGCAACTGGCGGTCTTATCGCTTATTTTTCAGACAACCTTTGAGTATCGGATAGAGTAAAATTACATAGAATATACGGTAGGTTGCGGAAAGAAAAATATAAGTAAAATTGAATAAAACCAAACAACACAAAACATTAATATAATTAAACATACGATAATCTCCAAATGTAGAGATTGTAACTGAGTTCGGACTATAACTCAACACTGAAATAAAAATAAACAGATTTTTTTACTTAAATAAGTATAATCAAAAACATACATAGACATAAATATATAAAAAGTATATATTTAAATAAAGAAACAACATTGTGAATACATACATTGTACATAGTACAATTAACAAAATCAAAATTCACTTTACTTACTGAAAATAACAATATTCGGTGCCTAATCTAAAATCCAATCTCACTTTAATTAATCATAAAGTAAAATGTACTAATTATAAACTGCCACAAAGCTTAATAAATACCTTAAATAAGCTTCAAAATCAAAACCATTTATCGCTTTGAAACCAAAGGGCATCTCAATTTGTGACAGATGACATGACAAGGACAGCTTCTTCGTTGATATAAATCTCAATATCGCGTATCTTTAATCAGTTATTCCAAAATCAATCTTATGTTCTTCATTTTAAAGTATTAAATTATAATTAAATTATGCGAAAATCAATCTTGTGTTGTTTACTTTAAAGTAGCAGTAACGATATATTAGAGGCATAATTTTACGACCTATCAAATAAGTACAAAGAATATAGTATTTTAACAGAGTTTAAAAGGGAGATTTTTATTGGCCAGGAACCCTGTTTTTAAGAATCTTACTCGTGCATTTTTTTAAATTCGTAAGTTTGAGTGCGGCCCAAATTTAATTTTTCAATTTGTCTTTAATATAAAAATATGTAGTACCTAAGGGCTCCTCTACACGATGGCCCAGTATAGGCCAGTCTGAGGGCTCCTCTACACGATGGCCCAGCGTAGGCCAGTCCAAGGGACGCAGCTATGCGGTGAAATGAGATAGCAATATCACTTGCTCCCTCTAACGCATAAATGCGTCCCTAGGACTGGCCTACGCTGGGCCATCATGTAGAGGAGCCATCAGGGACGCAGCTATGCGGTGGAATGAGATATCAATATCACTTACTCCCACTAACGCATAAATGCGTCCCTTGGACTGGCTTGCGATGGGCCATCGTGTAGACGAGCCATAACACAGCGACCAGTAGGGCTAAGATGGTCGGCTCTTTATCATTTGTCACCATGCCTATCACGTTCTAACAAGTATGTAAGTGCGAAAGTGACGGGCATAGTGACAAGTGATAAAAATGGAACCATGCTGCCACTGCTGCTTGATAAAAACGAGTCTAACTTGTGCAGTTTCTATCAGAAAGCGACCTAAGTGATATAGACTGCTGAAGCCCTTTACTGACTGCGCTTAATCGTTGTTTATAAAATCCATTTATTATTTTAATTTATTCAATGAAATGCTTAATCATGTAAATTTTAATGTCTAGTAAGTATTTAAATCGATTTTAATTTTCATTTTCGTTTTTATTTTAATTCTTTTTATAAATGTTATATGTATATGGATCAATGTTGTCTGCAATAAATGATTTAATAATAATTTACTTATTACATATTTATTCACCAAAACTGAAAACGCACAAAAACAAAAATAATCATTAAAGAGAAGACTCTAATTACACAAAGCGAGAAAACTTAAATTTCACCCCGTAACATATAATTCGATTTAAAAACAATTACCCAGTCAAAATATAAAAAGCTAATACCTCCCCGCCAAGCCTACAAATATTCGATATTGGCTTTAATCGCCAGGGCGGAAATTTCGTCCATATAATTGCCTCGCCTACAACGCCAGAGCGCAGTCGCAAAACGTTCCGCGCATGCCCCAGAAACACTCACTCGAAACTCCAGCAAAAACAAATACATTTTTAATATGATTCCTGTAACAAAATCTTTATATAAACAAGTATTTTCTTTTCCGAAAGTGATGTTTAAAGTGTTCGGATAAGTAAAGTCAACGGCGCTCCAATCGTAAGTAAGATAGACATTGTTGATCATAAAAAATAACCTTCAAATGTTTTGATAAATTTATTTTGATAGCTGTTTGAAAGCTTCTTTGAGTTCGAGATTATGTTTGAATTGTTTTCTTTATTCGTATGTATTGTATTATTTGCTTGGGAAATCGTGATAATCTTGAAAAGTCTCTTTTTATATACACGTGCTCAACGTGTATACTATACTATGCTGGTTACCATATGTTAATAGTAACAACGTAGTAGATAGTACTGAGAATCCGCCTACACAAAAACAGTGAAAAAGACAATATTATAAACCTACTTATTTGCTTAGAGACACGAAAATGTATATCAAGAAATAAGAAATGGACTTTCATACCTGTCTTGAAAGGATCTCATTATAAGGAGACAAAATGAAACCGTGTGTGAGATGAGTATATTCAAGGCCCTCAGAAATTCTCAGAGGCTAGGAATTAAAGGTAGACTTGATATTGCTTTTGGTTCAGAAAATACAATGACATAACAAAAATAAATTGAAAGGCAGTGGTATCAATAATATTAGTTTTTAGTCTGTTTATGTTGACAATGCGCTCTCTCTCTTCTTCCTCGCGTTGTCCCGGCATTTCGCCACGGCTCATGGGAGCCTGGGGTCCGCTTGACAACTAATACCAAGATTTGGCGTAGGCACTAGTTTTTACGAAAGCGACTGCCATCTGACCTTCCAACCCAGAGGGTAAACTAGGCCTTGTTGGGATTAGTCCGGTTTCCTCACGATGTTTTCCTTCACCGAAAAGCGACTGGTAAATATCAAATGATATTTCGTACGTAAGTTACGAAAAACTCATTGGTACGAGCCGGGGTTTGAACCCGCGACCTCCGGATTGCATTTATCCGGATTGATATCGGATTGATGTTGACAATGCGCTCAAGAGAATAAAAGTACGATTCAATTTTATTCGTAAATTTTATTTGTTTTTTGGCATACTTACTCAGTTGCCGAAATGTTATGGTGTTTGATGTATATAGCTACGACTTCTTGTGTTTGAATGTCTAGTGGCATACATAGTTACAAAACTCACTGAGGATATAGTTACGAACAGGGCGAACATTTATGAATATCCAGTGCTTGATTTCGTCATTCGATTTGTAGAAAACCATTAAATGTTATTTTTTAAATACCAGCGATAAAAATTGGGAATTGAGTGGTATCAAATTGATCTTTTTTTTTTCATGTAAATGTCACTTTCTGGTGAAGGAAAATATCGTGAGGAAACTGGACTAATCTCATAAGGATTTAATTGCCTAAGTGTGTAAAAGGGAAGTTATCACGTATATGAACATTTTTTGAGTGCCAAAGCGGCAGACGGCAGACTATAGTTCGTGTCATCCACGGTGGCGCGCAGAGTTGTCAAATCTAACCTTTAATAACATGACATTACGGGTCAAGACACGCGTTTTTTAGAATGACACGATATATATGAATTAAAACACGTGATGACGTGACCAGCGGTGGCATCATGGTTCCATTTTTATCACTTGTCACTATGCCTGTCACTTTCGCGCTTACATATTTGTTAGAACGTGACAGACATGGTGACAAATGATAAAGAGTCGACCATCTTAGCCCTACAGTAGGGCTAAGATGGTCGGTTCTTTATCATTTGTCACCATGTCTGTCACGTTCTAACAAGTATGTTAGTGCCAAAGTGACGGGCATAGCGACAAGCGATAAAAATGGAACCATGCCGCCACTGCTGTCAAGACTCAAGTGCTTTTTTTTTTTTTCAAAATAATACATGCAGCCGCTTGAATGAAGAGCTAATAATTGATCATCAATTTAATTGATTGTCTTAGAAGTTGTTACAAAGTCAAATAATTTACGCAACCAACAATTATTATTATTACTGAATTCAATTCAATGAAAAAATAATTCCGATTTCGATCGCAATTTGGATATTTGACTTTTTTTTTCAAAATAATACATGCAGCCGCTTGAATGTACCCTAACTAATAATTGATCATCAATTTAATTGATTGTCTTAGAAGTTGTGACAAAGTCAAATAATTTACGCAACCAACAATTATTATTATTACTGAATTCAATACTTCCAATGAAAAAATAATTCCGATTTTGATCGCAATTTGGATATTTGACAGGCAATCGTAATCTAGAGCTGTGTTATCTGGATCCAATATACACAACAAGTCCATTATCGTCCGACTCTCGTTTCTATTACACACAATATTGAAAGTAATTCCATATTAATAATAGATATTAGCCACTATCAAAAGGCAAAATGGAATAATAACAGAGTTATCCCCCGTATATTGGGTATTGAACGTCCATTTCTCCTTATTGAACTTATGATGGGATAATACGCGGACTGGTTTCACTATTGCCTAAAGTTGGGTTTCAGTATGAAAGAACGGTCATTAGTTATGTACTTTTTAGGGTTCCGTAGCCAAATGGCAAAAAGCGGAACCCTTATAGATTCGTCATGTCCGTCTGTCTGTCCGATTATGTCATAGCCACTTTTTTCCGAAACTATAAGAGCTATACTGTTCAAACTTGGTAAGTAGATGTATTCTATGAACCGCATTAAGATGTTTACACGAAAATAGAAAAAAAAAACAATAAATTTTGGGGGTTCCCCATACTTAGAACTGAAACTCAAAAAATCTTTTTTCATCAAACCCATACACGTGTGGGGTATCTATGGATAGGTCTTCAAAAATGATATTTAGGTTTCTAATATCATTTTTTTCTAAACTCAATAGTTTGCGCGAGAGACACTTCCAAAGTAAAAAAATGTGTCCCCCCCCTCCCCCTGTAACTTCTAAAATAACAGAATAAAAAATCTAATATAAATATATGATATACATTACCATGCACCTGTAATGGTTGAATTAAGATCTCGTATACTAAACTGTAATTGGGTACTTTTCATGCATGGGCTCCCAACTCAACAATAATACTCATTTCGAAACGGCTAAACTATAATGAAATGAACCAATCACAGCTCGGTGCGATCATTTTAGGTTGTATAGTAGAAACAATCGCTTCATAAGTCATAAACGCACATGTGACACCCTTAATATAGCAACATCCATAGACTGATGAACATTGATGCATCAAGGCGATTTGTTTACAAAGGGCCTACCGGGAAACGCAAAAATCGAAATTTCGAATCGAAATCTGCCTCTTCATCGCCCGAATAAGCAAGAGTAATAGAGAGGTTAGATTTCGCAGTAGACCCTCAGATTGTGATGGATTGTGGTAGTGGCGTCCCCTACGCAGAGTTTCGCGTAATATTCGTAGATGGACATTTATTTTAAAGCTCTTATTTGTAAATCTCGTAAATTTTGGACTGCTAAAAATGGTAATTTTGTAATACACATATCCTGTACTTCAACTTTAATAAACTTCCATATTAGTGCGACTGTGATACTCGTAGTTGCGTTTCTTTCGCCACGGAGCGTGAACGATAGGCACGTTGGCTACGCGGGCAGATGCGTAGAGGCAAGGAACGGAATCTCCATTATACCAAAAAGTGTCCGACAAAAAAACATAAATAGGTGGCGCTACAATACCTAGAATACTTGAGAAGAATCTAATCATAGACAGCGCACTTCTGTCCGTCAATAACGCCTAGGTTAGCTACTCTAGCGCTACTCTGGAGAGATTTGGAACTATTATTTATAGGTAGCTGACAGCTGGACACTTTTGCAACAGTTCTGCCTAAGGGATTCTGTTCCTTGCCTCTACCTTCCATATGCGCTACATTAAGGTACTGTCAACAGTGTCAATGTTGAAATTGATGTTGCTTAAGCAGTTTTTAAGAAAACCTATTTGTTTAATAAAGCAAAAAAAAATGTTAATCATTATATTTCAAGGACCGTGGCCGTATTCGATACATGATTGGTCAAAATCGGCTCGATAGAAAATAATTGCAAATATTAGTCTTAAAATCACCATTAAACGGTTCCATGTCTTTATTTTTTTAACTTATGGGCCTGAAATAAAAATAAAAAATTTAGAATATTAATAATGCATGGCGACACAGAACGGTAAATATTAGAAAATATTTTTTCACGTCAGCAGTTCGAACAAGGGTAATTTGCTGCTTAAAAACGGTGAGCAAAATCGCATTTTGCTCACTGAGTGAGACAAAATAACATTCAAGTGACCTTTATATTCGAATGTCATTTCAACGTGCGGGGCCTAATACAAGTTCGAAGTATTTGGATTGTATTGTCTTTGTCCCTTTCACGTCATTTGCAAAAAAAAAGTGCATAGGTAATTTACGGTTTATAATAGACCCCCGAAATAAGTCAGACCGCATCGTTCCAAAACACCCTACGAGTTTTCATTCGTAATAATTAATTAATGAAATAAAAGTTTAAAATTTAATAAAACACCATATTTTACGTATTTTATTGTACAATCAATTTAATAAAAACACCATATTTTACGTATTTTATTATCAAAAAAAATGGAGGAGGCCTTTACTCTATGAAGAGGTCCTTGATAAAAAAGTTCTAACTAATTATTTGTGTTGAAATTGCTTTTGCTATTATTAAAAATTATCATTTGTAAAAATTGCATGCACTTTAATCACAATATCATTGTAAATCAAATTTTATTAAGGAAAAAAAGGCTAAATAAATAAATAAATTATACAATCAAAATAATGAACTTATAAAAATGTACGCATTTGTTACGCAGTAAATAATTCTACTTAAGTACTTTTAACGATCTCTAATATAGTTGACAAATTCGGACTGTATCTTAGAAAGTTTTTTTTTTACACAAAAAAAGTTGTCGTTTGTACTGTCAATTCATGTTCGTTAATTCATTATTTTCGTATTATTTTATTGAAATTTCTTTCGTTTTGTTTTATTGCGGTAATTAAAGTTAATTGTTAGAATGCCTTCAGAAAACATGAGTGAAATAGCGGTGAAGATGGATTACAATTTTTTCAGGTTGTATTTTTTGATGACTGACTGACGTGAAAAATTTTGTGTACTACACGAGATCAAAGTTATTTACATCTCGTGCGCTTTTGAGTCCCTTACACCGCTCAAGATTCTAAATTAGATTTATTATAGAATCTTTCGCTTGTACGGGACTCAAAACAAGCACTCGAAGAAATATCATACTTTGCTCTCTTATTGTACAAATAACAATTTTAGGTTACCTCCCATACAAAATGATATATATATATTTTTTTTTGCTTTAACACAATAGTGTGGACAGGTCTTTTAAAAAGAATAAGGCTCTTCAAAATATTTTTTGATAAAGTTAATCGCTCCAAAAGAAAAAAATGTAATCCCCCCTCTCTAACTATTGAACCATGGGTCCAAAAAATATGAAAACTATAACGATCATGATCGGTCCAGCAATTTTTGAGTTATTGAAATAAGTCATCTCTTCTTAGTAAAAAGGCGTACCTACTAAGCGCTGCGAAGGTGTCATTATGCTCCTTATGCTTGTAATGTACCTACCTACATGATACTTATAAATTAATAGCCCCCGTTCGGCCTGTTCTGACAGAATGGTAACTACGGAACCCTACACTGGGCATGGCCCGACATGCTCTTGGCCGATTTATTTATGTTTTGGCTGGAGTCTAGTTACGGTTAATTTTTTTCACGGCATTTTCTTGATTAAAACGCGTGAAAATTCAATATAAAAACTAAAATGTTTCGTTAACCTCCTCCTAAAAGCTTTCAGCATCTCTGTATTTACTTAATTTACTTATCGGAATATCACATTTTTAACCAGTCAACATTTCGAAGATATCTGATGGTAAAGGTTATAAGTCAAAGTCTAGCGATCGATTTAATCTTTAAGAGCATCATCTTCCTCACGTTATCCCGGCATTTTTGTCACGGGGTCCGTGGAGCCTAGGGTCCACTTGGCAACTAATCCCAAGAATTGGCGTAGTTTTTACGAAAGCGAATCTGACCTTTCAACCCAGAGGGTAAACTAGGCCTTATTGGGATTAGTTCGATTTGATATTTCATACATAAGTTCCGAAAAACTCATTGGTACGAGCCGGGGTTTGAGCCCGAGACCTCCGGATTAAAAGTCGCACACTTTTACCGCTAGGCAACACTTAATCTAATTTTTAAGAGCAATGTAGTTGTGTACATCAAATACAGAAGGCCTTTTCAAAATTGTTGTTGTTATTGTTGTCCTAGAGCACCCTAGAGGTGCAAAGGGCCTTCACAAGCTCGCGCCACGCCTTCCTATCTTCAGCTCGTCTTCTGGCCTCGCTCCAGCGCAACCCGACCGCTTGTAGTTCTCTTAGGACGGACCGTTGCCAAGCGTGTACAGGACGCCCGGAGCCACGGCTTCCGTTCGGCGGTTTCCACGCGAAAGCTATGGTAGCATTATTCGTTTCCCTTCTTCGAATAGTATCTCCTATCTATCTCAATTTCCGTGTCGCGATTTATTCGTCAATGGGTGTTTGCCGGCATATACTCCATAGGTCTTCATTTTTTTAATACCACGACGGTGCCCGCCTGATGGTAAGCAGTCACCGCAGCCTTTGGACGCCTGCAACTCCAGAGGTGTTACATGCACGTTGCCGACCCTTTAAAAACCTGTACATTCCTTTTTTGAAGAACCCTATACTGTAGACCTTCGGGAAAACCTCGGAAGGGAGCTCATTCCACAGCCGGAGCGTCCGCGGGAGGAAATTCCTCTTGAACCGCACATTATTCGACCATTTAGGTTCTAAGGTATAAGGATGAACACCCTTTTTTTTTTTTTTTTTTTTTTTTTGACGGAGTGGGAATGCATTTACGCACAGTGTGTGGGACTCGCCGCTCCTTTCCCCTCTCCTGGCAAGAGGGGGGGAGAATTGGCCCTACCCACTAAACCCACTCCGGCGTTTCACCCACTTTGCCGTTTATGAGGGCGCACTGGGATCGATGACATTCCACCACTGCGCCCTCCGGCAGCCCCGGCTTATCGCCAAGGCACCCTCATAATGGAGGGGGGGTTCAGAAACGCTTGATCCCCCTCCCCCGACAACGTCTATGGGGCCGTGCAGTGCGGGTTTAGTACCCGCTGGCCCTACTAGGGCTCGAGGCGAGCATGGGCTCTTCGCCCTCGACCCTGCCGCCTGCGACGGAGAGGAGGCGCATTCGCAGATGCTTCTCGCTCCCTCTCCGCCTTCTCCTTCTGCGACATGACTTTTTCGCAGAAGGAGGCCACCGCTTCCCATTTCCTCTCGCTACCCAGCATCGCCACAATTATGCTGTGTAGCGAGAGGTCCGCAACCCCCGTCACCGCCCTAAGGGCCACTCTTTCCACGGCCCAGCGATTGCACTCTTCCAGAGTGTGCTGGGCCGTGTCATCCGCTGCGCCACATTCGTTGCACTGGGGCCCCGGTTCCCTCTGTATCTTGTGCAGGTAGTGTCCGAAACAGCCGTGTCCGGACACTACCTGCGTCACCCTGAATGTCAGGGCCCCCTTCCTTCTCCCCAACCACTCATCCATTACTGGGAGGATAGCCCCTATGGTTCGGGTTCCATAACGGCTATCCTCCAAGGCATTCCTCCATCTTTCCTTAAGGCGCTCCGCGGCTGCTCGGGCCAACCTCTCCACCTCTCTCGCATCTGTGGGCTCCCCACGCCTCCTGGCCTCCGCCCTCTGCCAGTATCTTTCAGCCAGCACCCCCGCGTCTAGTTCCCACGCCGGAGTGCCGGCAAGGAGGCATGCCGCTGCGTGAGAGGTAGTGCGGTAGGCCCTCACCATCCTCTGGGCCATGAACCTCTGCGGCCGACGGAGCAGTGCCTTCGCGCGTCTCGTCAGCCGTCCGGCCCAGATTGGCGATCCGTAGAGCGCCATGCTCCGGACTACCCCCGCATATAGACGCCAAGGATGAACACCCTGCCGACAGCGAGCGGCGCGGTGATAGAAAGTGGCCGTTGGCATCATGTCAAACAATTCCTCAGCAGAGCACAGCCCATTGTACAAGCGGTAGAACACACACAAGGAGGCAAATGAAAGAATGAATTTCGAATGGCTCAGATGCTCAATTATATCTGAACACGCACTCTAACGCCTGACAATAGATGCGTGTTCAGATATTTATGGCTGCTCCGATATATCTGATGGCGACTGTCCAAGGGATAATACTAAGTACCACATGCATGTTTGATACCATACCATAAAATCATAAAGTAAATTAAAAAAAAAAACAGGATTTCCCGTCTTTTGTCCCCTGCGGCTGTAGCACGGTCGCATTTTTATCTTCTGTCACGTTCTAACAAGTATGTAAGTGCGAACGTGACAGACATAGTGACAAGCGATAAATGCAACTATGCTACTACCGCTGGACAAACTAATCGTAACCATGGCAACGCACTCTTATGGTCGGTCCTAAAAGGTTGATCCACCCTTAAGCAAGTAACGAGGCGAGAACCATTTATTTAGATATTTTTTAACTATTTGTGTTTTTAGGGTTCCGTAGCGTAGGAGTCGTAATGTCCGTCTGTCTGTCCGTTTATGTCACAGACACTTTTTTCCGAAACTATAAGAGCTATACTGTTCAGACTTGGTAAGTAGATGTATTCTATGAACCGCATTAAGATTTTTACACAGAAATAGAAAAAAAAAACAATACATTGTGGGGGTTCCCCATACTTAGAACTGAAACTCAAAAAATATTTTTTCATCAAACCCATACGTGTGGGGTATCTATGGATAGGTCTTCAAAAATGATATTTAGGTTTCTAATATCATTTTTTTCTAAACTGAATAGTTTGCACGAGAGACACTTCCAAAGTGAAAAAATGTGTGTCCCCCCCCTGTAACTTCTAAACAGAATGAAAAATCAAGAAAAAATATATGATATACATTGCCATGCAAACTTCCACCGAAAATTAGTTTGAACGAGATCTAGTAAGTAGTTTTTTTTAATACGTCATAAATGGTACGGAACCCTGGGCGAGTCCGACTCGTACTTAGCCGCTTTTTTATCTTGTATGTAAATCCGTGTAGGCGTGTAAAAGTGCCCTTGTGGCCTATTTGCTGAATAAATGTTGAAGTTGAAGTTAGGTCGGTTTAAAACCTGAGCAGCTTGGTGACACAGTGGCCTAGTCTCTTCACCTTCAGCCTTTTAACGCCGCAGAGCGTGACCGCTCTTGTGGCTTGCCACTTGATTTGTAGAGGGTGATCTGGGGGTTGTATATAGATACAGGGTGATTTCTGGGTCGTAATCCAGAACCACTTTTTCTGAATCTATAAATGATTTACATTATCATACGGTAGTATTTGATTGAAAGATAATTAGTTTGATTTTTATTATTTTTCAAGTAAAATTAATCTTATACGAAGTAATCATGGTCACCCTATGACTTTTGACATACGCTGTATGGAAAGCGACAAGATGTCACATTGAGTAGGGTGACCAAACTGTATGCAAACATGTTTTTTTCTACTTGTCATCTGAAAAATAATCATAATTATTGGTGATAATAAATAATGAGTAACATCATTAGACTCATCTTTGAATTTTGTGTGATGCCTTGTTCTCTTGCTCCACGACCCCGAAATCACCCTATATTAGGTGATTTTGTTATATCTGACCATATTCTACGGGGTGACTTTGTTGGTCATACTGAACATCTTTTACTATGGGACCAACTCTGAAAACGCAAAAAAATCTGTCGCATATATTTCGGCGAATCATATATCAATTTTTTCTATGGAATAGCAGATTTTTTTCACGTTATCTTGATTGGCTCCCCATTCAAAGTTGTTCAGTAGGTATGACCTACAAACATCCCTCGTACATAATGGTCAGAAATAATATAATGAGAAAGAAAGAAAGAAATGACATTTATTCCATAAAGCCCACATACACAGAACAAGAAGATGAAAGAAATAAGATAGAAAGATAATGATAAGAACAACAAAACAAAAACAAAAAAACAACAGATATAAATTATGTACACATTAAAATCCGAAAATTACACACTTGGGTCCAGCAATGTGTGCAGTAGGGAAAAGACCCTTTCTCAGCATATTGTTGCTATTCGCAAACGAGGCAAATTGCAACGCTGTTATTCTCCCAAGGCCTTGGGGAGTGACATATAAATATTAATAAATAGGTTTATATAGTAATATAAATAGGTATTAAAAAAAACTAATAATATAATAATAATCAACCTGTATATTTACTAAGTATAGTAGCTTCGGCCGCCACTTCGCATAGACGTCGACAAAATGTTTCTAGCTTATTTTTTATACCTTTACAATATTTAAAGAAAACGATTTTCAAATTTTAACATCATTCCTTCAACCAGCTGGCCAGCGAATTGCCAGTATTGATTACACATCAAAATAACTCGAGATCACTTCGATTTATTTAAATGGATTAAAAAATAACAATTATGAAGAAACGTGGCGATCCCAGAGATGACGTCACGTCACGACCGCTGTGCTCGACCGCCACAATCATAATGCCCGCGGGCCGGTTTACCCTCCTTCAGCGTCAACTGTCACTGTCATGTTGACAGCTCCGCAACGCCATCTCTGATTTCACCTGACGTTTCTTACTTTACAAACCGATCATGGTTTACGTATTGTTATCATTTCGATGGATGGCATCACGCCGACATACATATCTCGATAGTTGGCTGTTAAAGGTATGTGCAACAGTTTAATTGTTGTATTTATAAACTCTTTTCGTGCAGCTATAAGGAGCTAATCAAAATGGTCATACCTTCGAGTATTCAAACAAAGTCATATCGATGTTTCGGAATAATTTTAATGAATTCAAGTTTTGTTAGATTTTCACATTGCGATACGTTCACTAACCACATCGTCTTGGTACTTTCGAATTATTTTAAATTATTTTTATAACAGAAACAGTGAAAATAAATATTTACGTTTAACTTTCTGACCTTCTGGAAATCGACTTTAGGTACAACATTTCGCCTACCCACTTAACGATCCTATTTTCCTTTTTACGTAAACACGGCTCTCATATCGTCTATTCGCTGTTACTAATTTGAGGGGGCCCGAGCCCTTAAAGCAATCTCAGTGACCGCAAAATGGGAAACTTATTATAACTTCAGCATTTCCGTATAATGAAAAACCCGGGAAACTCGTATCTCGGCGGCCGATTCTGTATTATACAATTTGATATTGTATTCATTTTGCTTTGATACTATCTTGGCCGTGAGCTCAAATCAACGTTAGTGGCTCCCACTGTGTTTCAAATTGTGCAATTATTTACGGTGACTTGCTATTACCTAGTTTACGTTGGAAACAACGACATCTTTGGGATAATTTTAACAACAAACTAAAACATACTCTATATTGGGCCAAAATTATTGGCATAGAGAAATAAGTAAGTTTAGAGAGCTCAATCCATACATCAGTTTCCTTACTTAATAATAGGTTATATGGGAAGTATGGTAAAGCGTTTGAAGCGGTAATGGGATTAAGGCAAGTTCAAAATTTATTGATGATACGTTTTACCATACTTCCCATACAACTTATTATTATAAAGTACGGACACTGATGTGTGGATTGAACACTCTAAGCTTACTTATTTCTCTATGACTACCTTAAGCCAAGTCCAATAAGTGCCTTATGAGACGACTCTCTTTTTCTCATTTCACTTATTGGACTCGGCTAAGGTCGTATCAAATTCAGATGAACCTTATCAAATTATTGGAAGAGAAACAGCCTCTCGTTCAACAAATTAATGATTTGCAAGTGCCACGGTTTATAGGGCGCCACTTCTATTAAATTTCTACAGTACGATTATAAAGTTTTGACATGTTCAAAATAATTTTCATAAATTACTTCTATTTCTAATTTAGATATTTATTGTGTAAGTCAAGCTTTATGGAGGCTATCGGATTATTTATTTAACCTTTATTGCACGAAGAACAAAACCATACAGTACAAAAGGCGGACTTAATGCCATTACGCATTCTCTACCAGTCAACCTTAAGGCTAAGCAGAGAGATTGTGATTGTGAGATTATAACTTGAAACTACTGATATTTAATTCCCGATTCCTTTACTCAGGTCAAAGCATCCACTTCATCCCTTGGTTAACAATTTACTAAAGAAAGGACGAGGAATTTCGTATATTGACCCGCCTATTTCTATCTCTATCGCACGCGTATATTTATATTGCTGTTCTGCTCGTACAGTGTCGTTGATCGCCGGCATCATGGGTGGGACAGCAATATAATTGCAATTGCAATGTGATAGAAGTAGAAATCGGTGCGTATCGATCGCATTAATTTTTTTTATATAATATTATTTGCAATAACGCTCTTTTGATATAATTATTGTTTGTCATAAGAAAAAATTATATATTCACATCATGTATAATTATTGTTTCTTATAAAGTTCATTATATGGAACAACATTTATTCTATTATAACGTTCTTTGAGTATAATGTTTATTTCTAATAATAATCAAATGGTATACTCGTAACGATAATTTCATCTAAAGCACAGTGAGAATAACTATATTTTATATAGTGTATTAGAGATATAATTCCAAATTTAATACCAGAAGAATTGAGTAGGTTAGAACTTTACTGTGAACCCTAAAGAAACGAACTGCTATCACAAATGTAGGTTAGGTTAGGTTTTGAACTGTGACGCCTAAAGAAACGGATTGCACGTTTGTGTGTTTGCGTCGTGTCTACGTACCTAGATATTTAATTACCGTGAGACTTTTGCCTAATCAATAGGTGAAACACGTAGTTAGTCAGGACTTAATATTATGTATGTTGTAATAAATGACTTCTGAAATAAATACCTATAGGCATGGAACCTAGAAGTACGGCATGCGTAGCAAAAAAAAACAAATTGATGACACATGATAGGATTGTTGGACTTCTGGACTTCGCGCGTTTACTCCTTTTGTACTTTATTGTCCACTGAGATACTTCATCATCATCATCATATCAGCCTTTTATCGCCCACTGCTGAGCATAGGCCTCTCTTCTAGTACGCCACTTATCCCGGTCCCGAGCCAATCTCAATCCAATCGCATCCAGAACCTCTTCATAAAATGATAAGTACTGAGATACTTACCAATTTTTATTGATTATTTAGGTTTTATTCTAAAAAAAGTATTATTTTAAATTACTCGTAGAGAAAATATTGTATACAATGGTGATATAATCAAGTTTTTCAATCTCGTACTTTACTTAGGCAACTCAGCAAGCTTTATTGCCTAAACACGGTACTCGACTCAAATTTTCTTTATTATATCACGATTTATACATTATTATAAATCTAATAAAGTATATCTTTCCGCCCATTTCATAGGTAGCTTATTTTCAATTTTACTTTTTTGTGATTACCTATAACAATATTTCACTACACTGACATTTTGCGAGTGGCAAACATTTTTGAGTCGCTTTAGATAACCCGTTCGAAATCCAAAAACTACAATAAGTACCTAAACAAAGAGCTTTGATGCTCCCTGTTCCTTGAAAATTACTTAGATTGTAAACAATTCCATTTTATTAGCAAAATTTAAGATTCCGTAACAATAGAAAATGAGCGTAATCTATGCTTTGTTGCAGGCTCGAATTACCGGCGTTAAACCTCAGCGTCGTAGCTCGTAAAACTGACAATTCCAGGCTGGCACTGAATAACAATCGGCCTCCGACTCGAAATGAACTGGACGCACAATTATACACTCGGAGAAAATTTAGTTAAAGCTAGAAACACCTCTCACTTCATAGAGAACATCATCGACAACAAATGGGTCCAAAGCGGCTTTTGCATCTTCTACACCATCATCTTCGTCCTCGGCCTTCTCGGCAACCTCCTCGTCTGCTTCGTCGTCATTCGAAACAAAGCCATGCAGACCGTCACCAATCTATTCATTACCAATCTAGCCTTGTCTGACATACTACTCTGCATATTTGCCGTCCCGTTCACTCCGCTCTACTCCTTCCGAGGCACGTGGGGCTGGGGCAGTATCTTATGTCACATAATGCCTTTTGCACAAGGTTGCAGCGTATACATATCTACATTGACACTTATGTCTATAGCTATCGATAGATTCTTCGTGATTATTTATCCGTTCAGGCCAAGAATGAAGATAGGGACGTGCGTCACCGTTATATTTATGATCTGGACTTTTGCCGTCACTGTGACAATGCCTTACGCTTTATTTATGACTTATTATGAAGTTCCTGGTGTCGGGAAGTATTGTGAGGAAATGTGGCCCTCTGAAGAGCTTAGACAAGTGTTCGGCTCCATAACTTCTATCATGCAATTTGTACTACCTTTTATCGTCATCGCTTTCTGCTATACGTGTGTCAGTTTCAAACTGAACGATAGAGCCAAAGCTAAAGCAGCTGCAAAGAACTCCCGTAAAGAAGAGATAGATAAGAACAGAAAACGTCGAACGAACCAGATGTTGATCGCGATGGTGACTATCTTCGGCCTGTCGTGGCTTCCTCTCAACGTCATAAACTTATGCAATGACTATTATAAATACGCTATCCATTTGAAGTATTACTTGGTGACATTTTTCATCTGTCACGGCATAGCTATGTCGTCAACATGTTACAATCCATTCATTTACGCGTGGATGAATGAGAATTTCCGTAAGGAGTTTAAGCAGTTGATTCCTTGCATGGATACGTCAGCTCACTTAAGGGCTAATATTCAGTTGGATCCGATGGGCCCCTCGGAGAAAACGTTTAATGGGAACACGACTACTGATAGTTACTTGGGGTCTAGTTCTCAGAGGGGGACGTCGTTTAGGAATAAGAGGAAGCCGAGTGCGGCAGCGGATGTGGAGAGGAGCGGAGTGGAGCTGAATGAGGACCTGCTGACGGTGGACGTGAAGCACTGCCACATCTCGACGAGCTACAACCTGCGCCGGGAGTCTGTGAAGCTGCGGCTTATCAACGAGGAGTCATTTGATGGCACGCCGCCCCAGAGTCAATTCTAACGCTTGATTTCTTGGGTAAACATTACATTGCAAACGATAATTTAAAACAACTTTTGCCTTACATTTAATGTCAAACCTTTTCAACCATTCCCCATATGCATTTTGAATAATGATTAACAGAGTACATTACCTTAAGATAACAGGTACTTTAATCAACGATGCTCAGAAAAATGTTTGACACAATCTAACGTGTAAATATAAAATCGTAACATATATATTGCGTACTTCTTGAATACAATCTTCTTGGAATATATTAAATATCCTGTAATAACAGTGTCCTGTACATGTAAGTAGTAAGTAGTGTAACTCAAAATGCTCGAATGCATTCTAAAGATTGCCAATAATTCGAACTTATGGTACCTCTCATACCTAGCGATGTTTTCGCCAAAGTCAATAACAGGCATCGCCAACGACCCAAACCCAATTTCCCCAGTGTGTATTTTTGTGAACTAATAACAAGTTTTGCCTCCATTTGCCAACAGCCAGTTTCAAAAGTTCCCCCAATTGAATTTTTATCAGTTTATTAAATTAATTCTGTTTTGCAGGTGCGGCGGTGGCGGCGTGCCCATTTTTAAGCATAGCAATGACATAGAGAATTAAGTAAGCATAGAATGTTCTCTCCATAAATCAATTTTCTTATCAAAATGTTTATTATTTTCGTAATCGACATCTAGCGTCAAGTAGCGGTTTTATCAGTATTGCTACTTGACAATAGATGTCGTGACGACGTAACGAACGGGAAGTAATATTAGTTGTAAATTGTTGAGCTTTTATACACTTGTCGTCAGTCGCGACACTCGTGACATCTAGTGTCAAGTAGCGGTACTTGACGCTAGATGTTGACTACGAAAATAATAAGCATTTTGGCAAGAAAACTGAAGTACGGAGTGAGCACCCTATAGAGTTAACAATATTTTTGGAGTAAGATTTTCTGACATTTTTGGACTACACAAATTTATGGACAACTACATGACGCTTATGAAATGTATGTTAAGGTATAAACGTGATATTTTTTTCATTTCTACCAATGTAATATTGTCAGGAGAAAATACTTGAATAAGTATATTAAATCTGTTCGATTTTACGAAGTAGGTTATAGCAAAAACAGATTTTAATTTATAGTCTGGCCAATCATTCGTGTCAGTAGGAGAGCAGTTAAAATATATATAGTCATCCCTTTCTTTTTGGTGGTAGATACTTCTTATAATTAGGAAAGATTCTTCTTTCCTCTTTAGTCACCTTTAGTTGGCCAAACTATATAATTAAAGTATTTATCAGAATTAAATTAAATGTATTTTGGTAATGCATAGTTAAGGTAACGTCCCAATTATCGTTCAAAAACAAATAAAAACGCTTATAAAAGTGTAATAAAAAGAAATCATAAGAATAGAGTAGGAAGTAGGGTCTTTTATTGTTATTCCTGTAGTAATTGGGTAGATTCGGTGTTTTCTGTTTATTTTTGACGTTCTCGTGGAAAGGGACTTACGCAAATTTGTTTATATTTACCCCTTTAAGGAATATGTAATTCAAATTAGAAAGTAAGAATGAAATCGTTATGATTCCGTAATTGGATGTTGCTTTAAATATTTTGTATTTTAAATAAATAAATATTAAAGGACATTATTACACAAAGTCCCACAGTAAGCTCAATAAGGCTTGTATTGAGGGTACTCAGACAACGATATATATAATATATAAATAATTAAAAATACTTAAATACATAGAAAACACCCATGACCCAGGAACAAATATCCATGCTCATCACACGAATAAATGCCCTTACCAGGATTTGAACCCGGGACCATCAGCTTCGTAGGCAGGGTCACTACCCACTAGGCCAAACCGGTCGTCAATTTTATAACTAGCAAGTGGAATAAATTACCAGAAGCAGTGATGAATGCTCCTTCACTGAACAGTTTTAACAACAGACAAACTTTGATAAACATTTAAAATTATCACAACGAACATTAATCGTATGAAAAAAAACAAGTGCAGTGCACACAGCAGATTCCAGCTGCTAGTGTATCAAACAATATAATAATAACTCTGTCTATGTAAAGCATAATATATATGTATTTGTAGGTCGTACTGAAGATCTTTTACCTTGGGGCTCACCCTGTCAAATAAAAAATGGCTGATTCAGCACGTTCTGTCTAGTCGAGGTTTTCAACAGACAGCCAAAAAATAATTTCGGGTGTAGTCTAATAATGATACGACCTGCATATTTACCTCGCGAATAAATATTTAAAATAGTTATTTGTTTTACAAGGGGGCAAAGTTGTTGTTTAACTGCTCTTGCTAATATTGATACCCGAGCAAGTGAAAGATTCCAAAATTAAACCACGAGCGTAGCGAGTGGTTCGAGAAGTGGAATTTTGAGCGTTGCGAGGGTTCCAATGCACGAGGGTTAAACAAACTTTGCCTCCGAGTGAAACACAAAATTTTTCACCACACCAACACGAGGAAACTACTAACTATGAAATACCAAAAAATTCAAATGAGATCAAGTCGAAGTTTTCAACAGACAGCCAAAAAATAATTTCGGGTTCGAGAAGTGGAATTTTGAGCGTTGCGAGGGTTCCAATGCACGAGGGTTAAACAAAATTTGCCTCCGAGTGAAACACAAAATTTTTCACCACACCAACACGAGGAAACTACTAACTATGAAATACCAAAAAATTCAAATGAGATCAAGTCCAAATGAACGTAATAAAAAAATAATCATTCAAAATCATCATTTAAAAGTCAATTCTACTAACTAACATAAGGAAACAACTCAAAATTTGCATCTGATCACTTTGCCCCAAATGTGGATAAAATGCAACTTTCTCATTCGTTTTTGAACAAACACGAGGTTTCACCACAACGACTGGTAAAGGCCCTCTTGATTGTTCAAAAACGAATGAAGACTATATTAGTTATGCAGGATAAATTAAAAACATTGTCAAAGTCCCTTTTCCGAGAGAAGTCGATAGTATTTCGCGGTATAGCTGCAGTTAGACTCGCCAACTACACCTCCAATTTTCAAACTGCCGTGCTATGCCAAACCATAATAATAATAATAAAATTCTTTATTGCACACTTCATAAAAAAAAGATACAGAAATTGAGAAAATATATAAATTGGTAAGTCACAACAGAATATGCAGGGCATAATATGCAGGGTCCGGGTTTTTTGTGGAGTTTCAAATTGTCGTAGTGAGCCACGAAAGTTCTGGACCTTGATAATATGACAACAGAGTCGTTGTGGCTAATGATGCCAGCGTAAAAGGGTAGACACCCCCACTGCCAGTAGGGCTAAGATGGCCTGCTGTTTATCATTTGTCACCATGCCCGTCACGTTCTAACAAGTATGTAAGTGCGAAAGTGACGGGTATAGTGACAAGCGATAAAAATGGAACCATACTGCCACTGCAGGTGTTTTTAAAAGTTTATCGATTACGTGTAGATTAGTCGCTAGATGAGATTTAAGGAATCCAGGATAACGTTACACCAGTATAATTAAATAAATTCAGCTACCGAAAGGTTGGAAGATATCGCTTTTTAGCGATGATATCTCATGTTTCTTGCTTCTTTTTTGTATGTAATATAAGTTTTTGAAGTTTTCAATGTGTGTGCAATAGAGTTATTGCTTTGTAAATAATAATTCTCACAATCAGCGTCAAATGTATGGAAGTGACGATGCCGCTTAACAGAGTAAGTTGATGACAATGGAGTATTTTTTACGGCTTAGGAGTGGCATCTCTTATGGTAGAACTGTTGCAAAAGTGTCTAGCTGTCAGCTATAAATAATAGTTCCAAATCTCTCCAGAGTAGCGCTAGAGTAGCTAAGAACCTAGGCGTTATTGACGTAGTGAATTGCGCTGTCTATGATTTGATTTTTTTGTTCAAGTACTCTAGGTATTGTAGCGCCACCTATTTAAAGTATTTTGATGACACTTTTTGGTACATGGAGATTTCGTTCCTTATCTCCACCTTCCGGAGGCTTAGTGTTTCGTCAAAGTCGAAAAATGTCAAGTTGCTAAAAAAAGTTCAAGACCTAAAAAGTTCTATTCGAATTTGAGACGTTTAATAAAATGTAATTCTTGAATAAAATGTCAATGACATTGTTAACACTTTAAAATTGAGCGCTCAGTAATAAATTGAAGTACCTACTCAGACTTACATTAACTTGAATAATTAAAGTAAGATTTTTTTACTTAAAAACGACTTCCTACTTAAATGGCGAATTTAATTTTATAATTCAATTTTTAAGTTGGTTCTTAATACATTTGACGCTGAATGTAAAACTTCCTATTTTTGTATATGAGTGAGAAATTTTATTACATTAAACTAATAATTATTCTTATGAATTTTATGACCAGCTGCACTTTTAATATTATCTGAAATCGTGATCAGAGTAGTACCTTTAGCAAAACCTAGTTAACAAACGAATTCCTTGATAAATTACTAAATTATATCTAAGAAGTGTAGCTTATTATTATAACAATTAAACTAGTGTACAAGAATGTGTAAGTAGCTAACTAAATGTAAGGACAATGAAGGAAACAGGGATATAAAAGAGAGGTAAAATAAAACTAGAAATCGTATTTATCTACTTATCTTCAAATGCAAGGGAGTCCATCTGAGTCCTAAAGATGCATCCACACATTTTCGTTAAGCATTTTTCGATGTACGATTGGCGTCTTGGCTAGGCCCTCTGGAAAGAAAACGAAAGCTTTTGTATTTACACGCACGATTACTAGTTTTATAGACTTCTTTTGAAAGGTGATTAGGAACGTAGTGAATATGTTTAGAATATACTTACTTCCAAACGTAATTATAAATGAAGAGAACGACATGAAAATTTGATGATAGCTTGAAAACCTCTACCTTAACATAGTCCAGGTACTGTTTGGATTCAGACTAAGTACACCAGCATTAAGAATGACATGCTAGACCGGACCGCGACCGGACACGTCAATTTCTATAACGGCTGATCGGTGATCACGTGGTGCTTTCCATAGAAAACGAAGTGCCGGAAGCTCCGGCCCGGCCCCAGCCCGGTCTAGCATGTCATCTTTTAGGCCGCGGTCTGGACGCATGCGGCGCGCGGCGTGGCAAGCGGCAAGATCAAAATGAATAGACTTGAATGAATCTGTTTTGGACGACAGCGATGGCCGCTTGCCGCGCCGCCCGCCGCCTCGCTTGCCGCGCCGCGCCGTGTGTGTCCAGTTCGCGCGAAATTGATGCAAACTCTTTTGCTATCGGCAGCAATATCGGACCGCATTATATTACCATCAGCCGTAAAAGTGTATAGCGACTTTATCAATTAATTCATTCTTTAATACCTTTGGAATATACACACATGTGCTGGCTTGGTTTCAATTCTATACGAGTAAGACACAATATTTGACACTTTAACAACTTTTGATAAAAAATGTAACTTTGTATTCAGATCAGTTGAAGTAGCTGTAAATGTACTATGAATATATATGTTTAATAAGAACTTTGTACCTCAAAATGACAGTAAGAAAGTCACTTGAAATGAATAGGTTTATCTATGACAATCTATTAAAACGTGATAATACATAGATACAAGACATCATCAATAATCCTGAAAAATATCCCAAAAATTCCAATGACTTATGTTCATTTTTGTGTTATGTGTTTTGTAACCAAAACGGAAAAGTAAGGCAATTATTTACATCAGTACCCCTAGTGTAACTTTGATCGACATCATAACGTAACGAACGCGTTTGCGTTAAGTCTCATTTTGTATAGGATTTTGAGGTTCCAAAACGTCCCGCTTGGCGCGCTCTTTCGAAATCCAATACAAAATGAGACTAAACGCAAACGCGTACGTCACGTTTGGAAATCGAATTTAATTACACTAGGGGTACAGTACCCCTAGTGTAACTTTGATCGACATCATAACGTGACGAACGCGTTTGCATTAAGTCTCATTTTGTATAGGATTTTGAGTTTCCAAAACGTCCCGCTTGGCGCGCTCTTTCGAAATCCAATACAAAATGAGACTAAACGCAAACGCGTACGTCACGTTTGGAAATCGAATTTATTTACACTAGGGGTACAGATGTCACCAAATTTTAACTGCTATTTTTAAACACTCAAAAGTATGTGTTTAGTTTAGTTTTGTCTCAACGTCAATAGAGTCGTTTTCAAATCATTGTGAGCGCCTTGTTTTACGCGACATAGTTATTTTGGCGACTGTATTTGCTCCATGACTTGATCGTGGTATGACAGACATTTCGACATATTACGACATTAACAAAACTACAAACCAAGATTAATAAAAACATCGCGAAAAAATATCTCTTTCTAGTTAATACAATTAGAAAGTGAGGGGTAGAAAATACTCGTATTCTAACTCAACTTCACAAAAAACATCACATACTTAATGTGTTTGCAGGCTGTGTGTTTCCAGAAGCAATACTATATTAAGATAAGTAGATTTACATGGACATAAGTTTCCTTTTAGTTGTGAAATCGTATAGAATGTTCGTTCTTATTATAAGGTAAATTAGATGTTTACTACGACATACACTTGTGTTGAGATTTATCCAAACGATAAAGGTGCGAAATGATTCCTTAATATACCTTCTGATACTTGTATGTCTGTATCTTTAGGTATTTAAATAAAAGTAAACAAAATTTACCCTCAAATGGATCCTTAAGCCGGTTGAGGGTAGATAAAAACAACATGATCAAATAATGTAGGTTAAAGTCAGTAACAGATCCACGCGGTTTTGTATTTGGTTGGTTAACCAATAAATGTTATAACTACCCAAAAATTGATTGTTTACTTTTATTTAAATACCTAAATATACAGAGTTATAGATTGTACTATATATTTGATTTTAAATTATCAAAATACTAACATTAAACTAATCTTACGGTTTTAACTCATGTTTCAAGAAATAACAATTAATAGTGCATAAATAGCTGCGCGCGAGTGACTATAAATAAGTGACTTTAACCGTTATATTAGCTGATTGGTGATTTCTTACTTATATAGTCAAACCACTTTATCTTGTGATATTCTATCTAGCATTCATTAATGAGCATTGAGCACGAAATAGTATATTACTATAGAGGCCGGGAAACGAAGGGTTGCAGGCGAAGTAGATATAGACGGATAGGAATACGCGGCCAGCAACCCCGTTTCTCGCCGTGATTTGTATAGTGCTTTTCTCAAACTTGCAATGAAAAACAAAATGTAGTCCATTTGTTTTATTCGTAGGTTCATACAGATAAAAACAAATTACGAATCTACTACTTTTTGATTGTTGAATGACAAGACGTTGTGTGAAGTTCTGTCACAATTAGACGTTTAAAAAATAAGTACGTTGCTTTAGAGGCCTAGGTGTATAAGGCTGTATGAAATCCCTTTACATATCATCTTCACTCAACGCACCGGATACGTAGTATTCCCGGAACTAATTTGATGCAAGTGATGATTTCATTGCAAGTTTGAGAAAAAGTACATGTTTCATTCATAGTATAAATACAATGTGTTTTAAATACACCATCCATTTAAAAGAATATTATGAAGTAATTTTTGTGCTTGCCTAAGGTTTCTAAAATGCATCAGGTGGATAAGTTAGGTTTTTGAAACAGCTTGTATACAGACTCTTTATTGTTAACGGTTTTTTTAATAATTTTGTTAGAATCGAGAAAGTGACGGAAGGTGAGCTGATGGCTAGATAAATGGCTACCACAGCGCTATTCCTTACGGTCATAGAGAAATCAGTAAGTATAGAGTGCTCATTCCATACATAAGTTCTGTACCTCGAGTGTACATTTATTCGATGGCGTAACATTATTCATTTAGTATGGGATTTAGACACAGCGCTCCAAGCGGAACGTTTTGGAAACTCAAAATCCCATACAAAATGAGACTTTACGCAAACGCGTACGTCACGTTTCGAAATCAAATAAATTTACACTAGGGTCTCTGATACCAAAACGTTTATTCTTTTCGTAGTCGAGATCTATAATCGACTAGCGGAATTATCAGTATCACTCACTCGAATGATGAAAATTGCATTTCTCAACAATTTACTTCTAATATTCAGTGATCGGAACTATGGGAGTAAAACTTTAACAAAACTTGCTAAGAGGACATAAAATAGTGCATACAGCCCTAAAAATATTCATGTCCATAGGGATAGGAATAGTATAGTACTTACAGTCATAAAAATATTTACATTCATAGATATTCGAATATGTTTAAGGCTATAAGCACTCTTTTTACGTCCGCTTGATAAGTTTTGTTAAAGTTTTACTCCCATAGTTCCGATCACTGCTAATATTACAAGCAGAAGGAGTGGAAAATAGAGTTCCGGTAAATCCGATTATAATATTAGCTGAACATTGTTGAGCATTAGGCTTTTCGTTCGTCGCAACATCTATTGTCAAGTAGCAGTACTGATAATTCCGCTACTCGATGCTAGATGTCGACTATGAAAATAATAAGCGTTTTGGTACCAAAACAGTGCCCCTAGTGTAATTTTGTACACAGCGAAACGTGACGTACGCGTTTGCGTTAACTCTCATTTTGTATGGGTTTTTGAACAGCGCGCCAAGCGGGACGTTTTGGAAAGTCAAAAATCTCATACAGAATGACACTTAACGCAAACGCGTACGTAACGTTTCGCTATCGAAAATATTTACACTAGGGGTACAGTACCCCTAGTGTAACTAAATTCGATTTTGAAACGTGACGTACGCGTTTGCGTTTAGTCTCATTTTGTATGGGTTTTTGAACAGCGCGCCAAGCGGGACGTTTTAGAAAGTCAAAAATCTCATACAAAATGACACTTAACGCAAACGCGTTCGTCACGTTATGATGTCGATCAAAGTTACACTAGGGGTACAGATGTATGGAGTGAGCACTACTTCTTGTTTATCTATGGTACAGTTGAGCTGCAATTTTTGTCATAACCGCGACATCTTTTGTCACTCTTTCGAGTCAAAATTTCTCTTAATTTGAATGCGCATCATTGTACACCATAGAATACGAGTAAGGTATCGTCAGGTGACAAGCAAAACTTACTAATTACTAAAAAATAATTAAACAAAAATCAAACTTTTTTTAGTAGTAATATGGTTCATTACGGCTATAAATTTGTTGTGCTAACTAGTGAGTTTCGCTTGTCACCTGACGGTATAAATAATGGGTTTCCAATTTTTTAAAGAAACAGAATATTAGAAGTAAGAAAAGATCCGTTAATGTTTTATAACAGCTAATCTAACTTTACAAATAGGTATACTCGTAACAAAACACCAAAATTTTGTACTATACCTACTATATATTTTTACTATAATATCTGTACCTAATTACTACATACTTCCTTGGTACCTAAGTAATACCTAATTAATAAAATTATAAAAATAAAGTAATGTAAGAAAATATTAGGTATCGTTATAACATTCAAATAGATTGGTCTTCCGTGGTACTATCTAACACACATAAATATTTTACCAAACCGGGATTACTACTAAAATTTGGGATAATTCGTAAATGGTATGAGATAAAATCTGCACTGATTTTGGCAGCGATAGAGTGTGTTAGTGCCACTATACAAGTCAAAATTACAGTTATATAAAAACATATACACCGTGCTTTATTGAATTCCGTTAACTCCGGGGTATCGTTAAAGTACGTTAAAGGAAACTAAATGGCATAGTTAATTTAAAAAAAAATTGTATAAGCTTTTACTTTTCTATTTTTATAAAAAGTAATTAAATGTTGCATATAGCGTTGTTATAACACGGCCATAACATTTAATTCAACCAAACAATTGAAAACTGTGACATATCAGTGTCATTTCGAACATCAATCGTTCGAGATAGTACTTATGTTTAGTAGCAAATGTATACACTCGTACTAAACACTAATCAATATGTAAACAGGCCCTAAGGCAAGTGTATACGCTCGTAAGGGCCTTATAAGATAAAAATAAATTAGTGATTATCGCCGAAATGGAGTTAATTAGAATACCGGTGTCTTTGAGAAAGTTACTTAATTTAAGCTCAGAAATGCACCCTTGAAATTAACGGAAATAAAAAACAACACGGTGTATATTGTCAGGCGACAAAGTCCCATAGTATACGTATCCAACATACAATAATTATGATCGTAATACCTTAAAATCATTTTGGCAGCATAAGGCTAGATTCACACAGCGTAAATTTTTACCGTAATCGAGATTTTATCGTATATCTAACCGCGTGAACGATTTTGTAAGTTGCCATAAAAAATTTGCTGTCACTTCGCTATTCAATAAAATCCCGTTTCGGAGTCTGCGAAGCCTCACTTTAAGTCTCTGGGCATATTAACCCTGCCATCGCTGCTGATACTCCAAGCAGCAGTACACGCGCGAGAACAGTTGGAAAATACACATTTGAGCAAGAGTGAGGAAACCTCTTGCCGTTATGCGGTACGTTCCACTCGAGTTGGGAGAAGACTCCCAGCCGTGTCGCACAAGCTGGCCAAGTCAGCCAAACTCGTGCACGTTATGGGTCCGAAGGTATACAATCATTTACCCAACGAAATAGTCAACACACACAGCAACAATCATCAGAACAAAACTGAAGAGTTGGCTAATCGAGCAGGCTTTCTACGACCATAAAGAATTCTACGGCAGTGATCTAACAAAATCAAATATGTAAATAATACATCGTACTCTGCATGTATTAGCGCTGGTGGCCTAGAGGTAAGAGCGTGCGACTTGCAATCCGGAGGTCGCGGGTTCAAACCCCGGCTCGTAACAATGAGTTTTTCGGAATTTATGTACGAAATATCATTTGATATTTACCAGTCGCTTTTCGGTGAAGGAAAACATCGTGAGGAAACCGGACTAATCCCAACAAGGCCTAGTTTATCCTCTGGGTTGGAAGGTCAGATGGCAGTCGCTTTCGTAAAAACTAGTGCCTGCGCCACATCTTGGGATTAGTTGTCAAGCGGACCCCAGGCTCCCATGAGCCGTGGCAAAATGCCGGGACAACGCGAGGAAGAAGAAGAAGAGGAGACTCTGCATGTATTAGTACAGCTATCATCCATGATCTGTTGTGTTAATTATATTTAATATTTTCCTATAGATATAGGCAATTACTGTGACTTGTAATTTTTATTATTAATAACACGATTATGATTATGATTATACGGTATACGGGAAAAATTAACGCCATGTGAACCTAGCAGATTCCACCACATCGTCTGCCATGGCGGAAACATGCATGCAGGCATTTATGATGGCGTTTTCACACTCAATCGCTTGCTAAATAGGAACAGAGAGTAATGCAGAGTTAACCTAGACTCTAGATATACTTCTTTAGTCAATATTACACTTCCAACTTACAAATTCATAAATACAAAGGTGATTCCCTTTTTGTTGGAATAATATAATTTATTTACTTTCTTCATTTTTAAATACAGGGTACGTTTCTTTATTTTTGGCTTCATAACTATTGAATATAACATTTGTAGCAATATTAAATAAGAATAATCTAATTAATGCAATTGAAAGAATGCACAATAACACAAATATTTCCCAAACTTCCTTAAGACAAATTTAAGACACCTACCTCTCACATAAGTAACTGTTTAATAATAATATTATAGTGGTGGTAATTTATTAATAAGATTAGATTTAATTAAAACAATTATTACTACTCTGTGTCTTTTTGTACAGTAAAAGTTTGTACCATGTCACAATGGCAATCAATATGAAAGTGTTCATAATCGGAGGTGCAAAATGGTAGCTGTCAAGTTCTTAGGGATAGGTAAAAATATTGATGATGTCGATATCGATACTTGATTTTTCTGATTTATTTGACTACAATTTAACATGTTTTTTTTTTGAGATTCATGATAATCATTACGTTAGAAATATAAACCATTATTAGTACAACAAAAACGCTATTGTTGCTATTTTACTTTTCTTACTTATGTTTCGAGTTGTAGGGCAGTGCATGAACGCTGTTGAGATAAACCTTTTCAATAGAGGTTAATACTGGCCACTAATTTACGTCAATGTCATCTTACAACAATATTTTCGATTATGTAGCTGTGTTTACGAGCATATTTCATTCGATTCAAATATTTTATATAATAGAAAATGGAGCCACTTCTTGCAGAACACCCTGAACTCCAAAAAACTAAAGTAAAAAATTACTGCACAATTTGCAGTGTACACATTATATGTTGGAATATTAACCCATCAAGAGAAAATCCACAACATATGTCCTACCCATATTGATTATTTAATAACACGTTTAATTAAAGTCTTAGACTATCATTATGGTAAAGAAAAATTATCGACATATAGCTATAATTATCGACATGTAGCAAGTATTTCAAAATAATGTTTACCCATCCCTAAGAATGGCTTGAAATTGACAGTTCCCATTTTGCACCTCCGATAGCGGGGTCTACTCATAATACTGTCAATGTAACAAGGTAAGAAATGGTACTGAAATTATTGACAATTCTATGCTTTAACACTTAGTCGTTTTTGTGTCAGTCGCAAAATGTCAGGTGAAATTGAATCCCAGACGTAAATGGTCAATATTTTAAAGGTTTTAGATCTGAAAGGTAGAGGCAAGGAACAAACTCTCCATATACCAAAAAGTGTCCGACAAAAAACCATAAATAGGTGGCGCTACAATACCTAGAATACTTGAGAAAAAACAACTAAACTAATCATAGACAGCTCACTTCACTCCGTCAATAACGCCTAGGTTCTTAGCTAGCCTAGCGCTACTCTGGAGAGATTTGGAACTATTATTTTATAGCTGACAGCTGGACACTTTTGCAACAATTCTGCCTAAGGATTTTCTGTTCCTTGCCTCTACCTTCCATAGATCTAGATCATAGTCGTGAAATGTCATGTCATTGTCAATAAGAACTAAGTAACTATGACAATTGTCTCTAGCGGGCACGACTTAAGGCAGTGTCTTACCTGAGCGAATAACTCGCGAACGCGGAGCGGTGCGGCGCGGCGCGGCGCGGGTGAATTCAATCCTTTGATACCTATGGAAGTGTCCTACGGGCGATCTCCGAATACCGTAGGGCTGCCGCGCCGCATTCGCAAGTCATCGCCCACGTAAGCCGCGCTGTAAGACGAAAGTGGATCACCGCCCCGAAATCGCATTTTCATATAAACGTAGTCCCTATTTTGTTATCTGGATAGTAACAATATTTGGACACAACAGTTAGGAACATTTCAAAGTTTGTATGGAATTCGTTTTTCGCTCCTTCCTACCGCATATACCTAATGATAATAATAAAATGAAAGAAGTCCAACGAAGAGGCAACTTTGTGCAAACTTTCTGTAAACATAAAAAAATATATTATAGGACATTCTTACACAGATTGACTAAGTCCCACAGTAAGCTCCAGAAGGCTTGTTTTGTGGATACTCATGTAGATAACGATATATACACCGTGTTTATTTTTTTCCGTTAATTTCAAGGGTTAAATTAAGTTGAGCTTAAATTAAGAGGAATTCCTAGTTGCGATTTTTCCATACAAACGCTCTCGACTGATTCCTCCCTGGATTTTTAACCTAGAGCAGTGATTTTTTCAAATAAGATCAATATCATCAATATCTGTGCCGCTATGTTTTGCTTTTTTGGATTATTTTATTTTGAAGAAAGATACAGCGCCTCGAAAATCGCAAAAACGGCTAAATTGAATTGGCTGTAAAAAAAGGCACAGTATACAAATATGACAAAAAATATCCAAAAAATCAAAACATAGCGGCATAGATTATTTCTTCCTCTTACAATTTCCAAAATTTCATAATGATTAGTTGCGTTTTGGATGAGGAAACAGTCGAGAGCGAAACCTCGATTTTTGAGTTTTTTGCGAGTGAATTTCGGTCCGAGCTGCAGTTGTCCTTATCGCACGAATTGGAGGCGGAGACAGTTTCTAAATATACGTACACAGAAGGAATAGTGATGGGCATAACATCCTTATTAGGGATTGCAGAACCGGTACTGTTTTAAAGAACCGGGATTTCCCGGTACTTTCGGAACTGGTCTAATTATTTCATTATTTTAAATAAAACGACAGCATTTTGCGATTTGACCACCTTTCGTATTAAGTATAATTTAATAATCACATTTTCTTTTATTACGTAGTAGGCAATTTTTTTTCGAAATATAGTATTTTACATTGCTCACACTTGTGCGTCACAAGTAAAAGATAACTACTTTGATGTTTGCCACTAGATAGCAAATTTAATGAAATTACATTGACGAGGGGATTTATATATAAGTATCGCAGTCGTATTGTATAATCCGCCGTATTACATTACGGCTAGCCGATATCAAAATAAGGGCCATTTTGAAATGCGGCGGTTCAACGATTAAGGTATGTTGGGTAAATACCGGATGCGGGTGAAGAACGTAGGACATTCATTTCCCCCTAATTTGGCTTTATTTTTTAATGTTGACAACATTGTGTAAGACGCCATTTCATTGCGCCTCGACTGTCAGTGTCCCCGCGTCGCTCAGGGAGTCGGGCTTGTGCTATGTGCAATCACAGAGAGCAAGGTAAATTTCGCGAATTCTTCCTTCTATCCGATCTTCGCTCTGTAATTTATTTTGCGTATTGTGATGAAACTGTGTTTATTTTTTTAATTGTGTTAACAGACATAGCACTGCTGTAGACCGATATCCGATCTTGACCCTTCCAGGTAAAGATCGGACTAGAAACAATCAGATCTTTACCTATTTAAAAAACAGCAGTGATTATCAAACTTTAAATTTTCTTCAATTTACCTACTGACCTTAATTATCACATTTATTGTTTTCTTGATCACACTTTCGTACCATTATTTTTATCCAGTACCACTTCCAGCGAGACGGTTACTGACAATGTAATTTTTTTAATTTCCGCAACCCAAAGGTTGCCTTTTAACGATAAGACCGCATGTTGTTTACCTGTGCTTATGTGTATGTTTTCTTTTGTATTGTTTTCTTTTATTGAGGTGTGCAATAAAGAGTATTTATATTGTATAGGGATGATGATACATGTTGAAATTTATAACAAAATCGAGTAAAATAGATAGCAAATGAGCAATTTTTCGCAATAAAGTACCTACACATACGGATGCATATGTAGATGTGCACGCATACATACATTGCTAGTTTCGGATACAAAATAGAGATAGGGCTTCGAAATTAGTTTCCTTAAAATGCTTCAAGAGGGCTCTCTTTTCCTATATATTTAATTATTTACTTTACTCTTTACATACGATCCGTACATTTTATCAAAAAAAAAAAGATTGTATATCAACTATATATTGCAAAATTAAACCAACAAAATCGCAATTTTAATTATTTTCCATACTTCAAGATGGGTTCTCAGTGACCTTGACCTTTTTAAAGAACTACTTAGTCTTTTTGATTTCTAAGTTTGATTCTTATTTTTTTGGCGACCTTCATTAAAAATGACTGGGCACGATTATTTTTTATTTTGATTTTTGTCCCTCCTACTTAAGTACTTAATATCTTCCAGTACATTCCATTCAATAAACAATACATTTACACTTTCCCTAAACCTGTACAGTTCACGAAATCTTAAATTGTCAAAACTTCGCAACGTATCTATTATTTTAGTGGTTTTTTTTATTACTTCGGGTAAACCTTACAATAAGAGGTTTCTTAGCACATTGTTTACTTATCAAATTGCCTTATGACATAGGTATCAAAGTTTGAGAGCCACAATTTTACCAATTTTTGTATCAGGGTTAAGATCGGATACAAAAGGGTAGACACCGGACCTATTTCTTTGTAATACCTTATTCTCTTTCCATTAGAAGCAACTTTTTTTCACCATCCAATGTTCTCCCTTGATGGCAAAACACTCGTTATCCTAAAAAAAAGTATGTCTCATCTTTACACAGGTACAAAACTAAAACCGTTCTATATTGAAGATTACCAAAATTCAGGCCGAATCTACGGTTATTATTTAACGATTCGCTACATACTTCAAGAATCTGTCACGTGTTGAGATCTCGAAAAAACATTTTTTCACGAGTTCTCTCAATTGGTCCTAAAATTGTCCGGCATTATCCCAACATACTTTACCCAGATTGTCATTGCGATACGTTCTTCAATAAGGCGGCCCAAGTTTAGCCCCATCGTACTACAAGTTAAATAGATTGTAGTTTAACCATAGGTATACCTACTTACAAAATTTCACAACACACCATGATCACTCCCAACTTACTGATACGGATAGGTACAGTCAAGTGTAAAAATATGGGTGTACACATCTTACTTAAAAATATATCCCATAGCATCTTATTCCAGTGTAATAAGAGCGTAGTACCATATTTATGAGACGATTCTTTCGATACATATTTTTGCACTTGACTGTACAACGACAACCGAAGCTGAGACATCATTATTTTTTGCAGTTTTTACCTATATGGTAATTAATATCAATCAATCAATCAATCATTTATTATTTCGTCATCATAGGTGTAAAATACATTTAGTACAGGTGATAGGGTGTTTGGTATTAGGGTGTAATAGATACAGTATAATATAAAAATGAAAAACAATATTACGTGGTAACAACAAAAACAACTTGCGTCGGGCAGCGTAGAATAAATTCCGTCTGGCTCGCGGGCGATGTCGACGGAACGGCGCGCAATGTAGACCAGCGGTTGAACAAAAATGGGTTTCGATAATATTAAAGTTTTTTCTTTTTTGATATGTCATTGGGAGTATGTTAAATAATACTTTGGTAAAAAGTTAGAAATTTTAAGGTTGAGCTTTCGGTTATATTTGAATATTTTAATTTTTGCTAATAACTAAGTAAATATAGAATTAAAGTTACAGAAAACTTTAGCATATCGAATAACACTTCAATTTATGTACAATTTTCAGTTTTTAGAAATCTGGAACAGCTGCTTTCTGGTAAACGTAAAAACACGAGTTATTTTGTAAATATAGAATTAGAGTTGCTGATATTGCAAAATTACGATATTATCGATCAACTTAGTATTCTAGTAAAAAGTTAGACATGTAGACAATGTGCTTGTCTAGATATTGATTTCAGGTTAAGCAGTATAGCTAATATTGAATTAAAGTTTGTAGAGTTAATAATAATCGATCATCAACAATGATCTCAGTTACTAAACAAAAATTTAGAAATATAAAATCACGGCGACACTCATTACTGATATGTAGAGGTATGCATTCCTTGCTTATATAAATACGTTACGTTTCAAACGCGCGGCAAGTTTGCGCGCGCCGCGCGCTGTGGCAGGAGGCAGCGAACAACGGTAGTGGGGAGCGGGGTGCCCTTGACTGCGCCTACGGTCCATCAAAAAAATTCCTAAAGCGTGTTTTAAATTAATAGCAATAGAAAATTGTTATTTTGTTGTTACTATAATAGGTATTGCCCGCGGTTTCGTTCACGTAAAGTAAAGTAAAGTAAAGTAAATCATTTATTTTGCCAAACATTATGTGTAGTTGATGGATTACAAAGTTATTCAGTATCAATAATGTTTGTACCTTAATTTAGGCATGCAAAAGTTTAATTACATATTTACCTAAAACTAAACTATTATAACATTATTATACATTATCTATTTACAATACAAACGCAATACTTATTATTTACTTTTATAACATTGCCTAGTACTACTAATAGGTACTGGTATTTATTTACTGTACACACTGTTTTGTCCATGTCCAGTTAACACTCATTGGCTTCACATGTAAGAAATTCGGATACTGAGTAAAAAATTTTTTTGCCTAGCCATTTATGGAGTGCTTTTTGGAACTGATTTATTGGAAGACCAGCTATACAAGACGGTAACTTATTATACAGTGTGATTGCCATTCCCATTACATTATTACGATAAAAAGCAGTTTGGCTTTTACATCCAATTAATTTGTGTAATCTATTGCTTCGGGCAGATGGATTACTCTCAGCTACCGTTTTAAATAGTTCTGGGTGTTTTTTGACAAATATGCACATTTCCGAAATATACATAGAGGGCAAAGGAAGAATGTTAAGCTTTTCAAATATTGGCTTGCATGAATGTCTTCTTTTTAGGTTGCCTAATGCTCGTATACATTTCTTTTGAGCCTTAAAAGCTCTGTCTATCGATACCGAGTTTCCCCATACAATTATTCCATATCGTAGCACAGATGACACATATCCATGGTACGCTTTAAGAGCTGTCTCTAAGGACGCAATTTTCTTAATTTTATTTAGTGCGAATACAAATCTGTTTATCTTCTTACATACTAGTTCTATATGATATTTCCAATTACAGTTTTCATCTAGTGTTACACCCAAAAATGTGGTTGAGTCTAATAATTCTATTGGTGCACCATTATAATTGATATTTAGGTTTAATTTTTGACTTTGATACGTTTTAAATTGGATTGCTTTTGTTTTATTTACATTAATTTTTAATTGATTTATGTCCATCCATTTAATTACATTATTTAAAGTATTATTTATGTCACTTTCAAAATTATTAGGATCTTCACATCTAAATATGATAGTTGTATCATCTGCGAATAATATACATTTATGAGTAGTTATGTCAGGGAGATCATTTATATACAGAAGGAATAAGACAGGACCAAGAATACTGCCCTGTGGGACTCCGGATTGGATGGTTTGGAAGTTCGAGCGTTCGAGCTTCCTTTCACCATTTATTTTTTTTGAAGTTTCTGTACATTGTTGCCGATTGCTTAAATAGCTCGCAAACCAGTCATAAGCTTTTCCTCGTATTCCGTAGTTGTACAGTTTCATCATGAGTATTCGGTGATTCACAAAGTCAAATGCTTTTGACATATCTAAAAAAAGAGCAACAACTGGAATTCTGTTGTCTACACATTCCGATATTAGCTTAACTAATGAAAAACACGCTAACGACGTAGATTTACCTTTTTGGAAACCATACTGCTCTGTTTTTAGAACTTTGTATTTAGTGAGAAATGATATTAATTTAGTGGCCATAACCTTTTCAAAAATCTTCGCCAATACTGGAATGAGGGTAATTGGTCTATAGTTACTCATTTCTGAGCGATCCCCTTTTTTAAATATTGGTTTTACAAGTGAAAGCTTCAGACGCTCCGGAAATACTCCTTGCTCAATAGATAGATTGATGAGATGAGCAATGGGATTTACTAGAGCTTGTGAACACGTTTTGATGAGCTTTGTGTTTAGAACGTAGAATTCGTTATCGCGTTACAAGAATATTATTTATTTATTTAAACTTTATTGCACAAACAAAAAAAAAACACAAATGGCGGACTTAATGCCAAAAGGCATTCTCTACCAGTCAACCATTGGGTCAAATAGAGACATAAAAAACACATTCTCATACAGATGACCACCCTTCCTTGTACCATTTTAAAAGCCAGTTGCAGCTTTTCTTTCCGGATTTTTTTCAGATGTTTGGACTTGGTATTTTCCTCGCGATAGTTATTTGTTTTAAGGGGAATGTTGTTGTTAACCGCTAATGCTAATATTGATAACCGATAGTTATATAGAGATACGTTATAAGGTATATGCACCCTCATGTTATTTATTTCTGATAAGAAATAAATGTAAGACAAAATTCACAGTGATACATTTCAAGTAGGTTGCCTTGTAAGATTGCGTACGGATAGTTTTTTTGTTTGTTATTTCATCGTATGATATATCAAATGAAAGCTTATTTGAAAGTTGCCGTATTAAAAAAGTTGGTCCAGTTAATGGTCGCCTAGATTAACCGATTTTTAAATAAAATGTAGGCAACCATGGACTGGACCAACTTGTTAAAAAGGCAACCTAGTACAGTTAGTAATATAGTACCTGGGCGACCGAGCTTTGCTCGGTTATAACTATTTATTGTAATATGGTGGTGATAATCTACATAAACTTAAAAAGTAAAATGTGAACTGACAATTATTATTATTTACAATCGATTTTAACCTTACAGCACTTGTCACAGAGTAACGCCATCTATTGTCGATTTCTCTTATTACATAGGTCATTTTTTTTTACTAAATTAAACTTGTGTAAAACAATAAAAATTAAAAAATTATATATAAACTTGAACATATAAAAAAAACAAAAGTTAGTCACCGGGCGAGATTCGAACCCGTAACACTCGTTTAGCAGTCCGCGTCTTAACCCGCTGGACCAGACGGACAGTGGCCGGCAACACGAAATTAGTGACTATATTCTGCGTCGAAAGAAAAACGCATGAAAACTCGAAAACACGCGTTTTCCCAAACATAAGACTAATCTAGATAGATTGTATACCCCCAAAACCCCTATATACCAAATTTCAGCGAAATCGTTAGAGCCGTTTCCGAGATCACAGAAATATTATTATATATATATACAAGAATTGCTCGTTTAAAGGTATAAGATAAAATAACTTTTCTTTTGATATATCATGTGACGTTTTCGTTTACACACTAAAAGCACAGTGTAAAAAGTAACAGTGGGCCGACGCCTTTGATGTTTGCGTAAATGCCGACACCGCTCAAGGTCTCCGTACCTACCTAGGGTTATCACAGACTTACACAACTGCCCAAAAGAGGATGGAAATGTTTTTAGTTTTCATGTTGTATGATGTATGTGTACTAATTTTACAAATGACGTCCATTTTGGAAATAAAGATGGCGGACGTCACTTTTTTGAAAAAGTCGTCATGGGTGTTGTTTTCTGGGTTTTTAGGGGTGTGGATTTTAAAAATGACATCTATTTTGAAAATAAATATGGCGGACGCTACGTTTTGAAATGGGTGTCGATGTGTGTAGCCGTCATATCAACCACCTTTAATTCTAAAATGGTCTCTATTTTTGAAATCTGCACCAACAAGAACCGCCAAAATTGACGTCATTTTTGTAATTGGAACCCCGAGGAACCTCGGAGATGACACCCATATCGATTTTTAAGAAAAATTAATGTCCGCCATCTTGGATTTCAAAATAGACGTCATTTTCGTAATCGGAATCCCGAGGAACCTCGGATATGACACCCATATCGACTTTTAAGAAAAAATAATTTCCGCCATCTTGGATTTCAAAATGAACGTCATTTTCGTAATCGGATCCCCGAGGAACCTCGGAGATGACACCGATATCGATTTTTAAGAAAAATTAATGTCCGCCATCTTGGATTTCAAAATGAACGTCATTTTCGTAATCGGAACCCCGAGGAACCTCGGAGATGACACTCATATCGATTTTTAAGAAAAATTAATGTCCGCCATCTTGGATTTCAAAATAGACGTCATTTTCGTAATCGGAATCCCGAGGAACCTCGGATATGACACCCATATCGACTTAAGAAAAAATAATTTCCGCCATCTTGGATTTCAAAATGAACGTCATTTTCGTAATCGGATCCCCGAGGAACCTCGGAGATGACACCCATATCGATTTTTAAGAAAAAATAATGTTCGCCATCTTGGATTGCAAAATGGACGTCATTTTCGTAATCGGAACCTCGAAGAACCTCGGAGATGACACCCATACCGATTTTTAAGAAAAATGAATGTCCGCCATCTTGGATTTCAAAATAAACGTCATTTTCGTAATCGGAACCCCGAGGAACCTCGGAGATGACACTCATATCGATTTTTAAGAAAAATTAATGTCCGCCATCTTGGATTTCAAAATAGACGTCATTTTCGTAATCGGAATCCCGAGGAACCTCGGATATGACACCCATATCGATTTTTAAGAAAAAATAATGTTCGCCATCTTGGATTGCAAAATGGACGTCATTTTCGTAATCGGAACCTCGAAGAACCTCGGAGATGACACCCATATCGATTTTTAAGAAAAATTAATGTCCGCCATCTTGGATTTCAAAATGAACGTCATTTTCGTAATCGGAACCCCGAGGAACCTCGGAGATGACACTCATATCGATTTTTAAGAAAAATTAATGTCCGCCATCTTGGATTTCAAAATAGACGTCATTTTCGTAATCGGAATCCCGAGGAACCTCGGATATGACACCCATATCGACTTAAGAAAAAATAATTTCCGCCATCTTGGATTTCAAAATGAACGTCATTTTCGTAATCGGATCCCCGAGGAACCTCGGAGATGACACCCATATCGATTTTTAAGAAAAAATAATGTTCGCCATCTTGGATTGCAAAATGGACGTCATTTTCGTAATCGGAACCTCGAAGAACCTCGGAGATGACACCCATACCGATTTTTAAGAAAAATGAATGTCCGCCATCTTGGGTTCCATAATGGATGTCATTTTCGTAATCGGCACCCTGAGGACTTTCAAAAATAATGAAAACATCAAATACTACATGATACATATACAAACAGAAGCAAGAAACAATTTTTAAAGTCTTAAACTACTCATAATTTCTTAAAATAAGTTATAAACATGTCCGCCATTTTGAATTTGAAAATTGATATCATAATTATGATATATTTTTGTTTACACTGAGACAAATAATTAGCACATGTCGTATGAAATATTTTAATTGTGTGTTTTTTTTTATTTTTTTTTTATACTACGTCGGTGGCAAACAAGCATACGGCCTGCCTGGTGGTAGGCAGTATCCGTAGCCTATGTACGCCTGCAACTCCAGAGGAGTTACATGCGCGTTGCCGACCCTAACACCCTCCCACCCCTCGTTGAGCTCTGGCAACCTTACTCACCGGCAGGAACACAACACTATGAGTAGGGTCTAGTGTTATTTGGCTGCGATTTTCTGTAAGGTGGAGGTACTTCCCCACTCCCCAGTTGGGTTCTGCTCTAGATCTGGAATGACATCCGCTGTGCTGTGCCCTACCACACAGAGCCAGATGACATTTACAATGCCCATACCTCTCTTATAATGCCTGTGCTAAAAATGTGATTGCGAACTACCTGCAATAACTATACAGTACCTGGGCGACCGAGCTTTGCTCGGTTATAACTAACTCTTTATTGTAATATGGTGGTGTATAGGTGATAATCTTAACTACATTCTTTTACTAAATTAAACTTGTCTAAAACAATAAAAATTAAAAAATTATATATAAAATTGAACATATAAAAAAAAAACAAAAGTTAGTCACCAGGCGGGATTCGAACCCGTAACACTCGTTTAGCAGTCCGCGTCTTAACCCGCTGGACCAGACGGACAGTGGCCGGCAACACGAAATTAGCGACCATATTCTGCGTCGAAAGAAAAACGCATGAAAACTCGAAAACACGCGTTTTCCCAAACATAAGACTAATCTAGATCGATTGTTTACCCCCAAAAACCCCCATATACCAAATTTCAGCAAAATCGTTAGAGCCGTTTCCGAGATCCCGGAAATATATATATATACAAGAATTGCTCGTTTAAAGGTATAAGATAATTAGGCATTAAAACACTCGTGTGATCTTTTTAAGAAACTCACTTCGTTCGTTTCCTAAGCCCACACTCGTGTATTTTAATGCCTTTTATTATGTAGCAGTAACATAAACTACTAATATATGTTGAAAGTAAGTACAGGCGGCTAACACAATGGTAACAAAAGACAAAAGTTTTGAAAATGTAATTTTCATCATCGTCACTTGGCTGTACATTTGAGGGCCTATCGCGAACCACGTTCGACGTGTTACCTCTCTGTCGCACTTGTAAATTCGTACGTAAGTATGACAGGGAGGCAACACGTCGAACGTGGTTCGCGGTAAGCCCTCTGATGCCACCTCCATTAGTCTTTTGTACGCCGGTATAGCCTTCGACTCAATGTATAATCTACACTTTTTATGGAAACGTAGTTCCTCCTTCCCGTAGAAATATTTAACTTTCCCATCACCAAGAAAGATTATTTGCTCGCAGTTATTAACTGCTCAATTCCTCGTTTTTTCTCTGTTACTAAGTCAGTACAGTACACATATCAAACATTTTTCACTCATTTTGAAGTCATAATAACTTTTATTCTATAATTAAATTCATGTAATGTCCGCATTTAATTGATGTGCACGATAAATAAACAAATGAATGATTTGAAAGAAAAGACAAACAGCGCTTGAGAAGCTGAGCGGGGGGCGCGGGCGGGGCGAGGTATCTATCGCTCACTAGGTCGGCTACGATAGGCTCCCGCGCGCCGAGCCGACATGTTGACGGACCAGCGCGGCGTGGTTATGAATTTCGCGCCTTTTTAAGTTGATTTTACTATTACAATGCAAGCTACACACAGATATTTCTACCTTTCCATAAAATGGCTGCATATATTATTTTATAGTAATAGACTTATCTCTACGGACTTTAATTCAATATTAGATCTTACAGGACAAAAAACGCATATTAATTGTAAAGCACATATCCTATTCTTCTAATTTTTTGCCTTGCCTATTAACTTAAGAATTTAGATATGATATTGTGGATTTTTCAAACTTTAATTCAATATTGACAAAATAATAAGCTAATTTGAGTTTGACAAAGTAGCACGTTGATTTTTTTTCTAAAAATTTGATAGCATAAAGCTACATACATATTATAAAAGACGATGCTTAAATTTTGTACTTTAATTCAATATTCAAAATTCATCAATAAAAATACATAAATACCTTATTTATATCTAACGCTCGTTCTAAATTTTCTTCATATATTACAAATATGCTTAAAAATATGTCCCATACCAGATAAACATCACTTTTCACTCTTTAGAATTATCGAAACTTATAGGGCAAAAATCCGGTCCCACTATTGGTCTAATGAGCGAGCGCACGAGTCTCGCGTCTGTGTGCGCGCACTCACACTGAGATAGCTCCGGCTCCCGCCCACCGCAGCGCGACAGAAACATAGCTTCAAAAATTCGAGATTTGAAAAGTTGCTCAGCTAGGAATTGCTCTTAAGTGACTTTCTCAAAGACACCGGTATTCTAATTAACTCCATTTCCGAGATAATTAATAATTTATTTTTATCTTATAAGACCCTTACGAGCGTATACACTTGCTTTAGGGCCTATTCACATATTGATTAGTGTGTACATTTGCTACTAAACGTAACTACTATCTCGGACGATCGATTTTGAAAAATGAAATTTATATGTCACAGTTTTCAATTGTTTGGTTGAATTAAATGTAATGCCCGTGTTACAACAACGCTATAAGCAACATTTTATAAAAAAAATGATGCGTTCTACATGACATTAAAGCTCTCCAAGGGGCCTCTACGTGTTGGATCTACCTATATCTCCACGCAAGTCTATCATAAGACCGGGATTTATCGGCCCGTGAAATCCAAGGAAAAAAATGAAAAAAAAATTTTTTTTATTTATAACTGTGCCATTTAGTTTCCTTAAACGTACTTACCCATACACCGGAGTTAACGGAATTCAATAAAAACACGGTGTATAATATACAGATACATAAATACAACAAAAACACCCAAGACTCAGGAACAAATATAAGTTTTAAAATACCAAGGTTTCAATATACATACGTATGCAAAAGCGGCTATAGTTATTAATATTTACAATACTAGTTGATGGAGGGTAGATTTAGTTTTTTTTTTCTGCCAACAAACTGTACTGCAGTTTGGCAGATTAGTAGTTTAAGGCTTTTTGTAATCTTCTTTTGATTCAAATAAATTAAAAAAAAAAAAAAAAAATCTCTGGTCATCACACAAATAAATGCCCTTACCGGAATTTGAACACATGACTAGGTCAAACCGGTCGTGAATATACTTTCTATAATGTTAATATCCAGAGGAGTGGAAAATGAGGACTACGTTTGTACGGAGAATCGGCCGTCCCCTTTTCCTCTTAAAATACTTAAATTACTTTAAGTAGGTTTAACAAAAAAAGTAGGTAAAATAACTCAGTGACTCAACTCATGGAAAACTGATGACACATTGTTTTTACTAGTAATTATGATAAAAAAAGGATGTTTTCGATCTTCCCATAAATATATCAATGTTTTCTGAACACTATTATCAAAATTTTGATTGCATGGAAAGATTAGCACTCTATCAGTTTTTTTAAGTTTTTTATTTATTTACTTTAAGGCTTAATATTACAGTGTATATTAGAGGAGATAGTGTACCTATTCTATGTTTGACATAATTTGATGTTCCTAATTCGTCTCCGGATTTACTTATTAAGTTAATCGTATTTTTATTTACATAAATTTAATAATTTATGTAAAAAAAAAACAAGGATTTAGTATTTTCTTCAAATTCTATTTACATGATCAGTACCCCTAGTGTAAATACCTATATTCTATAGCGAAACGTGACGTACGCGTTTGCGTTAACTCTCATTTTGTATGGGATTTTGAGTTTCCAAAACGTCCCGCTTGGCGCGCTGTTTCTAAATCCCATACAAAATGAGACTTAACCTAAACGCGAAAATTACGTTATGCTATCGAATGAAATTTACACTAGAGGTACTGGAGGCATATTCGAACTTTCACGAATAAAAACGATGGAAACTCCAACTCACAGTAATATATAAATCAGTGTTGGCCGAATTGGATTAAAATTGTGGCCTTCCATCGAAGAAGGGTCCTTATGTTTCATGTGCATGCATTCTTGTGCAACCTTTCCATCAGACAATATTCTTTTCTGTTGGAATTGGAGGACTCGTCGATGGTAAGTCACAATTATACTATATTTATATATACATAGTTAGTCAATCCATAGATATGTAAATAGGCTCAATGGCCACCTGGAGCCTATTTCACTACGCTGACAATTGACAACTGACGCTGAAAATTGTCACTGTCAACTGACAATTGTCGCAGTAGTGAAAGAGACGCCTGATTTATTGTTTACATTTTTGAAATATCCTTGTGAAATAATTATTAACTACATAGATGGTTTAGTTAAAATCGAATGTGTCTCTAGTCCATATTTACACTTTTTCAAGACTTACTATGTTAATTGATTCCAAAACTGTTCCATGGGGCTATTTGGATTTAATAAATAAATAATATGGGACAATCTTACACAAATCGACTTAAACTGGAGTCCAATAGAAATTGCAAATACCTAATTAATAAATAAACCAATTTTCCTTCAATATTTCGTAATCACGCACAGTTTGGCGACAATCATGATCTTATCAACAATTTATATAAGTCCTTTAATATTTTATTTGTACCCATGTTTTGTTAAAATTATAGTTGTGCCGTTCTCGAAAACATTCTCAATTTACTAAGGGAAATATTCTCGAACGAGAACATTCTCCATACAAAATGTTCTCGAGAACGGCGCAACTCTAGTTAAAGTACATGTTAATTAATAATATTTCAGGGAAATCAACTGTCCATGCCTGCAACTGCCTATCAAATTCCCACAAAAGCTGTAATTTTTTTTACATTGTTTTCTTTTTCTGTTGGACTTCGGTATACGACGACGGTACGACTGTTAAATTATCTCTAGTAGCTTTACGCATTCAAATTAAAAATGTGTTGATAAAATTAATGCCCGTTCGTATATTTTTTAAGGGTTGTGAGTTTTTCACTTTTTCTTTGTGTTAAGTGACACTGTTTGAACTTTCAATTTATTAGGTAATCGGTATAATAATAAGTTTTCGAAAGTGACTTACGGCTGTTATCATTTATGGGGAGAATAGTAATGTCGTTCTCAATCAAAAGGTACCATATTGTCGCTTGCCATAAAGTCGCTCGGACAGTTTATTCGTGTAAAGATACGAGCAAATTTCGTCCTTATGGTAAGCGACAATGTGGTACCTTTTACTTAAGTTGCTGCTCACGACTTCCATAATTTAAGTTATCCCAAAAAATTCTAAATAATCCCATGCGACATTATGTTATGAAAATATTAACATTTTATAATAATTTCATGCCTTAAACTTTGTCTATTACATTTTATATTACAGAATTAAGAATAAAATTATTGCAATAAAATTGTACAAATAGTTTATACCTACCTATAAACCAAGCTTAATATTTTTCAAAGAATTATATTTATATTGTATCCCAAATAAGATAATTTTATAAATATCAATATGTCTGTTAGTTTCATATTTTCCCATCCTTTATATAATATGAGAGATTAAAATGTTTACAAACCTGATGTTTCAATTATTTCGAAACCTGATCAGAAATTAGATTGAAGTTATCGTGAAATAGTTGATAGAATATTCAATTTGTATTTCGAGACAACAAATAATCGCTCGCTCGCTATAATTATATATGATTCAAAATAGAAACAAGCACACACGCACATTCAACACAAAATAGCAAAATCTCGATATTACCCGGAAATACCAGCTGAGCGCATTCTCAGATTTGAGAATTATAGGTAAATATTTCCATCCTAAAATTAGTGCGATAAGGACAACTGCAGCTCAGGCGAAAAATCCTGTCTAAAAATCTCAGAAATCGAGGTTTCGTTCTCGACATTTTTCTCGAACGGATTGAGAAAAATAAATCTCTGTCTGACCGTTCTGATTTTCGCGTTTATTCTTGCCGATTTTCTATGGTAGGTGTCTGATTACGGCGCGATTTCTTCGCAGTTTTAGCGCTTTTTAAAGAAAATAGTTGTTCTAAAAACAAGAATATAAAAAAAGCACTTATATAAAAAATATTCATTCTTCTAAAGCCAAAATCCAGAAAGGAAAACGTCAAGGTTTGTATGTAAAAATGACCACTAATGTTTCCTCTTAAGTATTGGAGTAGCTACGATTGAAACTAGAGAATTAACATGAACGGTATTCGGATTTTAAATAAATATGTTGATGCAAAAATAAATTAAAAAAATAATAATTAAAAAGATGATGGCAGTGCCAGTGATTAATAAATGTAATAATTAGTATTAAAGTTTCATTTCTTTCCCAAAAAAACTGAAAAATACGGAAAAAAACGAAAATTTCAAAGCGTCCTGAAAAAAACGATTTGATTTTTTCGAGAATTTTCAACCCTAATTTCTCAGCAATCTTGTGGCAGATTTATTGCATGCGACTGAACCGAATGAAGATTATCCTGCTTTATAAAAATTTGAAGAAAGTAACTCTGGTTAGTAGCAGGCCACTTGGATTTGTAAAAAACACAGTCCTCGCCTAAGTTAAATGGCCGTCATCAGTCATCTCTAGCTGCCTGCCAAATTTCCCAGCGATGGCGCTCAGTCAGTTTCTTCCAGAATAAAACTTGTCAATATTTCAGTATTTTATTGGAACGAAGTTCCTTATCGGACGGTTGGCGGATGGGGGCTAGGCGAAAAAATTTTAAGAATTTCCCGTCACGGCCCTCTTTTGTTTAAATTCTATAGAATAAGTACCCATACTTCACCGACTTACGTATATCCTATAGTGGCGCAGTTGGCAAACAGCTGATTCGAAACAGGTGGTAGCAGCGACGATCCGGGTTCGATCCCCGAACGTGTATGCAGTTATTAATAATTGTATTTTTTCTGCAGTTGATTTTCATATTTTTGATTGACTAAGCTAGTGTGAAGCTCAAGTTAAGCGTATCAATTTCAGCTTGTACAGTCGACGTCACCAACATCTTTACAAGCTAACATGCCAATATAGTATTTTATGCAACAGTTGTATAAGAAGGGTCAAAAAAGGCGAGTGGCGTGAGTTACAATGTGAGCCGGAGCCGAAGGCGTAGGCGAACATTGTAAAGGAATACGCCACGAGAATTTTTTGACCTACTTATACAACGTTGCATACAATATTTTTCCTACGAGTCAACAAAAATAAATCTTAATTTAGGTAAACAAATTACAGCAAAAGTATATAGCCCAGACGCGCGAGCATACCTTGTTACGCGCCCGGCCTGCCCCGGGCCGCGGCCGGCCGGTCGGCGACACCTCGTCGTAACTCATGAGGCCCTGGTACTTGCTACTTGCTAAATTAATATTTTGGACAGTTTTTTCAATTTTGGCCACCGTAGGCTACGGAGACTAACAAGCAACGCTAAGCGGTCTTCGTAGTCTATGGGTGTTGCTATATTACGGGTGTCACATGCGTGTTTCTGACATATGAAGTAATTATTTTTACTATGCAACCAAATGAATATTTTGTAAGTTGGCAGCAATGCACTTAGTTTAAAACTGTATTCGTTTTGGTTTTGTTAGGTTGGTAGCCATTAATCGCAGTAACGTTATAGCTTATAAAAGCACAAGAGCTTTTATGAGGAATAGACAAAACAGACTTTTCTTGAAATCTTTTATGTATGTTCTTATATTCGTGTTAATGAATGCATAAATGACAGATAACAGTAGAGGAGTAGGAAAATATATTTACACGCCTCTATGACACTGACTTTAAGGTCGCGTTGACATATATTTGAAATGTTGGGTTGTAAAGATATCTGTGTACTCGACTGTACATAAATGTTTTCTTATGTTTGTTTGTTCTCTGCCTGTAATGAACTGATTTGTGAAATTTTGTAAGCAGATTCGATAATTATTATTTTTTCGATTTGTAAATCAATAATAATATACTTCGTTCCAAACGAGTGTTCCACGACGCTAACACATTTTTTCATCATCTTGTATTTATTTAAATGAAAAGCACTAAACAATAAATAAACCTCGACGACTGGCCTATTGGGTATTGACCCTGCCTATGAAGCCGATGGTCCCGGGTTCAAATCCTGGGAAGTGCATTTATTCGTGTGATGAACATGGATATTTGTTCCTGAGTCATGGGTGTTTTCTATGTATTTAAGTATTTATAAATATTTATATATTATATATATCGTTGTCTAAGTACCCTCAACACAAGCCTTATTGAGCTTACTGTGGGACTTAGTCAATTTGTGTTATAATGTCCTATAATATTTATATAATATACATAAAAAACTACTCGGGACTCAGGAATAAATAATATCTGAGATGAGCACCCAAAAAATACCCTTACCAGGGTTTGAACCCGTCCCTGCTTCGTAGCACTACCGACCAAACTTACTATTTTTTTTAATAAAAAAAACACATATATATATACAACAACAAAAATTTCGCCAAACTGCATAACAGTTTGTTGGCGGTGCGTTCTTAACGTGGTTTTATATATTATGTTTTATTTGTGGTTTTATGTGGACCATTATGTTGTCTATAATAAATAAATAATAATAGCTACTACATATTGATCACTGTGCAAATACAACATTAAAAGTTACTTTTACTCATCAAGCAGCTAATTAACACTCTAATTAACTACACTAAAAGTAATAAAAACGTGATATACATATATTTATAACAATTGCTTTTAGAATAATTATTTAACAATATTTCTTTAAGCTTTGCCTTAAGACTGCCTATTTTTAGTTTATTTTCCCCAAGTAGGCCTAGGCCGTTAGAACTTTTCACCTTTACATATGTAATCTGTATTTCTGTGCGATCGTAAATCCCCGCTTTACATGCAACTTACGGAAATGTAGCGTGGATGCAAAATGTGCTGGTAAAATTATGAAACGCTGTATTTGTTTGGCATATAATTATTCAAACAATTTAATATCAAATATATTGCTGGCTTTACAGGAAACAGAATTTAGAACAGGTATTTCCACTGCGTAGGTAAATTGTATAAAATTGATATCGAATGATCGTTAGTGCGAAAAAGCCGAAAGCTAACATTTGGCATAGTTTTGGGATATAAATCACCCATAAAATAAAAAAAATATCGGTGGAGGAGTACATGACGTCCGACTTTCAATTCGAAGTAAAATAAGGAAAATTTGCATAATTAATATCTCATTTAAAAAAAATACACGTATGGTCATGATTTTTACCTTAGGACTTAGGATTTTGCATTTTAAGAGATAAAAAACCCATAGCTAAAAATATATAGATAGCAATACTGATGTAAAAGATATATTTTAGCAATCTGCAGTAATTTTAATAGTACATTGTGCAACGAGGGGGATAAGTGAAACATTGAAAGCGAGGGTGATAATTCGACAGCCGCAGGCTGGAGGCAATTAAAGACCCGAATTTGCAATATTCTTACCACAGGAGTTACACACAATGTTTTTCATCACACTTGCGAAGAAAAAACTAAATTTTAAATGAAATTATTTTAAATACGGTGACATATCAAACATTCGTCCGCCATTTTTCTAGGGGCTGGGTGCTAAGGCGAGCAAAGCGAAGCGCAAGGGGCAACCTACATTTTCTCGAAGCACTTCGTCGTTTTTTTGAACCCTCATAACTTGGGTTTGGATTATACCAGATAAACTAAATTCTCGGGATATGTCAATAGTGGACTTATTATCACATTGCATTTTACGAATTTGTCGGATTGATTTATTTATATATCCATGCCAAATTACAACTTTCTAGCACTAATACTCACGAAGAAAAGCTTCGGACGGACAGGCAGACATGGCGAAACTATAAAGGTTCTTAGTTAACTACGGAACCCTAAAAACCAACGCTTGAGACAGCTATTTATTCGAAACCAATATTATCAGGTTCAATACAAAATTTTGAATCTTAACTCAAAGGAATAAGACTCAATATTCTATAATATTTTATTATACGAGCAATCTAAGGTACTGAGACGATTGAAAATCTCGAGTGGTTCCTAATAGGTTTATAGTTTTGATTCCTTTTGATAGTTTCTTTTAACAATAAAAATAGCAATAGAAGCGCTGGTGGCCTAGCGGTAAGAGCGTGCGACTTGCAATCCGGAGGTCGCGGGTTCAAACCCCGGCTCGTACCAATGAGTTTTTCGGAACTTATGTACCAAATATCATTTGATATTTACCAGCCGCTTTTCGGTGAAGGAAACATCGTGAGGAAACCGGACTAATCCCAACAAGGCCTAGTTTACCCTCTGGGTTGGAAGGGCAGATGGCAGTCGCTTTCGTAAAAATTAGTGCCTACGCCAAATCTTGGGGTTAGTTGTCAAGCGGACCCCAGGCTCCCATGAGCCGTGGCAAAATGCCGGGAAAACGCGAGGAAGAAGAAGAGTTTCTTTTAGCAATAAATTGAGAAGGAATGCCAATTTATTGTGATTTAAATTACTTAGGTCGTGGTTTTACTTTCAAATTAGGTTTATAATACTAAGAATTTCACAAGATATCGTCAATCATAAAAAAAAATTGTATAAATAATACTCGTCTAGAATGTTTCTAAATTAAATTCTAAAAATCAAACAAGATTAAACAACAAAGGAAGTACATAAATTGGAATATCCATTTCATCTTCATTATTCAAATATGTATAATAATTCGGTATTTGACACATGTTGAATATTGTAACAAAATTTAGTTAAATGGATAGAAAATGAGTCATCCATTATAAAAAAGTGGAATTAAAAAAATTATATTGAGATTATAAAAAAATACAAGGCTCCAAAGTCTCAAAAATATATTTTTTTGTCTTTCAAAAATAAAAATAAAAAATGGTACCGTTCGATTCCATACATTTTGTTGAAAAATAAATTGTATCACTACTATACACATAAACACAATATTTCAGGGTCAAAATGGCAATTTCCTTGATCTTCCATACATTTAGAACAGACTTATATGATGTGATGTGTGTTGCTTAAATGCCATGAGACATTTCATCCTCAGGAAAATCAAGATCGTTTGACATTATTTACAAAAAACTATCAAGTTGCCAATTATAAATATTATAATAAATAATTAATCATTTCGAATCACAATTAATCCCACGTTGTTTTATCGTTCATGTAGTCTTGTGTGTTCTTATATAATAAGATTAATAAGCTTTAGAAGTTTTGCCGTAGTGACGGTTAGAATTCGTTTAAGATTTGTCATGACAATGAAGATTTGACGACCGGTTTGGCCTAGTGGGTATTGACCCTGCCTATGAAGCTGATGGTCCCGGGTTCAAATCCTGGTAAGGGCATGTATTCGTGTGATGAGCATGGATATTTGTTCCTGAGTCATGGGTGTTTTCTATGTATTTAAGTATTTATAAATAAATAATTATATATATCGTTGTCATAAGTACCCTCAACACAAGTCTTATTGAGCTTACTGTGGGACTTAGTCAATTTGTGTAATAATGTCCTATAATATTTATTATTATTATTATGACAGATGCTATTATAAGTGTTGACGTGACGACCGGTCTGGCCTAGTGGGTAATGACCCTGCCGATGGTCCCGGGTTCGAATCTCAGTAAAGGCATATAATATACTATTAATTTTATTATTTCTATCTTTGTTACTTTGGGTATTTCCGGTTGATGGTGAAGTCAAAATATACTAATTTAGTTTTTACGTCTTAGTACAGTCCCCCTCTTCCTGCATAGAAATTCGTATGCAAAGTTGCTAAGCTGTTATATAGCGGACTGTACATACTCCAGTCGTATTACGGAAAGCTAATATACTTAGTAGAATGGCATAGTAGTTTAATGTGACTGCTACATAATGAAAGGCATTATAGAACGAGTGCGGGTTTATGAAACGAACGAAGTGAGTTTCACAGAAGGATCACAGGAATTTTTCAATGCCTAATTATCTACAGTTACATAAACTGCTTTATCTACACGCAGATTTCACACACTCAATAAAACGTAATCTCGACTGATACTAGAAATGGGGGGTTAAATAAAATATATTATAATATTATGGGTTAATAGAATGGGCAATTTGTCCCATGGATGTATACTGTTGAGACATATCTCGTTTGAAAGGGTTTACTCTTAGCATTATTTTATTGTATGACACCAACTTTGGATTACGTGCAGGGACTGAGCAATTAAAAAAAAGAATGATGCATATAAACTGTTGTTTTACAAAATACATGTAACAAAAGAGTTTATCTTTATGCTGCCCGAAATTTGCGGTTTTTGATCATATCAATATCATAGAGGGTTTATGATAGGTATGTGTGTAGATAATCATTTTAAACAGCTGTATATTGGTGAGTATATCAATCAACATTTTGTTTAGGGCCTGTTTCACAATGTCCAAGTAAAGTCATGAAAAAGCTACTTGCCACTTATCTGAATAAAGTCATCGTTGGCGTTTCAAGACCTTCAAATAAGCTTAATTGGATAAAGTGCTATGTTTTGTAGGAAGTTTTATCTGTCAGTTAATTTATTTGTTAATTAGCTATCCAATACTTTACTTGGGCATTGTGAAACAGGTCCTTAACGGCACAAATTTTATCACACGTTATAAATATCTGTTTGTTTTACGAAAAGTATAAAATGTGCAATATCCATTTGAAACTGAAAACAATATTTCGAATGTCACAACACACTATTACTCAAGCGCGGTAGCGACGTTCGCGAAAATCCTCGAAACAAATGGACATCGTAATTTTATATAGTGCCACTGAAAGGCGACGAACGCTTTGTTTTCTTCATATATTTTAATGAAATATTCGTTCAAGGAGGCAAAGTTGTTGTTTGACCCCTGTAAAATATTATAATATTACAAATCAAATCCAAATGAAGTATTCTTTTAAAGTCGATTCTACTAGCTAACATGAGGAAACAAATCAGAATTTGCATCAAATTACTTTGGCACTCGTATAGATAAAATGCAACTTTCTCACCAGTTATTGAAGAATAAAGGGAGCTTTTATAAGGTGGTGTGGTGAAATGGTATATGTCCTGAGTCCCATTTATTAAGATTAACGACTTCAGTTATACAAATTCTAGAGTGTATTTTTAACCGACTTCAAAACGATTTTGGATATTATAATCCTATTGTCGTTAAGACTGAATCTGATGGTAAATGGAGGCAAATGAGCAAACGTATCGCTTGATGGGAAGCAATTACTGTAGCCGATTGACACCTGCAACACTAAAATACTTCAAGTGCGTTGCCGGCCCTTAAGATGGAAGTAAGAAGAAACCTTTAAGAAAGGAACGCTCCTTTCTTAAAGGTTTGATAGTCGCATCGGTTCGGAAATACACCGAAGAAGTTTCCAGAAAAAGGTTGAAGACTTCCAACCATTTAAGTGGTGAAGGTAGAAATATTATCGCTTTGAGAAAGCGATGTTATAATGATGCGGTGTGAGTGGCCACGTCCGCGTTTCCGCTTGGTTACTTCGTCAACCCCCCATTCGCTGTCATTTTGAGGATGGTTGTGAATCAGGTGAGAGCGAACTTTCTCGCTACCGGCCGTTATCCAAGCCCGCGAGTCCCGCGACCCCTAGTCCAGTGATGCCGTTTGAGCGAGGCCGGGTTTCGGTGCTGCAGTGAAGGCGACCGGTAGTTTCGGTTGGCGTGTGCAGCGTGCCTATTTGAACTTCATCCGACTGTAGAGTAGTGTAGTGTGATGTCTTCCAGGTTCAACATCTCGTGGAATACTCTTATAAAGCTTTGGCAACGCGTGTGTAACTCTACTCGAGTTGCAAGCGCCATAAGCTACGCTGTGGTGACCCTAAACATCAGTTCCGTCGCTTGTTTCCCACTGACTTGACACAAAATTGACATTTAAATTTGTTTTGCAAACTCGGTCCTTTTTTGTTAGTTTTTGTACTCTTCAGTAAAAGCTTATGAAAGAAGCTACATTTAACAAAATGGTAGAAAACAATCGACAACAATAGGGCTGTCGATCCCACGTTATTATTTCCACGGACTGGGTTTTGTGGCGCCGAGTGCAATGCAGACGAACGTTAGTTCAAAATTAGTTACTACTTGATTCAAGATTTTTTTATTTGCCTTTAAACTGGACGTGTTTATTGTATTTTCTTGATAGACGTTTGATGGTTATTTGATGAATGTAATTATTTAATATTGAACAGTGGTGGCCAATTGGATCTGACCGCCGACTTTCAATCCGTAGTAGGTCGCATTATAAAAAGGAAATTGAGTATAGAGGTGGAGAGAATGTAGTCAAGTAAATTTACTGCCATCTTTCGACACAGGACTAAATTTTTAGAATGGCATATGGCTATTTCACCCATGTTCTTTCACTGATATGTGACAAATATCAAACGGTGTCGCCATCTACTCGAGTATAGCCCAAAGGTATATTGCCATCTATTCGAGCATACATTTTTCTCTCTCCAGACGGAGTTACATATATCTTTGGCATTATGTGAAACTAAAGTGGTGCCTGTCAATAATTGGTTACATTCACTTTTCAGTTAGATGTGTATTTAAATCAAAAACTAGTGTTCCCACCAAATAACACTTATGCAAAACCCACAAGCTCCTTCCATTTTTGTGACGTCGTAAAATATACGAATATTATATAAATAAATAAATATTATAGGACATTATTACACAAATTGACTAAGTCCCACAGTAAGCTCAATAAGGCTTGTGTTGAGGGTACTTAGACAACGATATATATATAATATATAAATATTTATAAATACTTAAATACATAGAAAATACCCATGACTCAGGAACAAATATCCATGCTCATCACACAAATACATGCCCTTACCAGGATTTGAACCCGGGACCATCAGTTTCGTAGGCAGGGTCACTACCCACTAGGCCAAACCGGTCGTCATTATATGTCATCTTTTACGATGTTTCAACCCAAAGAGTAGTGGTAGTGCAACCCAAAGTGTGCAATTATATAGGACCAAATAGCGGGCAAAACATTTGCCTTGACCGGGAGGATATTTTCCCATGATGTGAGACATTCTTTCAAGCTAAAGGTGACGTTTGGATGTCAACTGCAGCTGCATTTCTGTTGCGGCTTCGTTGTTGCCGCTACTGTATCTAATCTTAATTTCCTTGATAAATTGGGTGACGGAATAAACGTCATAAACGCGGCAATAAGGAGGCGAACAAGATTCACTTTATCAAGGGAATTTATAGATACAGTGGCGGCAACAGTAATCCTGCAGTTCAAATTCAAACGTCACCCTAAAACAAAACGTGCGTTCCAACCGCCGGTCTGTACCAAACGCAAAGTCACCGACATCAATCATGAAACGTTCGCGGTTTATTGCCGCTCGTCTGTCATCCGCGTTGTCGGCCATGACTGAGGACCTACCGCGAACCACGTTCGTCGTGTTACATCTCTGTCGTACTTGTAAATTCGTACCTAAGTGTGACAAGGAGGCAACGCGTCGAACGTTCGCGGTAGGCTCTCTGATGCCTGGCTACGCGAAATACGTTTGGCTACGAGTTACGAGTTATTGATTGTTTAAAGGGTGTTAGTCTAAAAAAAACCGGACATGTGCGAGTTGGACTCGCCCACCGAGGGTTCCGTAATCAAGAAATTAATATGTTGCGAATGCAACTTATTATTATATAAAAATCAATGCAGTAGCTAAACGCAGCCGTCGGGCTCGGCTAGCATTCGGAGGCTTTTTAAAAGCACCAATAGAAGCGCTCCACATAATCTGTATCGCGGCCAATTGGAAGCATTTAAATCTAAACCTTTTGTACTGATCAAATCAAATATTACAAATCACTCTTTCATCATCCTCCATACTATCAACACCTACTTTCTACATTGAACCGTTTTGGCAAGAACCCTTGTAAACCAGTACCTTTGGGATGATTATACTTCACTTCATTATAAATCGAAGTTTTATTTAAGTCGTCGAGATCCTGACCTGCACGGCGGCTACATTATGTAATTTAACTTATTTTTAATTTTGTTTCTATTTTTTACAAATCTGTAGTTTAGAGATTTTTCCCTGTACTTGTAGTGTAACGGCGAAGAATGATTAAGACGAGTTTAAGATCTTGGAAAGATCTTTTAAAGATCGATAACTAAACGTCATGTCAAAATTGACGTGTATTTCGATTCCGCTGTGATCCCAATAAGATCTATCTATTTCTAACGTCAAAGTGACATTGGTTGCCCGAATCGGCTGCTTCTGTCAATTATACGACATACAAATGATATCTAAACGAGAACTTATCTAAACCAGAACTTATCGTTATTGTATCTCATTCTTCGAATCGAGCCGATATACTATCATTTCTTTACCGACTTTTGTACTTCACGGACACGAAACTTTCTGATAGCAAGCTTATTTTTATTTCTAGTGTTATAGTTATGGACATCAGAATTCTTAGTGAAGGAGTCTAGATTCAGATGATTCACTACCCACTAGACCGGTCTGGCCTAGTGGTTAGTGGTGCTGCCTAAGGAGCCGATGGTCCCGGGTTCCAATCCCGGTAAGGACATTTGTGTGATGAACACAGATATTTGTTCCTGAGTCATGGATGTTTTCTATGTATATAAGTACGTATTTATCTATATCCTTATATATATATATATATATATATATATAACGTCGCCTAGTACCCAAAGTACAAGCTTTGCTTTGTTTGGGCCTAGGTCGATCTGTGAAAGATCGTCCCCAAATATTTATTTATTTATTATGTTGAATCCTATTGAAGTATTTTTCATTTAACATGTCGAATACATAAAAGATCAACATTAAAATTTGTCAGTGAAATATCAAAATAACTTCAAATTTTCTCTTAATCATTACCCCTTATTATACATATATTAGCAGTTACTTACTACAATAAGGAAACAACGCTTTATAAACATTTTAGACGAATATTGATCGATAAAAAAACAGCCCAAGTATATAAGTTGCTGCGACTCGATCATCTGCTAGCTCCTCGGGTTATTTTTATACCACATCGGTGGCAAACAAGCATACGGCCCGCCTAATGGTAAGCAGTCACCGTAGCCAGTTAAGCAGTTGAGTTGAGGAGTGGGTAGTCTTTCCATCCTTTAGGATTTTTGTGGTGGTCGCCGCCCGTAACGACGGGCGGGTCATTGATGCCCTTTAGGCGCGGCTTCTATGGAATGACAAAAATGTGGGCCTTTCTGCGGCTTTAATGCTTGCTGGCTTCTCCGCTGCAGTGGCCCGATTTCTTCTTTCCTTTTCTCTCTCCTTCATCATTCTTCCTTCCTTCCTTCATCAGACCCACTGCTTGTCACAGGTTTCCTCTCATACGCGAGAGGGCTTGGACTATAGTCCCCATGCTGGCTCTAAGCGGGTTGGGGATTTCACATATACGTTTGTATTTCTTCTCAGATGTATGTAGGTTTCCTCACCTTCAGCGAAACGATTAAGATTTGATTTTTATATGATTGGTTATAATCGTCTATAAGCTATCATCGATAAAGACACCCTTTTCAATAAAAAATATCAATGCCGATGCCGTGACATCTTCACGAAAATAGGTTTTTTTACTAATACATTTTCCTATATTCGTAACGAATGAAGGCAGTGAACCATTGTGTCTGCTCCGGAACGCCAATTCTTCAAACCGGAATGTGATTTTCCCGTTTCCCGGCAATCTGAATACACAAAACATCACCCACAACCTCATTCCGACGTTTCCTGAATAGAATTTCAATTGTATGTACGCCTAATTGTGAACCGCGTTCTGGAGTTGAATGGCTTAAGTCCCCATTTCGTATCGTGATGCCAACTAAGGAGCGTAAAGCCAATAAATTAGAAGGGAACATATGGCGCACAGCGCGAAATTTGTGAGGAAGGATATGACTTGACGAAAAATATTGATAATTACTCTGAAAACAATACATTTTATTTCTAAATTTGCACATAGGTACATAATAATGCATACAATATAATTGTCAAAATCAAATTCGCGACGTAGGTTACGTCAGGTGGGTTTTTTATTGAGGTTTTTGATTATGAACTGTCTGAATTAGCAATGTGTAATTTGCAGAATATTCTGGCCGAATACTATTAGCAACAAGAATCTATGGTATGTAGGTAGGTACTTTTATTTTATTTTATTGTTTATTAATTATGCCTATTTTGTTGTCTCAATTTTCTTTTGTGCTATTTTTATTTTGTTCCTGTAATAATTTGTGTTCTTTATGATGATTTAAACTTTATATTGTGTGTTTTTGCAGCTGCCAAATAAATGATTTATCTATCTATCTATCTATCTATCTATCTATCTATCTATCTATGGAATCGATGCCATCAAGTCCCGGTCAAGCAAGAAATCTCTCACCGGAAGAGGAAGTGGATAGGGCACACACTTCGAAGACCAGAGGACAACACAGCCAGGATCACGTTCACGTGGAGACCGCATGGGAGCAGGCGATGGGGCGGCCGGCGCACACGTGGCAGGCTGGCAGCGCACCATCAAGGCTGAGCTGCGGGCAGCTGGACGGAGTCGTAGGGACTCGGAGCGCGAGCACAGGACAGGAGCGGATGGCGACGACTCACGAAGGCCCTATGTACCAATGAGGTACCATAGGAAGACAAATGAAAATTTTCCAAAATATCTGGAAACAAATTCTCATGCAAGTTTCCACTTAGAAAGTTCCCGTTCTGATTAAGGTTTATTCTCAATGTTCTTAACCTGTACCACTGACGTTTAATGTCACTCATTGGCGTCTAATTCCAGTTTCATAGAAATGGAAACTAACTAAACTAACAGAAAAAAAATACCTTGAACATTTCATGGAAACTTTACAATTTTTGAAAAATCTTTTTGGCACATTGCTAGTCTGAATAAAGTTCCTATAATACTTAAATGTACTGGCTATTCATACCAAAATCTGAAACTTTATTACTGTCTCTCACAGTGACAAAGAATGTGTCATTTCTTTTTATTTATTGTTAGAAAGCCCGCAAAAGTAATTGAATCTCTTCTAAGGGAAACGAACGTATTTGTCACAAAGCCTTAGTCATTGAAAACTTTTTCAAGATTGCTCAGACGTTATCTGTAACAAAAAACCGATTTATGTGACAGTACATTAAAACTAAGTTCGGAAAATAAGGAATTGCGGACCTAGTGTGACAGTAAGTGCCGAGCGAAGCGATTCCATTTTATGTATTCAAGGCTAAATTCTAATACTGGCTTACATAAGTGCAGTCTTTTTCATCTAAGTAAAATGGGTGGAAATACTATGTAAATTCAATGAATGCCACTTTACCTGACGCGTGCTCAAGGTTTCTTTGCAGGCCTACCAGCAATGTTGTACGAAAAGTTATTGCCGGCGCCGACGTTTGCATGGAAAACCGGTCACGTGACGTCGCCGGCTTTCCTCTTAAACACGCGCAACTTTGCAGCCTGCTATTACGAGTTTAAAGCATTTTTGGACGTGTAATAATCTAATCTGCGTATACGTATATCACTCACATGCCAACACCAAATTACACTACGAATTCCAAAATACCAGAACACCTTCGCGGAGCAACCCTACAATTCATTACCTCTCACAACAGTACGAAATTGAACCCTATCACCGCGTGATACAGTTGTGAATCTATTTGAATAATTGCGGGATTTTTTCGTGAGATATTGTTTCACATAATAGATTTGGAGGTAAGCGCGCAGTGACATGAAGAATAGGGTTGTGAGAAGTGATGTTTCATCTTTTCGCTGAGTCGAGACGTTTTTCGGTGTAAGGTATATTATAAGATTGGAGATATGGTTGAGTTATGTACTTTTACGTTCAAATATTAGCAATATTTGTGGGAGCAGATTTCTGGGAATCTGATAGGCAAATTTGGACAGTTATTTTTCACTACACCAGGGTGCGTACTCAGCTCGTTAAGTCTCTCTTTATTTGAAAAAAAAAATGACAAGGAAGTTGCATTTTATCGATACCGGAAAAGTAAATTGATCGAAATTTTAAATTGGTTCCTCATGTTGGCTGGTGGAATTTACTTTATAGTGATAATTTTGAAATAAATAGGTAAGTATTGTAATGTTTAAGAGGGGCGGGAGGGGAGGGGGAGGGAATGTTTATACTACGTTTTGCGAAGTCGGTTTTTTCTGTTAAAGATTATATTATAGCGGCTCTACCAACTACCAAATTCGTAGTTAAAAAGGTCGTTACTACGCAAACCAAAGTAAAAACCCCGACGAACGAATAGATTTGCCACGCAATTCACAAAATATTTTGCGTGGATTATGATTTGGCCTCTAGTATTACTAGACCTTTTGATTTATTTTATAGACTTAAATAAAATTTCATACCACGTTATTGACGAATAAGCATTTGGCCCGCCCTTTTTATGATATAGGAGGTAAACGAGCAGAGAGAATCGCCTGATATTAAGCAGTTACCGTCGCCCATGGACACCTGCAACACCACAGGGGTTGCAAATGCGTTGCCGGCCTATAAGATGGGAGAACGCTCTTTTCGTGAATGTTTTAAGGTGGTATCGGCCCGGGAATACCACGAGAGTTTCATTCCACAGTTTAGCTGTGCGTGTTTAATACAAAACATATACTTAGCGTGTAAGCTTAGCTTAAGTTATTTTTCTATATAGCAACATATTTTGTAGTTGCCCTATAATTTGCATGTGGCAACTCTCTCTCTTCTTTCTCGATCCGAACCGACGACACGTCCCGCGATCACCTTTATAATTTTATATTTAATTTAAAGTGAATAAAAGTTAATTTAAACTTAAAAAGCGCATTTGTATTCTCCATGCGCAAATGGTCCTTCGAGCCGGATCTGAACCAGTGACCTATGGATCTACAGTCCAGCTAAGTTCCTATAAACGTTCTAGAAGAGAGAGAGTTGCCACATGCAAATTATAGGGCAACTACAAAATATGTTGCTATATAGAAAAATAACTTAAGCTAAGCTTACACGCTAAGTATATGTTTTGTATTAAACAGTGCGAGGCAGGAAGTTTCTAGAGAAACGCACAGTTGAGGACTTCCAGCCTCCTAGTGGCGTAGAGCGATAGCGAACGAAACGAAGCCGCAGAAATTTATCCGAAAAATTCCTCGGAGCAATTCCCTTTTATACATGCGATAGAAAACGCAGAGCGAGGCTAAGTAATCCGGTTTCGGTCAAACACTAATTTTTAAATGCCCTACCTTTCTAGGGATGACGTTTCTTTGTGCCCTATCTCTCTTTTAACTCGGATTATCGCAGCTCATTGACCCAGTGAAACGAAGGTCTCCATTTCTGCTTCGGCAAAAATTTCTGGATGTTCTCCTCTACAGTTCGCATTTCTCAACCGATCCTCGTGAAATTTTGTGTGCATGTTCAATTTTTAGTAGATTCAGTTTTTTTTAATTTTCCAACATATTCGAGCCATGGGGGTCTACAGCTCACAGAACCAGTTGTAATGATGTACTTTTTACTGATTCTTCCAAGGTAACAATATTATAGATGGGCCCGCGTATGTCCTTAAAATACGTCAATAAGGGAGGTATGGGCACTGTGAATGCCATCTCGCTTTGTGTGATACAGCGGATGTCATTCCAGATCTAGAGCAGAGCCCAACTGGTAAACTACCTCCACCTTACAGAAAACCGCAGCCAAATAACACTAGACTAGACCCTACTTATAGTGTTGTGTTCCTGCCTGTGAGTAAGGGTTACCAGAGCTCAACGAGGGTGTGGAGTGATAGGGCTGGCAACTCGCATGTAACACTTCTGGAATTGCAAGCGTCCATAGGCTACGGAGACTGCTTGCCATCAGGCGGGCCATATACTTGTTTGCCACCGACGTAGTATTAAAAAAATACGTTTGCGAATAAACCTTGGTTTTGCGTTCGTTCGCTTCAATGCATGCACTCAATAGAGTGCTGATTGCTTTACGAAAATACAATAGGAAAATTCTTTAGAGGTTCATTCAAAGGAAAATATAAGAAAAAGGATGGATTAAGTGCTTCTATAAGAGTGTAACAAAGATAGTGGGGAATCGGGGATCCGTTTAAGGGCATATTCGGTATCGTGTTCTGGTTAGGAAAACTAAGAGACGAAAAAATTTTGACCGTTGGGAAGTTGGTCGACTTGGACGACCTGCCCCTTAGAAAAAAAAAGCGGCCAAGTGCGAGGGGGTGAGAGTTCTGTACCATTTATGACGTTTTAAAAAAAACGCTTACTTGATCTCGTTCAAACTAATTTTCGGTGGAAGTTTGCATGGTAATGTACATATTTTTTTTAGTTTTATCATTTTCTTATTATAGAAGTCACGGGTGGGGGGGAAGCACATTTTACCACTTTGGAAGCGTCTCTCGCGCAAACTATTCTGTTAAGAAAAATGATATTAGAAACCTCGATGTCATTTTTGAAGATCTATCCATATATACCCCACACGTATGGGTTTAATGAAAAAAAAAATTGGTGAGTTTCTTCTTAGTATGGGGAACCCCCAAAAACATTTTTTTTTTCTATTTTTGTGTGAAAATCTTAATACCGTTCACAGAATACATCTACTTACAAAGTTTCAACAGTATAGTTCTTATAGTTTCGGAAAAAAGTAGCAATACTAGGTAATTTGAACCGAGGTCTTTCAATGGGTAGTTGACTTTTCAATAAAATTCATGTCATAAATAAATAAATATTATAGGACATTATTGTTTACACAAACTCACACACCCACAGTAAGCTCAATAAGGCTTGTGTTCAGGGTACTTAGACAAAGATATATATAGTATATAAATATTTATAAATACTTAAATACATAGAAAACACCCATAACTCAGGAACAAATATCCATGCTCATCACACGAATAAATGCCCTTACCAGGATTTGAACCCGGGACCATCCGCTTCGTAGGCAGGACCCACTAGGCCAAACCGTTCGTCATGATGTCATGGCTTTTCATTCCGGGTTTTTTTAATATTTTTTTTTACATGTTCGTTTTCTAACCTAACCCACTTCTGGCAACAGTTCGTTTTCTTGGAGGTCGCAGTTCTAACCTAAACTAACCCACTTCTGGCAACAATTAGTTTTCTTGGGGGTCGCAGTTCTAACCTAACCTGACCCACTTCTGGCAACGTCGAAGAAATGAATTCCAACGTTTTGTAGTTGTGCCAGTTAAGATAATTTGAAACAAATCAGCGATTAAGTAATATTCGTTAAACAGTATTTCTACGTAGTAAGATAAATATAAATAAATAGTAGTTAAAATAAAATAACGCCAAACAATATTACTAAAGTTTCGATGAATCGTTGTCGATGAAATAATATTCGATGAAAAGGTTGTCGACAAAACAAGGGTACACCGTTTTAAATCAACACGAGGTGCGAATTGCCTATTCGCAAATGTATCGTACAACATTTAAGAGTACATATGGTGCTATTTTACCGACCTAATGCGGTAACTAGCACTATACCTACGACATACGTGCGTATGTCGAAAATTTAAAGGGCCATATGAACGTTGTACAATACACGTCTTCTTCTTCTTCCTCGCGTTGTCCCGGCATTTTGCAACGGGTCATAGGAGCCTGGGGTCCGCTTGACAACTAATCCCAAGATTTGGCGTAGGCAACGAAATTTACGAAATACAAATTTACGAAAGCAACTGCCATCGGACCTTCCAACCCAGAGGATAAACTAGGCCTTGTTGGGATTAGTCCGGTTTCCTCGCGATGTTTTCCATCACCGAAAAGCGACTGGTAAATATCAAATGATATTTCGTACATAAGTTCCGAAAAATTTATTGGTACGAGCCGGGGTTTGAACCCGCGACCTCCGGATTGCAAGTCGCACGCTCTTACCGCTAGGCCACCAGCGCTTGTACAATACACGTGCGAAAATGTTATTCGCAACTCGCGTCGATTTATAACACTCCGTTCGGCCGTGTATTAATTCATCGCCACTCGTTACAAATTTATCACTTTTCGCACTTGTATCTTAATGTAGTGTAGTGCGGTAAAGTAGCATCATTATTTACTGTAAAATACTAGTCTGAATGTTTTCCTTGGCATATATTTATTGCATTAGACAAATAGTAGCGTATAAAACAACGCACAAAAAGTATCACCCTCGGTCACTTTTTCAAATATTTATATTTGGACAGTTGGCGTTCAAAGTTATCTGCAACAGTTTTATTGTTAAAATATTTAAAAAACTGTTCTGGACACTAGTCTAACTCACGTAATTATTCGTTGCTGTTGGCGACATCTTTCGAACCCATAGAAATAGAAATAGAAATATATTTATTTGCCATTAAATGTGGTACAAAAAGGTGGTACATTATTTTTATTTGAGCCATACACATTTAGACTTTAAAAAGCCATGCAAATTGTTTTATACAAAATTTAAGATTAATTGACATAATTATTTTAATCAAAACATGCATTATTAAACCTGCTATAAAGCCGTTAAGTCATAAACGTGGACTGTTACTAATACAAACAAATTATAAAATTTACAGTCCATTATCGAAAAATTCCTTCAGACTGTAGTAACACTTGTCAACAAGAAAAGAGTACAGTTTGTTTTTAAATTTATTGAGTGGTAGTTGTTTAAGCTCATCAGGCAGTCTGTTAAATATTTTAACGCACATTGCGTAACAACTTTTGTTTTTCATGACTGTATGCATTTTAGGGAGTACTAGCCTGTCAGGATATCTAGTATTAAAATTGGTTATATCTCTTTTCATGACGAACATATCGGGGTGTAATTTGACAAATACACAGACTTCGTATATATAAATCGAGTGAACCGTTAACAATTTCAGTTTAATAAAAGAACTTACACAAGATGTTCTTCTAGGCCCATCATTGGTCCTTCCTGGGTTGAGTGCTCGCGACGGCTGCACTCCATGCACTGCACCATCCAGCAGCTGCACCGCCCGTTGCGCACGCGCTGACATGTCGTGTTTTATTGTACTATAACTATATAAAAATACATCTATTTTTGTTAAGAGCTACCAGAAAATGTTAGATATTTTTGGCGCATAGCCTGATACTCGTACGCTACATTTTATACTGACTATACCTCCGTTTATCGAATATCACACGTTTTGTTTTTTCATAAGTTAGTAGTATTAGTAGTAAACTATTGTACAAAAACACATAATAAAAGGAACTTATAGTTAGGAAAAGCTAAGTACAGAGGCGAACTTATCCCTTCAAGGGATCTCTTCCAGTTAACCTTTGAGTGGATGAGAGGACAGTGGGAAGAGGGTGACAAATGCAGCTAAAAAAAAGGATGAAAAAAGTGGAAAATAATTAGTAATTATTAATAATTAGTACTTCGATACAAAGGCGCTAATTTTAATTGAATATTAAATTAACAAATAAATAAATATTAGGGGACATCTTACGCAGATCAACCTAGCTGCAAACTAAGCGCAGCTTGGCAACGATACATTTCGATACTCGTACTAATAATACGTAGAAACAAATATTAGGTACCCGGATTCGAACCTGGGACCATCGGCTTCATAGGCAGGGTCACTACCCACTAAGTAAGACAGGTCGTCTAATTGCGTGATTCTATCATTCGACATAGTAAGAGCATGTCTGTTGTCTGTTTCCGTATGCCACCCTCGCCATCATTAGTCCCAAACTCGGGGCTTGAGTAATTATCCCAATCTGTAACACAGTGGGCTGAATATAAGGCACGTGGACACAGAAATAATCAAAATTTTTGGGCAAAAAAATAAAGCATATCGCATGCTTTTCAAATACATATCTCACATTTATTCAGCAAATAGGCCACAAGGGCACTTTTACATGTCAATTTTTTACAAACAATAAACGTAACGAAATGCAATTACAAATATGGAATCAATGAAATAATAGATACTTTATTAGAGATGCATACAGTCTCTAAATGTCGAATTACAGAAAAAAACTATGATATAAAAATACAACCAACGAATACTAAAATTCTTTAGCCAAATAAAACTCCCTACGTTTGGGATATAAAATATAATAGGTAAATAAAACGATCATTAAATTATCGTTAGAGATGTAGAGGGTCTCCAAGACTTGAATTCTTGAAATATATAAATAATTAAAAGACAAGAAATTAAATCAGACAAACAGACAAGAACCGAATGAAGTGTCTAACGTTAATGCCACTCATAAGTACAATTACATACTTATAACATAACATGTAGCCCGTGTAAGCTTAAACAGACCGGTCTTTACAAACAGCGCCCATTAACGAGTATAACGCGTATTTTATATCGTAGTTACTAATTAATCACATTTCAATTATTAATATCCAATCTACAGACCAATCTATCTTTTTAGTACAAAAACAGGATAAATTTGACGATTTCAAAGTTGATATGTATGTATGCATGTCTATGTGTGCGCGCGCACGCATCCCATTACCTACACATACAAAGTCAGTAATAAACCAGCTGTGCCTCGGTACGATTGCGTTTCATTGCTCCCCACTCTACCCACATATATCTCAGTGGCGACGAGTCGTGTCTTACCCGCGCGTAACAAAAAAGTGACATGGAGCATTTTTTCGGAAATTTGTCTGTTTTCGACCATAATTCCCAGGAATGGGAGATTTTTCATAGTCGACTGTTGCAGTTTGTCAAATTAAATCAAGTGGGGGAAGACAAAAAGGGCGCGTTACTTTTAACGCATTTGTCAGATGAAACATACCGATTGGCAAGGAACCTTGTTCATCCTAAGAAGATTGAGGAAGTCAAGTTCGACGAGTTGGTGAAGGTACTCGATCAACATTTTACTCCGAAGCGCTGTACTTTCGCAGACCGTGCGAAATTTTACGCGGCTACGCGGGATATTGGCGAAAGTATCGAGCAATGGGCGGCTCGAGTTCGAGGACTTGCGGTGCATTGCGAGTTTGGGAGCGCGCTGGATATGATATTGAGGGACAGGCTCGTGCTGGGGTTCAGGGCAGGACCGGAGCGTGACAAGCTTTTCGAACAGGATGCTGCAACACTCACGTTCGCGAAAGCCGTACAAGTGGCTCAGCAGGCGGAATGTGCAAGGAAGGTGAAGGCCTTACCTACCGTGACCGTTAAGGAAGAGCCACTGTACAAGGCGAGCATGGGCCGGGCGGGCCAAGCGGCCAGCCGAGACCAGCCTATGCGTCGGTGTAGTGTGTGCGGTTTGAAAGGGCATGAGGCTGATAAGTGTCGTTTTAAAAATTATCGTTGCCAAAAATGTCACAATAAAGGTCACTTGAAAAAGGTGTGTAGTGCGCGTGTGAACAACATTTCTGTTGAAGATGTAACTCCAGACGACCAGGATTGCAGTGACTGTCAGGAATGTAAAGTCTTTAGTTTAAGGTGCGTACACTATGATCCTATACTAATGTCTGTTGCCATTAACGGAAAGGAGTTTGATATGGAAGTCGATTCCGGTTCGAGCAGTAGCGTAATTTCAGATAGCATGTATCGAACAGAATTTTCAGAAACACAGTTAAGTAGTTGTAGTATGAGAATATGTTTCTACAACGGTCATAAAATCTTACCTCTGGGTTATTTTTCCACACAAGTATCATTTAATGGCATGACAGAGCAAATTTCATTTTATGTCATAAGAAATGGAGGTCCAGCCTTGCTTGGGCGAGATTTTATGGCCAAGTTCGGATTAGGTATATTGCCTATAAATAAAAATTACAATTTAAACTGTTCGTGCGATATAGATACCGATAAGTTGTTAAATAAATATAAAGAATTATTTAATGATGATTTGGGTTGTTTTAAATATGGCGAAGTAAAGTTACAGCTTAAACATGGTGTCAAACCGAAATTTTGCAAAGCTCGACCCCTACCTTTTGCACTTAAGGGTCCCGTAGAGGAGGAGTTGATGAAACTCGTGGACAAAGGAATATTGGTACCCGTCAATCATTCCGACTACGCGACGCCTATAGTACCGGTACGAAAGGCTAACGGTAGTGTAAGAATATGCGCGGACTATTCGATAACTATAAATAACGATGTATACATAGATACGTATCCGCTTCCCCGTATCGAAGAAGTGTTCGCAAAACTTAGTGGAGGGCAACATTTTTCCAAGTTGGATTGTAGTCAAGCGTACAATCAGTTCCGACTTTCCAAAGATTCTCAAAGGCTTACTACTATTAATACGACTAAGGGCCTGTTTATGTATACACGTCTCGTATTTGGATTGGCAAGTGCGCCCGCGATTTTTCAACGGGCGCTCGAAAGCGTACTAGCGGGTATCGAAGGGGTAGCCGTGTTTTTAGATGACGTGTGTGTAACGGGGCCCACTAAAGAAATACATCTGAAAAGGTTAGAGGAAGTTTTTAAGCGGTTCCAAAATGCGGGGTTGAGGTTAGGTAAAGATAAATGTGCTTTTTTTCAGGAAAGCGTCACATACTTAGGTCATATTATTAATAAAGACGGGTTACTGAAGTGCCCAAAGAAAGTTGAGGCAATTGTGAGTGCTCCTCGGCCTAATAATGTGACAGAATTGAAAAGATTCCTGGGTATGTCTAACTATTACCGAAATTTCGTTCCAAATGCATCATCTTTGCTAGGGCCTTTACATGAGCTATTGCGCGCTGACGCGCAATGGGAGTGGTCAGAGCGGCAGCAGGCGGCGTTCGAGGCGATGAAGCGCGAGCTGGCGTCAGATCGCGTACTCACACACTTTGAGCCGAGCGCGCAGCTGACGGTAGCTGTAGATGCTGGTCCCTACGGTCTTGGGGCAGTACTGGGTCAAATTGGCCCCGATGGCATCGAGCGACCGCTCGCCTATGGTTCAAGGTCCCTAACAGCCGGCGAGCAAAACTATAGCCAGCTTCACAAAGAGGCTGCAGCAATTGTATTTGGTGTGACACGGTTCCACCAATATTTATATGGTCGGCAGGAGCCTTTTATTTTGAAAACGGATCATAAACCGCTTTTAGCAATATTTGGCAAGAGCAATGGTATTCCTGTAATGACAGCGTCGCGTTTAATCCGGTTTGGCATAATTTTGTCAGCATATAATTACAAAATTAAATATATTACCAGTAAACAAAACGAGGTTGCGGATTATTTCTCGCGTATACCGACTCAGAATCAGGATCCGCAGGAGTCAGCACTTGAAGATGAGGAAATACATACTTTAAATTCAATGCAATTAAACAGTCTCCCGTTAACATATAAAGATATTCAGGTAGCGACAGCCAGCGATAAGTGTTTACGTACTGTACTTAGGTATATACAGTATGGCTGGCCACGTAAAATTAAATGTAGGAATATTTATCCATACTTTTTATGCCGTAACGAACTCGACGTAGAACAAGGTTGCTTATTACGAGGGCATAAGGTGGTTATTCCGGCGACTTATAGGTCTAGGTTGCTACAAGAATTGCACAAATCGCACCAGGGAATAGTCAAAACAAAAAGTAATGCACGAGCGCGCTTATGGTGGCCTAACATAGATAAGGATATCGAACAGCTGATTAATGCATGTACCGTATGCGTGCATCAGCGCGGCGCGCCCCCGCGCGCCCCTCCTTCGCCATGGGCCCGCCCCACCTCTGCGTGGCAAAGGGTACATATAGACTATTTCTCGGTGGGTCAAAGGTCGTTCTTAATAGTAGTAGATGCCTTTAGTAAATGGCTGGAATGCTTAGATATGGGGAACAATTTAACTACGCGGAATTTAATAATAAAATTGAAGTTTTTGTTTGCTAGGTTCGGTCTTCCAAGAGTTATTGTCTCGGATAATGATGCAAAAATAGCTTCTCAGGAATTTGTCGAGTTTTGCAAAATAAACGGGATACAATACCTTACGTCGCCTATTTACCACCCGTGCAGTAACGGGATCGCCGAGATAAATGTTCGCACTTGTAAGACGCAGCTAAAGTCCATTTTACAGTGTCACTCGTGTGCTCAGATCATAGATGAAAAGTTACAAGACTTTTTATTTGAATACCGTAACACTGCACACTGTACGACGGGTGCCAGCCCGGCTAAGTTAATGTTGGGCCGCGAGCTACGCTGTCGGCTGGACTTGTTGCGACCGCCGGCGCCGGCGCCGCGCGGAAACAATAATAAGGAAAATGATAACAATAAAAATGTTAGACGGTTCGAAATAGGTGACCTAGTGTGGGCCAGATGTTATGAAAACCGTAAACCTTGTTGGAAAAAAGCGTGTATATCTAAGAAACTTGGCAATAGAATGTATGAGGTAAAATTAGAGAATGATATTGTAGGTAAGAGGCATATCGATCAATTATTAAAATATACGAATGTGGAAACTGATCTGTTATCGTCAACTGACGTATCAACGTCAAATTCTGCCGATTACACACCTGAATCAGACCCTCTCACTTGTTCACTTGATATTCCAATTACGGTTAATGATCAATCGGACAGTACGGGGGAAGAGGTGAGAATCGCGGAGGGAGAGATGACTGAGACCGAGACTCCTATGAGTGCGAGTGAAAATAATCAGGTATTTGAATCATCGGAGCATTCTGAGCAACCGGTGCAAGACAATAGGGAGGGAGTCTCGTCTGGCTCATCGCCTGCTCCTCAGCCTGGATGTAACTTAAGACCTAGGCTTAAGAAAATTAATTATAAGGTTTAGCAATTAAGTAATTTGTTGTAATTGTCCCCAGATTCCCAAATTAAGTCGGGAGGAGTTGATATGTATGTATGCATGTCTATGTGTGCGCGCGCACGCATCCCATTACCTACACATACAAAGTCAGTAATAAACCAGCTGTGCCTCGGTACGATTGCGTTTCATTGCTCCCCACTCTACCCACATATATCTCTACATATATCATTCATCATATATATATCTACTTACTTACTTACGAAGATATGGGTGGTACTGACTGGTCGACTTTACGAGTCTTTTATTTCACATTCCTTCATAACATAAATGTTTTTTTTTCTTACAATTTATTAATTTAATCCTCTTATATCCCACTTGACCTGATAATTAGACTAATATTTTTATTATTTATGTTTTATTTAGACTCATAATTAATATCATACTTAAAACGTTATTTGAGGATCCGTTTTGTTCCTATTGAACTACGAAACCCGAAAAATACGCAATGAGATCGTGACTCGCGTTTTTTTTCGTGGAATGACCAACACCCCCATATTCAGCCCACAGTGCACTGACCCGACGATCCCGGAAGCCCGCTGATTGATTCTGCCACGTGTCACGTTTACAGAACCAATCATGCCATGCCAAAATAACTGTAAGGCGTTGTCTATAGTGCCTATATTTCCATGGGAGGTAAGACCGGAGGGCGTACCGCGAACACCGAAATTCGCAAATTACGGGCATCTTTCTCTGTAACTCTAATTACGCCTTAATGGGAGTAAAAGAGAAAGATGTACGAGAACGTCTTTTATGTAATACAGAAGCACAAAATGATGTGTTTCACAGCTACATATTATTACTATGTAAATATTAATATAGCCCGTAGCCCGCTTAAGAAGTAAGTAAGTAAAGATACTTTATTGCACCACAAAGAAAACAAATTTAAAAACAAATTTACAATGTGAAGAGAAGGTAGTAACAGGCGGTCTTATCACTCTACAACCATCGTCAGAAATCTTTGCTTACGGTGGCGTCGTTGATCGGGTCGCCACTTACCCGAATGAAGGTTGAGGGAGGCGATGGCTGAGATACGCGTCATACTCGTGAATGGGTGCTGTGTGTGGAGACTGCCGATACTGGTCTGACTACTTTTTTATGATACAGAAGGCAAACGAGCAGACGGATCACCTGATTGTAAGAAATTGCCGCCACCCATAGACACCTGTAACACCAGCCTTTTTGAATATAACTACAATGAGACACTTTATTCGGTTCTCATATGTTTCTTTTATCTTAATTAATGTTTTGATTACACAGGATTTTTAATCTTGGAGAACCTTTACATCTCTAAGAATAAATTGATTAACTAGGAGACATTTACACCTCTAAATAATTTAAGTGTATTTTTGTAATTTATTTGTTTTTTTTTGTAATTCCACATTAAGGGACTTTTTATTTTATTGTTTATTTCTAAATCTCTAAGTAATAATAATACTTTATTTTGTTTTATAATTTTTGATGTGTAATATCAAATGAAAGGGATTGTGAGAATCGCAAATATATATTTATATATTTTATGATAAATTAAATAGTTAAGAAAATTATAGCAAAATAGGTAAGAATCTCGATACCAACCGCCTCCCCTTTCCAAATCGGACTTGGCTCTTGGCTTTTTTTAGCTCCAAGTTTGACCTTGCCAATCCTGCCTCCCTCATCATAGTTATGATGAGCGTATGTACTTGATTAGACTTACATATCCGACCGCAGGGAGTGAGTAATTACCAGAACTGAGTCTTACCTCTATAAGTGGACTTCATGGACTTACAAAACATATGGACAGTTTGACATGTCGCTCAAAGGGAGGTTTAATATGCTATGGTTATCTGCTGATTAATTTGCTTATATTTATATTGTAGTAGTAGTAAAACACTTTATTGTACAAAAAGAAACATAAAACAGGAAAGAACCCACGTTATTTGTACAAAGGCGAACTTATCCCTTTCAGGGATCTCTTCCAGTTAACCTTTGAGCCATTGAGGAAGAACGGTAGACAAACTAGTTGTATAGTTACTTTATATTTTTCTACTTCTTTCCCTTTTTAGGGTTCCGTACCCAAAGGGTCAAACGGGACCCTATTACTGAGACTCCGCTGTCCGTCCGTCCGTCTGTCACCAGGCTGTATCTCATGAACAGTGAAAGTTAGCCAGTTGAATTTTCTACAGAGTATGTATTTCTGTTGCCGCTATAACAACAAATACTAAAAACAGAATGAAATAAATATTTTTTTCCAATCTCGAGGTTCTTCATCCAATCACCGAAGTTAAGTAAAGTCGAGCGGGGTCAGTACTTGGATGGGTGACCGTTTTTATAGATAATGGTACGGAACCCTTCCTGTGCGAGTCCGACTCACACTTGACCGATCTTTAGTGTATTTTCCCCCATTTCTTTCTGTGTAATACATGTTTATCCTATAAATTATGTATATCCTTTGTATTTGTGGTACCTTATTGTACATTTTGCTGCATTTGTCACCCTCTTCTCATCACTCTCTCCTCTCATCTAGCTACCTTCTGAGGTGTTTCCCTTGCGCTATGGCATGGGGTTCTTCAAGGTGCAGGTATTTAGGGTTCTCAAAGGTCGGCAACACATATGTGGCTCCTCCGATGTTGCTTATGTCCATGGGCGTCGATGACTGCTTCCCATCAGGCGGCTCGTCTGCCCGTTTGCTGCCTATTACATAAAAAAATCTACTCAAAGGTTAAGTGGGAGAGATCCCTCACAGGGATAAGTCCGCCTTTGTATTTCTTACTAATTGTATGTTACTTTTAATATGTATTTTTGTACAATAAAGAGTTTACTAACTATTACTACAAGTTACTGTTAAAACAATTTAAAATTGTGACATACACTTTTATTGCTGACTATAGTTCTCATAGATATAAGATCCACAAGATGAAGTCAAAGCCAGCCGTCACCATCGCCACACACACACACAACCTCATTTATATGTACGACTAACAATGTGTAACCAGGATACTGTAGCCATGTCAATAAAGTCATATCGATAAACTATCGACATTTCGCTCCGAATTCGCCTTCCCAACAAACGTAGTCCCCATTTTCCTCTCTGGATTAATATCCATGTCAATACATTATAGAAAATAGTTTTATGCGATTTGGTGTACCTATATTAACAATAGCTATTGCGAATAGTTAAATACATCAAATTGCATAAAAATATATTCAATCAATGATCAATCTATGCAAGATTATTCTAAAATTTACAAATACTATGACTTATCATTTAAGTCCATATGCTAACACGTCGTTGTTAACCGCTAATATAGTCGGCTGTAAGCTAAATTAGGTTAAAAGCTAAAGCTAATTTAGGCTAAAACACGTAGAAGGGGTAATTAACGCTAAAACGTTGAGAGATGTCATGTTCCCGTAATAAAGTTGCACACTGAAGCGGTTTGAAACGTAATTGCGATAGTTTTGATGATAGTCGTGAATTAAACGAATTAAACTCATATTAATTCATTCCAATTTGAAGGACAAAGGGCGACGATTGAGAGAAAATGGCTGCGAGTCTGCGACCCTCGCTCTGGGTACTTTCTAGGTGCTTAGTGAACATGCCAATCGTAAAGGCTTCGTAGCGTAGATATAAATATAATCAGAAAAACGGTAAACGGTTTACTACTACTATACTACTACTAAATATTTATTTTATACTTTTTACGAGCTTTTATTTACTTTCACCTGACCGTTGTCTGTTTGTAATCAAATCTTGCAAGTTAAATTCGACCCACTTCCCGGTCACAAAGAGGTATGTCAGGATCGTAGCAAGTGGAAATCGGTGGTCTCTGCCTACCCCTTCAGGAAATACGCGTGATTATATGTATGTAAACCATTTAATCCTCGGATAGGTATAGTTTCTGAACAGGTGTATAACACCAAAATTCCTCCAGTTTTTTTATAACATTTTAATATGTATCTTTATGTGTTATCTGGCGTGGCATCACCGAGTGGGCAGAATGCTGAGTTGGGTCCATTTCGTGATGCACTTATAAAAAAAGAAAAAGCTTTTATTACGGACAAGATATCCATATTACAAAACAACAAACAATTCACATATATTATATTAATCAATTAAAATATTTACATATAAATTACTTTAATTATGTTAAAATTATTAATTCAATTACTTAAATTAAAATTATTACTCGTCATAGTGGGCGCGTGAGATTTGGCCCAGTAGCCAAATATCGGGCTGTCATGGGCCCCTGCGACACGGCGCATCGGGGATGCGACGTTTATGATTTCTTCTTTTCTTGCTTTTGTTGTCTGTACATGTTCGTACATGTTTTGTAATGGTTACGAATAATAACTTTTTTTATCAAAATATCACAAAAATCATATCGTATCCACATGGTATTCGTCGGAAATTGATATAGTTTTATTGAGAGTAAAAATCGTAAAAAAATATCAGGGTTTACTCTGTTAATAATACGTGGGGCCGAAATTTACATATAGAAAGGGATCGGGAAGTACCCACTGCTGTATATTGCCGAGATGGTAATTGTGCATGAAATAAAGGATGTGTTGAGAGAAATGGTCTGGGTTATTAATGAAATATGAAGCGGGTGAATATTTTCGCGCTCTCTTGCATAAAGTACCTACTAACCTTGACGTTCGAACTTCCTATGAAAATATTCAATATTACTTTGCAGATTTAACTTAGATGGCCACATTTTACGACATTAATTTAAAAATAAGAGATATATTCGAAGAGATTATAATAAAAGCAATGTATTATTGGCAAAAAAATACACGTGAGTAAATAATTACATAGGACCTATTCAAAATTAAAATAAACATTGAAAATTAGTACAAAAAATTACAAATTACAATTACAATGTCAACAGATTTACGAAATTATTAGAAAAAAAATTCGTAGTACATATCCTATTTAGAAAATAATTACAAATAAAAACGTCAAAATAAATTATATATAAAATAATATTTAATCTATAAACTATAAAACTAAATCTAAAATAATCCCCCTTGGATCGTACCTGGCTCAAAGGTCCCCATTATTCCCGCTGCGTTTCCTCGCTGAACCGCAATGGAGACCTGTTGAACCAGATACGACCCAGAGCGAGGATCGCAGCCCCTCTCTCGCAGGCGACGCCCTAACTCCCTGAAAAAGAAGCGAGCCTCTGAACCCCAAGGCCCCGCTGTCTCAATAGCCACCGGCACAAAGTCATAAGCTGATTCCAATGCAGAGTACTTTGCGTGCTTAGACTTTGCCGCGGACTCCGCTGCTGAGCCAGCACAACTTGCGGTGTGCCTCAAATGGGATGCAGCGAAAGTACTGACACAAGTGGCATCCCATAAAAGGCAGCGCCCCCTTCGCCATGGAATTAAGGTTAATCCATCAGGCCTTTTACCGTCTGTGCGACTCAACCCCGGCGGCTCCAAAACACACGGCACATTAGCCGATACCAAGGCCCGCCGCACGATCTCGTTAATTGAGTGATGCCTCGGGAATCGCCCAGCACACCTCTGGCAACTAAGGCCGTGGTGCCCATTTTCCTCAACCATCATCCCGCAACGGCAACGATGAGCCTCACACACTCTTGCCCCCAGCCTAAGAGCCGCTGATATTCGTAACGAATCGTTATCCAAGAGCGTCCCAAGCTGAGGTGAAGGCAAGGCATGTAACCACGCCCCAGACTCAGCCCGTTCAAGGGCTTTAAGGCGCGCAAGGTCAACACCCGATGCACCACTCAACAGCGAATAATAAACATGCTTGCTCAATATGTCATCCCATTGTTTTTGGATAGCTGGGTTGTCAGGCCGCTTATCGCCGGGGATAGTGTCCGACCACTTCGCAAGCGCATCAGAAACGTACGGGACCGGAAAATTGCTACCATATCCGGGGAAAATGCGAGCAGCAAGATCCGCAGCCCCGTGAGCTGAGGCAAGAAATGCGACTAGTCCTAACCCCTCAACCGCGCGCATCCCTAAACCACCATACCTTATGGGAAGAGCAGCCTGAATCCACTGTGTACTGCTCAGCTCCACATTCAACTCCATCTCCAAAGTCACCCCGAGCTCACGATCGATATCCTTTGCCTCGTTAACAAATTTCCACGTTGGGGATGTTCTGAGGATGTAAGTCATTCGAGGCGTGGAAAAGCAGTTCCGCAACAGAGTCAAGGCAACATGGGATGACAAATTGAGCAAATGGTCCCGAACAGCAACGAGAGCATCTCTTTTGACCTGTAGAGCAGCGCCGACTCCGTCACAAAAAATAGGCGCCCCCAACAAAGACAACCCTGACTTATCGATCATTCTAACCCCTGGCAATAAAGACTCCAAATCGTCTAAATGGGATTCCGACACCGGCCCGCACGTAAAGAGCTCGCACTTTGTTGGGTTCACCTCTAAACCCACATCTTTCAAGGCTGGTATCAACTGCTGAAGGTCCTCCACAACTTCGCCCGGCTTTCCCCCAATAGTACCATCGTCAAGATACCACACGTTAAGCGGAGACTTGAGCTTGACTATGGTCTTCTGTATAGCCAGGCAGAAAATCAGGGGACCCAAAGGATCACCTTGTTGTGCTCCAACCTGTGACATACGACATTAATTAGCTTTTTTCATTCAAAGTACAAAGGTACGAAATTGCATGAAGAAATGATTAATATGAATATGAAAAAAAATAAGAATGAATTCATTGATAAAGTCGCATGCAATTTTACGGGTTTATGCAATTTACCACTACCACTATTACCACCGTAGGTACCATATCTTATGAAAAAAAATGGTTGAAATAACCTCTTTCCTGAATAAAGTGTACTCGTGTTTTTATTATTATTATTATTTATTATTTTATTTGATACACTAGCAGCTCTTGGAGCTGATGCGTGTACATCGCAGCCCTTGTGTTTATTTTGCACTTTTTAAAGTTCTTAAATGTGTATCTAGTCATTTTGAACGAGTTCACCGACGGTGCACTACCAACAGTTTCTGGTAAAGAGTTCCTAACATTTATTACACGATTTGGCAAGAAATGTTTCCTAGGGTTGCTAGCACATGGAGGTTTGATTAGTTTTTTAGAGTCAACATTCTGGCTTGATATGTGTAGGTGTTTAATATATGTCGATCACTATACGCTCGTGTTTTCAAACCGCCATTGACTTTACTTATATAGGTTATAATTTTTAAGTTCACACAAATGCTCGTTTTACATATACGCCTATGATCGCTAAAGGTTATCGCCTACTCTGTATTGCCCGCGTCAATTCGAACACACAGTAGACATCAAAATTATATCTAAACGATGTCATTAAATTATTATATGTAATATATACCTATATTTATTTCGCTCGTACTTATTTGTACATATGTATTGGCGCGAGTGAAACGCACGGGCAAATGAGAAAAAAAATCATAATTTAGATCTTATTTTGATGTCAAAATATAAGTTAGATCCAGATTAAAAGAAGAGGCACACAACAAATCACTATTAAAGTTCAAAACTGCAACCAGTGTGAGTGTCCAATTTTAAGGGAAGATTTTAAACATGCATTCCTCCATAAATATGTACAATCAGAACGAAAACCATAAAAATCTGCTGAATCAAATAAAACTAAAGCTTCTACCATTTACATAAGAACTAGGACGTTAGCAAGATTTTTGTTCCCGTATAATTCTTATTGGCACCAATGCCTTTCCGATTTTGGAACGGGTCCAAGTTGCTAACGGGAACTAGATGCTTGGAATTATTCAACACCGATTTTATGGATAATCATAACCATCGCTATTAGCATAAGCTAATAGATGGTTGCTGGATTTGGCAACCTTGACGAATACTTACGATTGGCTTTTCTGTGACGCTATTTTTTTTGCGAGTTGGCAACCCTGGAGTCAGCGTTTAAACATCTCAACTGGATTCAAAATTTATTGACTCTCAGTCATCTTTTAGTTCTGACACTTAGATGACTTAGAGATAAATTAATTTTTGACAAGCAGAAACGTCTGCGAACGATGCTATTAAGCTTAGGATAAATTTAAAAGTGGAAAAATTACTGTCTTGGGTGAGACTTGAACTCACGCCCTCTGGATAGACACTCCAGCGCTCTGCCATCTGAGCCACCAAGACCTCATCCACAGGCAGCAAATTTTCCACCATATGGGTCTAGGGGACCCTAGCGACATCTACCGTAAGAACATTACACTTCTTGGACGGCTACCGGAGTATTGTATTGTATTCGGGCGATTTTCCGCAACTCGACGACTTGCGCCTTTTTTGCGTGATATGTTGGAGGTGGGCTAGTCCTGCCAGCCCAGCTCCTCGAGGAATCCTATCAAACCTTTAATGTTGAGTAGGACCTCGGGGAGGTCTCTCGGAGATCCGAGATGTTTAGCCCTGCATGGAGTCACTCCGCTGCATTCCAGCACCACGTGAGAGGCTGTTTCTTCTGTCTCCATGCAACCTCGGCACAGGGGACTGTCTGTGACACCTGTTGTGAAAAGATGTTTGTTAAATAGTCCATGACCTGTTATGACACTGGTTACCATACTCAGTCGGACCATCCCTAGTTGCAGGAGCGCCCTTGTGAGTTTTCCGTTGATGCCAGGCATGGCTTCTTTTGCCTGTCTGCATCCAGTCTGGTTCAGCCAGTGTTCTGTGTGTAGTTTCCCTGTACGTGCCAGCAGCATTGAGCGTACCTTGCTAAACGGTATCGGAAGAATCGGTTCCGGACCAATCGCCCCCGGATTCGATCCTTGCCTGGCAAGCTCGTCCGCAGCATCGGTTCCAAGTCATATTGGAAATTCACCAGTAACGATGTGCTACCCGTACTAAATTAATTTTTAACACGCAGAAACGTCTGCGAACGATGCTATTAAGCTTAGGATAATTTTAAAAGTAGAAAAATTACTGTCTTGGGTGAGACTTGAACTCACGGCCTCTGGATCCGTGAGTTCATGTCTCACCCAAGATAGTATTTTTTCCACTTATAAAGGGTGTAGCAGGATAGCCTAGGAAAAATTGCCCCCAGCGATTTTGGGCCGAAACTGTAATCAAACGATGCCTTTTGGGAAGGTTATACTCTGCACAAAGTTTCATCCCTCTGTTACCCCCTGGGGGTGAAAAAAACCCGATTAACCCCAAAACTGTTTTAATTATTTTTTCCTAAACTATGAAAGTGACGAATTTCAAATTTCGTACAAATATTAATAAGACTAAAAGCTATGTGCTAAAAAAATATTAACCCCCTAACCATTGAAATTCTTGTAAAAAAAAACAAAAATAAAAAAAGAATCAACCTGTATATCAAGTTTGGCTCATGGTACCACACCATTTTTTTTTTCAAAAATGAACCAGTTTATATTCTACATGATACAAAAGTTTCATGGACCTATTCCAGAAGGAACATTGCGAAATTAATATGTATTGGCTCTTTGGTGCGTACTATTCATTGAACTCCCACTAAGAGCCTTGCATTATTAATAAACAATGGCTTGCGATCGGACCGCTGCTCGTGCCCGATTTGAAAAAGGTGGGGATAAAGAAGTATGAATCAAACTTATTTGTACATGGATCTCAAGTTTGGCTCATGGTACACACACCATTTTTTTTTTTTTCAAAAATGTACCAATTTATATTCTATATTATATAAAAGTTTCATGGACCTGCTACTCCAGAAGGAACATTGCGAAATTAAAATAAACGTACTATTTCGTAGCTACTAATCATTATACTCGTATCATGCTTAATACGCAACGTCTCGGACCCGAAAACAAAATAATTTTAAAAAACCGGCCAAGAGCATGTCGGGCCACGCTCAGTGTAGGGTTCCGTAGTTACTCTTCCGTCACAATAAGCTAAACTGGAGCTTAAAGTATAGTAAATTGTTAACCAAGGGATGAAACGGTACCTTTCACGTGAGTTAAACAAATAGGCAAATTTGCATAATCAGTACCTAATTAAAGTATGTCTTTTTACTATGAAGGGGAAACTTTTTGCGATAACTCAAAAACAGCTAAACTGATCATGTCCGCTATAGTTTTCATTTAATGTCTTTCTTAAGCTCTACTTCCACGATTTTTTTAATTTTTTTTGGACCTATGGTTCAAAAGTTAGAGGGGGGGGGGACACATTTTTTTTTTCTTTCGGAGCGATTATCTCCGAATATATTCACTTAATCGAAAAATGTTTGTTGAAGACCCCTATTAGTTTTGAAATACCTTTCCAACGATACCCCACACTGTAGGATTGAAGCAAAAAACAAAAATTCACCCCCACTTTACGTGTAGGGGAGGTACCCTCAAAAAAATTAAATTTTTAGATTTTATTGTACGACTTTGTCGGCTTTATTGGTTTATATATCCATGCCAAATTTCAGCATTCTAGCACTAACGATCACGGAGCAAAGCCTCGGACAGACAGACAGACAGACAGGCAGGCGGACATGGCGAAACTATAAAGGTTGACTCACGCTACACAGGGGCAGGGCCGGGCCGGAGCTTCCGGCGCTTCGTTTTCTATGGAAAGCATTACGTCATCACCGGAGCTCTGTAGTGGCCCGGTGCGGGCTCGGACCGGAGACTAGCCGGTCATGCTATGAGCAAAAATCGGACTTCCCGGAGCCTCCGGGCCACCCGGTGACTCAATTCTTCCTTTCGGGTGATATTCCACTAGTCTAAGATCTTTGTCCAATGTGCATTGCGTCTCACTCTCTCATTAAGCAAAATGTCAGACGCAAATACACATTGGACCAAGATATTGGAAAGATGAAAAACCAGAATACCACCCTTCGCAATGTGCATGCTCGGATGTGTCGGTATATATTTGCCAAAATAAGAAGGTTACAAAACGTCATAAATTTGTTTGTTAAATATGGATGGTATAGCCAATGCATTACTTGGTCGGGTTATATTTTACTCGGCGCAGAGAGAAGTTAATTAACAATGACTGCCAATCTCTATATGAAACCAAATTTCTGTAAATAAAGCTACACAATTGTACATATTGCCGGTTTTATGGAAAGCAATAAAAAAATAGTACTTATATTTATTTTAACGCACGCTGGCTCCACATTTTACTTGAGATAGTTGATAGCGCCAGACAAGTTGCCTAAGAATTTGTTACTAATTTTAATAGTAAATGAAATGGAATAAAAAAATGTTCAGAAGAAGCACAGCTTTAAGAACTAAATACTGCCGTTTCGTACATATTGTCGGATTATCATATTATTGACAATGAAATAAATTATATAAAAAAAGAATAACGTACTATAAGTATATATAAGTCGTTACGTAGCCGCCTGTTGTCTGCCTCTACATTTCATCAATTGTTTGTTTTTTATTTTCTTTTGTATCTTTTTACTGAGGTGTTTCAATAAAGAGTATTCTATTTATACATCTATCTATCTATCTATCTACGCGAGGTTTATTACAAGCGACTTAGTTAAGTATTTATTTGACCTATATATATTTCCCGAACAACGCGGTATCCGTGAAGATTCAGTCTTTATTATTTACTTTTCCATGTTAGGTGTTACTACATGAAAGTCGCAACGGTCGCAACACGGGCGACTCGGATATATACGTCAAAATTATATAAGTTGCTTAATGTCTTGATTTATTTTGTGAAATACGGAGGTGTTGCGGAAATGTAATTTAGTCGGATTATATTAAATGAGATATCTAGTAATGTTACTGCTTGTAAAAATTATTCATGAATGAGCATGTAGGTTATAAATTAATATAAATATACTATTTTTTTCTCATATTCCCACGTATTACTTTTCATTTCGTACGAAGTTATATATAATGAAATATCTCGTTAATACATTTGTAGATTACGGGAAACTATTTCTTTTACTTAATTTAGAGTCCAACTGATCTTCTGTAAATCTGCCTGCAGAGAGTACGAACATCATATTTCAGTGCAGTTATTGAATTACTCATAAAGGTGCCTATATTTCATTTGCAATCTGTCGTTGGCGATATTATTGCTAACTGCTCGCGTACGATGCATTCTCCTGAAATAGATAGGCCATACATTTTTTCAGGCTGTAGAGAGCAGCACTAGCATGTATTATAAACCTGAGAGTAACTTATGCATACTATGCCTTAAACAGTTTTTTGACAAGTTTTCACTATGGCATTGATGCATCAAGGCGTTTTGGTTACAGATGGTCTAACGCGAAACGAAACCTTACCTATCTGCCTCTCTGTCTATCGAATATGCAAGAATGATGGAGGCAGAAACCACAATTTAGATTTTCCATTTCGCGGTAGGCCCCGTGTGGGTTAGTAACGCCCTCTACGCAGAGTTTTGCGTAATATTCCCTATTTTATGCCTATTATTACTGTAACTACTGAAATAATACAATAATACTCTTCGTATGTTTTATTGTTCTTAAATTAATGATTAAGACGTGGAACGCATAATTTCGTCAGGGGGAAGGGGAAGCCTATGTGCCTCTCTTTCGCACAAAGAAAGATCGCGCAGTGATAGAAAGGCGAATAGATGAACTAATGAAGTGGTTCGCGGTTATAGCCCTTACTGTATTGTAGTATCGTAAGTGTCAGGATGTCAGGACTATGATAGCTATTTATATCGTTATAAATAGCTATCATGGTCCTGACATCCTGACGCTTACTCCCAGTTTTAGTACCTTTTTTGTATTATTTGGTACATGACATTAAAAAAAATTTACCTCGCTAAAAATCGAGAAATATTGAAAATAATGTGGTCAAAAAAGTTACAGTTAGAATAAACTTTGTATGTGCACAGTGGTGCAGCCACTCAATGTGAACCGGGCCTTCAATATAGTTCAACAGTTAATATTTTTGGCTAAAACAGTTATGTATTTTAGAGAAGTGGAAATCTTGAGCGTTTCGGGGGTTTGAAGACACGAGGGTTAAACAATTTTTTCTAACGACTGAAACACAACATTTTTTATAGTACATATGGTACTACTTTACCGCACTAGGGCGTTAATTAGCACTTTACGCGCCTATGTCGAAAATTTAAAGTGCCATATGTACTGTAAAACGTTGTATATGTGCGAATAGATAATTGGCAACTCGTTTCGATTTAAAACACTCCTTTCGATCGTGTTTTAATTTACTGCCACTGGTTGTGAATAATAGAACTCGTTATGAATTAATGTATAATTACCACACCAACGCCAAAAAATATTTAAACTTCAAAATCATCACAAGTCGTCGTCGTCGTTAATTTTACATTCCTAGGTGATAAAATATTTCAAAATTTGAATGATTAAATTACTTTGCATTTCTTGTGAATAAAATGTAAGTAACTTTCCCATCCGTTTTTAAAGAATAACGGCAATACATGCGAAAGACCGACTATGACTGTTAACCACCGAATCCCAGCGCTCAAAATGTATTCCACTGATGTCATGCTTAAAACAATCCAACATTTTGAGAATAATATGGTTAGTTATAATTTTTTACCCCTCTCATTTCTTGAAAATATAAGTAATTATGTTGAAACTCAGTAAGAGTTGCTGGAGAGATGCTATCTAGCAACCCTTACTGGACTTGTACTCCCTAACTATAGAGCTATTTTTAATAAGTAAAAAGAAATGCAAAAAAGCAGTTACTTCTTTTACAGTAAAATATCCATTAACTTTATAACTTTTTAATATTTTGTGTTCTACGTTGTATCGATATATGTGTACCCGAAGTCGATAAATGAGAACTCTCTATGACAGTTCAAGAATGCCACAATAATTCCGGTCTCTGTTAATAATAGTTTGCCACCTTATTGACGTGCATTTTTACATATCAAACAAAAAATAAATAAAAAATATTGATTGTGGATACATTCATCCTCCTTAGACGTGGCTGCTACAGTCTTCACGATTTTATTTGCCGTGTGATCATCGCTTTCCAGTTGCAGCTTGGTGCCATCGAGGAATGTCCATAGTATATGAAAAAAGAAAAATGTTTATAATACCATTCATTGTATCACAATATCGACTAAGTACTACTAGAGGGCACCTTTAACCTTATTTTGGCAATGTTAAATATCCTTACAATTGTCTATTAATGATAGTTTTCAGTAAGTAGCTCATAATTGGGTAGTTTCTCCCCTACACCCTAAATTCATCCAACGAAATAAAATGTTCCGTAGGGTATACATGGTGGCCTATTTAGATCGTTCAGTATGGGAAAGTTTGAAACTATAACACATACGAAGATCTGTTCCTAGGAATCATGCCATCGATTTTCTATATATAAAGACGGGCCAATAACACCTGCTTTGTATCTACTGTTTTATTTTTGAAGATTCTATACCTATGTTATAATTATCACCTACTAAGTTTTTGAAATTAACAAAACTAAAGCTATTTTAGTCTAACAAGCATATTGTTATACTTTCTCTTTCACATATGTAAACTATTGAATGAAAAACAATAGCCCATAGGTAAGCCCATATAATATACCTAAGCCCTAACTCGTAAAATACTTGTCAAGGAGAAGTTATATTCTAATCTTCATGAACACGTTTCACCAAATAGCACTGTTTAAATGCAAATATAAAAAGATACTATATGTAAAATATTTGAGAAGTTTCATCCATTATTCCTGGGATCCATTATCAGAAATAGATCTTGACTAAAATGAAGCTTAAAAAATAACTTGCAGAACAATCGTAACGAAGAAGATATCGCCAAACGTGAAATACGCGTAGTTGAGGTGTTCCGTCTGGTCTTCATCAGCAGTTCTACTTAATTAAATGTCACTCATTTTTTTAATGTAAATGCTTGATTTGTTGATACAACAACAAATATATACAGGGTGTTTATTTAGTCACCTGCAAATAATTTACGAGGTGAATAATAGGTCATACATTCCTTTGTACATCTCTACAAATCTTATGATATGAGCTCTGTTCATGGGTTCTGCTCGTTGGCCTCCTATATTTAAAAAAAATACTTCTACTTAACATAACGCCATTCCTTTGTACATCTCTATAAATCTTCTGATACGAGCTCTGTTCATGGGCTCTGATCTTATGCCTCCTATATTTAAAAAAATACTTCTACTTAACATAGCGCCATTTCTATGTACATATCTACAAATCTTAAGATACGACCTCTGTTCATGGGCTCTGCTCGTTTGCCTACTATATAAAAAAAATCTACTTAACATACCGCTGTTTCTTTGTACATATATATCTACTTATCCTATGATAGGTACGACCTCTGTTCATGGGCTTTCCTCATTTGCCTCCTATATTTAAATAATACCAGACAAATGCGAGCCGGACTCGCCCATCTAGGGTACCGTAGTTTTTAGTATTTGTTGTTATTGCGGCAACAGTAATACATCATCTGTGAAAATATCAACTAACTATCACGGTTTACGAGATACAGCCTGGTGACAGACGGATAGACGTACTGACAGCGGAGTCTTAGTAATAGGCTCCCGTTTTACCCTTTGGGTACTGAACCCTAAAAAGGAACTTTTACTTATCATAGCGCTCTTTTTGGATATACTGTATAGTAATATTGAATTTACTGCTCTTCTGACCTATTTCGGTACCTTTTATGTACTTAGTACTTACCTACATACATATTAAGGTTATACAACTATTATTTCTAGAATCAAAAAATCAATACAAACAAACCTACGTAATATACACGTATTTTAAAAACATAATCCTCGAAACTCGAAAGCTCCTCTTTTTGTAAATGCAATGCAAACAAAACGCATTAAACTTAATCATGACGTCACGATCAAGTATCATTTAATAAGGGGCGTTTCGTGCGTAGATAACGATTGTCAGATTTGACTCTCATTTCTAACTTTTGTATTGCTTCAATGTTATGGGTCCCATAAAGACATGTTTCTTTTATAAAAACTTATTATCTAGCCTAGCCTTTTGGCAGTAGTTTCTCGAGCTTTACGCAGTTGATTGAGGAAGCTGCCATACAAGACAAAAGCATTTTCAAAGCGACTTTCTCTTAGAACACCCCATCTATCCGTCTATCTATCATAATTTATTTCAGGCAACTAGCGGCCCATAGATAAATACCTTAAGATTAGCATACACATTATAAAAATATATTTTAAAACTAAATACTACAAATCACATTATTTTACTGCGGCATGAAACTATTTATCATAAGACATACCCTTTGAGACTGTCTACCCATTGTTTTTGTATATGACAGCTACACATCCTTTCAGCAATGGCTTTTAGGAACTGCAAACTAATAATCTATGGCCCGCTAATTTTACCAGTGCAATCAGTCAACTTCGGGCAGCTTGTGGCATGCAGTTGGGGAGTAACGATCACACGTACCCGAGTGTTCCTAGGGAGTTCTGTCATTCGAAGGAGGGTGGGTGGGACAGGATTATCTGCTTCTGGGTTGCCTTGGCCGGCCGGCCAGGGTGGAGTCGTTAGAGCTATAAGTTCCAAGGGTGGAAGTGCAAGACGCGAGTTGACACAGTGGCTGTTACAGCCACTGGGTTGAAAGCGGTGCACGCCTCTCGATACCCCTGAGCCGCTCACACCAGTGTTACTCTTGAGCCATCCCAGATGTCGCTTTTTGTGTCGTCTGCCGGAAATAAAATTGTGTACCGTTTTATTAGGCAGGCGTCTGGTTTTTTATCCCATAGTTCAGTGTTTAGCCCATCGCTTTCACACAATAACCTAGTTTATTTTAGATTCCAACAACTCTCAATAGTCCTTACACCCTGTCGGGCCTGCCTCTGCGTGCGTCCTATGACATGGGCAAGGGCAGCATCAGCTCGGTGTACATCTTACATTTCATGAACGTGTCAAAAGGGCCTCTACGTTAGGTTAGGGCTCGGCGCACGCTTCTCAAAGGTCCGGAATACCATTGTTCCGTGATGGGAAAGACATACAAATTAAAATAATAATAATCGTTAATGCAATGCAGTGCTCTATTTGTCAAAGAAAATAAAATTGTTTCACACTCACAAAACATTCATTCTTATTTTTGCTTATTTTTTCATACATTAAGTATCTTTCTGTAAATAAGATCACTATTTTCTCTCTTGTCAGATTTATTTTACTATTTGAATAACATGACAGCGTCAAATGTCGTAAAAAGTATACAAGTAAAAAGGTTTAAGAAAAGAGTCCGCAACATATTATTTATTAGACCTATTAGCAAAGAATATCCTATTAGTACGGTCGCGGAAATTGATTCTTTAGCAACTTGCGGTTCAAGTAAATTTGGCTGTACATACTTATGGTAAGAGCTGTCCATTGTAACGTGACACGTTAACTGCTAAAGAATCAATTTCCTCGACTGTACTTACAAGCTAAGCCTAAAGTGCCATGGCAATTAATGCAAGCTTACGAATAAATACAAAAACCGGACAAGGGCGAGTCGAACTCGCCCAACGTGATTCCGTACTTTTTAGTATTTGGTTTTTTATATACTACGTTGGTGGCAAACAAACATACGGCCCACCTGATGGTAAGCAGTCTCCATAGCCTATGTACGCCTGCAACTCCAGAGGAATTATATGCGCGTTGCCGAGCTAACAACCCTCCTTCCCCTCGTTGAGCTCTGGCAACCTTACTCACCGGCAGGAACACAATACTATGTTGTTATAGTGGCAACAGAAATACGTCATCTTTGAAAATTTCAACTGTCTATCACGGTTCATGAGATACAGCCTGGTGACAGACGGACGGACGGACGGACGGACGGACAGCGGAGTCTTAGTAATAGGGTCCCGTTTGGGTACGAAACCCTAAAGATGAAAACTGCTGCCATGTTACTATACATTTAAGAAACACAGGAAATCTGGAATTGACATATTGAAAAAATTATATTGTTATCTTCTTCTGCACGACTTTTTAGTATGAGGAAGCTACTTAGGTACGTAAGGCTACCCCCGATTCATTTGTTATGAGGGGGCCCTCGGCCTTAGAGCACGCATAGCACAAGGGCTACGCCCGACTTTCTCAATATGAGGCCGCCGCTGTAGCCCGACGTCAGAGCGTTCATATCATTTCGGGCTAGCATGACGGGCTACGCAAGACTCCTTTGCCATCTCACTTACTTAAAAAAAAATCTTAAATTTAATACTCTTTTACTTGAATAACCTTTTCACTTTTAGTTACATGTATGGCGTGCCTAAAAATTATATTTTTATACATTTGAACTTCTAAACTAAGTAGTAGCTTACCATCAGGCGGGCCACCAACGTAGTATAAAAAATACCTACTTTCCACTTTTCTCTTTTGGTTATCTTATAGTTTTTGAGTAAAATAGCTGTGACATACGGACAGACAGATAGACAGACAGATGGACATGACGAAACTGTAAGGGTTTTTGCCATTTTGGCTACGGAACCATAAAATGCACACTGTAAATTTCAACTACCTAACCCACTCGTATTATAGATCAAAAATTCCTTTTTCGCAAGAAGTAAGTAAGCCAGTAAGTAGTTTATTTTTTGTACTTGTTAGACAATTCTATCTTAGTGTACCGAACTTAACAGTTATTTTTTTTACTTTGAGAGCGCACCACCGACATTCTTAGTGGTGTACGCGTATTTCTCTGTAGCTGAATGTTAGCTGTAGCTAGATGATTATCTTATATCGATACTTTAAAATGTTGTGGTATTCCTAACAGCCATTTTAAATATCTTCTCTTTTAAACTTAAGTTTTTCATGCATTCCTGAAACGGAACAAGTCTATGATAGGATTGATGGGAGAAAATAATGCAAAAACGCGGCATTAAGCAAAATGATCATTTGTGATTCAGGGTTAATATCTATCGGGTATAACTGAACCCCAACGGATATATTTTTGCAATACAACACAAATGCACACCTCAATAGAAGAAAATAATACTGAAAAACAATAGGCCTGTCTACTCGCTAAGAAGCACTTAGGGCAGCTTGTGATGAGTCAATCTCTAAGTAATCTGCCTAGTTACCTACCTCAAAACGAGACCGCTTTTCCATACAAACGTAGTCCCCATTACGGATAATATTTTTACAGTACATATGTTGCTACTTTACCGCACTAGTGCGAAAATTAGCATATTACGTTACTGTGTCGAACATTTAAAGAGCCATGTACTGTAAAACCTTGTACGATACATGTGCGAATAAGTAATTCGCAACTCGTGTCGATTTAAAACACTCCCTTCGGTCGTGTTTTAATTTATCGCCACTTGTTTCGAATTTCCTATTTTTCGCACTTGTATCGTAATGTACTATTACAAAATTGGATGTAGAACGAAGGGAATATCAATATCCAGAGAGGAAAATGGGGACTATGTTTGTATGGAGAACCGGTCATCCCTTTTCCTTTTAATAGTTTAATATGCTTCGGCACATGATTATTTGAGACAATATACACGCATTGTATTTCCATTACCTTAAGCAGAGAACACGGTGGCTTCGAAAGAGTCTCGGGTCATGTGGAAATAAAGCTCTTCACATAATGTTGTGTAGTTCTCCTTTTTCCGAAAGTGTCCGCGAAATGTCCAAATGCACAATTGCCCAGAGTATGCAGTATTCTCTTCATCAGCTATTATGGCAGCCAGGGCCAATATTTTGATTTTATTATTTATTTCTATATCGACTTGCTTCCCATCGAACCAATTTTTTCAATATGATTGACATTTGTGACATTTGTCATGAACAGTCCGTTATTTGGACGGCTTGGTGAGCTCGGACAGCCCGGCCCGGCCTGTCTCGCGCTCGGAGACTCAACGATAGTGTCAACGCATAGAGATACTATAATATAGAGATGATGGCCCGGTCGCCCCGGCCCCGGAACGGTCCGGCGACGGTGGCGCTCCTGAAAGTCCGTGTGACGGCTCGCTCCGGTCCGCCCCGGCCCGGCCCTGGCACTGTGTAGCGTGAGTCATCCTTAAGGGTTCCTAGTTGACTACGGAACCCTAAAAATGTTTTTATAAATACAAATGAGTTTGATTCATACTTCTTTATCCCCACCTTTTTCAAATCGGGCACGAGCAGCGGTCCGATCGCAAGCCATTGTTTATTAATAATGCAAGGCTCTTAGTGGGAGTTCAATGAATAGTACGCACCAAAGAGCCAATACATATTAATTTCGCAATGTTCCTTCTGGAGTAGGTCCATGAAACTTTTGTATCATGTAGAATATAAACTGGTTCATTTTTGAAAAAAAAAATGGTGTGGTACCATGAGCCAAACATGATATACAGGTTGATTCTTTTTTTATTTTTGTTTTTTTTTACAAGAATTTCAATGGTTAGGGGGTTAATATTTTTTTAGCACATAGCTTTTAGTCTTATTAATATTTGTACGAAATTTGAAATTCGTCACTTTCATAGTTTAGGAAAAAATAATTAAAACAGTTTTGGGGTTAATCGGGTGTTTTTCACCCCCAGGGGGTAACAGAGGGATGAAACTTTGTGCAGAGTATAACCTCCCCAAAAGGCATCGTTTGATTACAGTTTCGGCCCAAAATCGCTGGGGGCAATTTTTCCTAGGCTATCCTGCTACACCCTTTATCCTAGACTTAGAGATATTCACACCTCTAAAGAATTTTAGATTTTTGGGTATCTGTTTGTATATTACTTCATTGAATTAATTGAAATAAATGCGTAATGATATTTTTGATTGAACATATCGATTATATTTTGTTAAAAATATCTCCAAAAAAATTCAATAAAAATTATGTCCGCGATCCTGGGCACTTACGGCACCTTTTACTGTTTTATATACGATATAAATAAATAAATAAATATTATAGGACATTATTACACAAATTGACTAAGTCCCACAGTAAGCTATAAGGCTTGTCTTGAGGGTACTTAGACAACGATATATATATATATATATATAATATATAAATATTTATAAATACTTAAATATATAGAAAACACCCACAACTCAGGAACAAATATCCATACTCACCACACGAATAAATGCCCTTACCAGGATTGGAACCCGGGACCATCGGCTTCATGGGCAGGGTCACTACCCACTACCACTAGGCCAGACCGGTCGTCAAATATAACTTACTTGTACCAACAAAATTATATAATTTGTGTGTCATACATAATGATTGCTCAGTCATTGAGGTTTTCTGCCCAGGTACACTTGTACAGTCACGTCTGAAAATATTGATACGAAAAAGTGCCAAAAATATGTATACACTACCTTAACATATGGGCAATAAAGTCGTGTATACATATTTTTGTCACTTTTTTCGTATCGATATTTTCAGACGTGATCGTAGGCATATTTTAATGTGTTTTCTTATACACTAGCAAGTACTAGTAAATATTGTTTATTGTGCACCGTGAAGTAACTAGCTAAGTTTCCGGGAAAATGTTTTTCTTCTTAAGGCTTAAGTTTAACAGTTTGCCAAGTTTCTTGTATCATTTGATAAGTTACAGAGGTACCTCTGCCAAGCTTCTAGTATCATTTGATAAGTTACAGAGAGGTACCTCTGCCAAGCTTCCAGTATCATTTGATAAGTTACACAGGTACCTCTGCCAAGCTTCCAGTACCATTTGATAAGCTACACAGGTACCTCTGCCAAGCTTCCAGTATCATTTGACAAGCTACAGAGGTACCTCTGCCAAGCTTCCAGTATCATTTGATAAGTTACAGAGGTACCTCTGCCAAGCTTCCAGTATCATTTGATAAGTTACCGATTCAAAATCTGTGCTCTCGTTTATTAAATAATCACATAATAGAGCCGGGAAATTATCCGCAGGGAGCAACTGTGTGAAATGTCATTAATAGGTTTCAAAATTGTAAAAACCAAAATAGCTATGAATTGAAAAAAAAACGGATCTGAAAAAAAAATAAGGTGTTATTATTAAAGAGATAAGGATAAAGATAGTTTTTTTGTCAAGTAAGCATATTACAATGTGCTTGTAAACGTCAAATAAAGCTACGCCCTCTTAAATTGTAGGAAACTCGAGAAACTATTAACCTTAAGACTCAAGAAGAACAACATTCTTTGCGGAAATTTAGCTAGTTACTAAGTTACTTTATGGTGCACAATAAAGAACATTTACTTACTTGCTAGTGCACAAGAAAACACATTAAAATATCGCTACAAGTTTCGCATACGAAACTAAAAGTGAACAGTTTTACAGCCAACTTTCATAAACCGACGGGAAATTGTTTTTGATATTAAAATAGCGGCATAAATAATAGAGTTGAAATGAGTTGAAGCGATCTTTTCATTTTACGTTAAGGCGCACATACACGACAACAGTGGCCGATAGATATTAATGATATTACATTAAATTACCACAAAGTACACCGGAACTTTGCGCCATGTTTTGTTTTTGTCCAATATTAATTTGATAAGCCAATTCGTACCCTGTTTCTCTAAGCTACTGCGATAAACCGTTGATATAGGCCCAGATTTATTATTATTATTAATTAGAAAAAAAATCTTATATCAAGGAATAAATAAATAACAAAAAAAAATTCAAGATCTTTTCGAATTTCGATATATTTAAGGAAACTCGAAAATGCCTTCGTCCAAGAAATAAATTTACCTATTGTATTATAGACCTTGAGCCAAGAACTACTTGTGTCAAATAACAAATTATCAAATAAAAAAGTCACTTATCACAAGCCTTCAATCTTGAATTTTGTGAATTTAACATTCTGGAACCGTTAGTAAGATTATCTTAGTCCAAAGTATATAATTTGGAATTCTTGGATCAAGGTATATCAGTTGGGACATATCTGGTTCTTTTTTCATTTTATTTTTGTACGGAGTACTATCCGTACCGTACCGTACTCAGTATACTAATTAGAGGGGTATTTTGTTCTATAAATTGTCAGACCTTTTGCCGTCAAGGAACTATATTCAAATTTTATCTCCTTAGTATACAAACAAAAACATTTGCCTTAATTAATTAATTCATACGTATCTTCCTCATTACAGCGAACAAGATAATAATTCACTCTCTTTGCTAAATTAAGCCCCTACGCCAGGTTGTCCGACAGTGTGACACGAACTTAAATACCCAGACTATACATCGGACCGTGTAACACAGACTTAACTCATTGCTTTTGATCGTGGCGTGGAGCCAAACACCCTTTGCAAGTTAAAAAGGCGGCCTGGACCGTAGGTTCTTGCCAGCCGAGAACTTAGTATGTAGATTTAGTGCAGCTTAGCATGGAAATCGCACTGATTATATTAATGGATAATTTGTGGGCGAGTACCAGCTGTTTAACAGCGATAAGGCTCTATATTCGTTCCTAAATTCTCATTATTACCTATGTCATGGAGAAATAAGTAGTAGAGAGTGCTCACTACATACATTCATTAGTTTCGTTACTTAATATTAATACTTTGTTTAAATAAATATCATAGGACATTATTACACAAATTGACTAAGTCCCACGGTAAGCTAAATAAGGCTTGTGTTGCAAGTACCTAGACGACGATATAATAAGTATATAAATATTTATAAATACTTCAATACATAGAAAACACCCATGACTCAGGAATAAATATCCATGCTCATCACACGAATAAATGCTCTTACCAGGATTTGAACCCGGGACCATCGGCTTCATAGGCAGAGTCACTATCCACTAGGCTAAACAGGTCGTTGTTTGGAAGGTATGTTTTAAACTTGCTTAAAACTTAATACTAATTAAACTGAAGTTAATTACGAATAAATTTCGCAAAGCTCGCTTAAAACTTATAAAAAATGAGTTGTTGTCTATCTATGGAGTAAGCACTATAAGCTTATATAATTCTCTCTATACCCTATGTGACCTATTAACAATCGATTATATTCCCATGAGGGTAATTAGTGGGGAGCGCAACTCGGGCAAGAAATCTGCAAGTCAAAAGAAAATTGTTAACCCAAAACAGGGGAACTTCATGCCACAGAGCACTGTCTATTTACTGCTGTATTACTCACAGGGGCCATACGATATCCCATTACCCGATAATTTTTGTTTGAGTGCGTATATGTGTAGGCATAATGTGTGGTGTTGTGTGCAGCTGAAGCATGCGCAGGGCGGGGCGCACTGGGAGCTGAAATTCGGGTCTGATTGACATAGAAATCGAAAGTTGTTATTTTTTATTGAAGTAGGTTTTGCCCAGCATTGTTATGATTAAACAATAAATATTCTTGTATTACTTTTATATTATTTTATTTGATATTTACCACTAGCTTTTCGGTGAAGGAAAACATCGTGAGGAAACCTGCAATACATCTGCGAAGAAATTCAAAGGTGTATGTGAAGTCCCCAATCCGCATCGGGCTAGCGTGGGGACTATAGCCCGAGCCCTCTCGCACATGAGAGGAGGCCTGTGCCCAGCAGTGGGACGTATATAGGCTGAATTATTATTATTTTATTATTATACTTTTATCGAGTCGATATTTTAAAATGTTGCCACAAGCTGTCTACCATGTGAAATACGTTGCAGATACAAAAAATTTCCTCCAATGGAATTGAGATCTTCATTGTCTTAGAATTTTCTTTAAAAACAGAACAATTAACGTTTCATTTACAGAAGCAAGTATACTTTATCATTTCCTATTGTTTGCATCAAAACAAAGGAAAAAAGCATTCAAAATCCGGCTTCATTTCACGAAGACTTCCAATTTGAACGTTTCCCTGCGGGTTGGGTCGAAGCAAACCACCGCACCGGCCAGATGTAACGTTGCTAATGAAACACTGCAGGCGCAGGTTCGATATATTTTTTTATAATTAATGACATCTCATTATTTAAAAGTTGCATGGTACAATAGGGACCGTGCGCGTTGGAGGGTCTGCCATCTTATGGTCTGAATCGGAACCATAAACAGGCACATTTACATGTCAAGTGTTTTCTTGTGCATAGTAGGTTCTGCCATCTTGTGGGCTACATCGGAACAAAAAACATCACATTTACGCCTCGCGCCAAAAATCTGACGGCTCCTGTGCTGCCTCCTATATTTCATGCTCGCTCCCTATAACCTTTCTTAAAAAAACCTATTTTAGATTATACGAGGGCTGGTCCGAAAGCCGTTACCTGCTCCGGCAATTAAAGAATAGTTATACCATTGTCATATATCTAACGGGCACTAAGAATGGTGCTAGTTCAGTGGTGTCACTCACGAATTCGAGCGAATCGTTCAGTCTAACGCATTTAGCGACCAATCGCGCGCGCGATGCGAACTTATCAACCAATAGCGTTGTGGCGTTAGACTGTACGTTTGGCTCGAATTTGTGTGCGCGACACCGCTGTACTGGCCCCATTGTTATTGCCCGTAAGGCCCGTCCTTAGATATATGTCAATGGATTAGTGCGATGTCACAATTATATAATAATAACTATTAAATTAAAAATATATATATAAGCCCCTATGACTATCATAAACCATGTTATGCTAAAAATGCCTGTATTGGGGAAAAGAGCTGATACTCTTTAAACTGCTAGATTTATTTTAATCAAACATAGCTAAGAACCACCGCAAGAAAAAAAACACTAAGCCAACACACACCCAAACCACACACACACTAAGCCAACACACCGCAGCTAAATAACACAAGACCCTCATAGTATTGTGTTCCTGCCGGTGAGTAAAGTTGCCAGAGCTCAACAAGGGTGCGGAGTGTTAGGGTCGGCAACGCGCATGTAACTCCTCTGGAGTTGCAGGCGTCCATAGGCTACGGATACTGCTTACCATCAGGCGGGCCGTATGCTTGTTTGCCGCCGACGTAGTATAAAAAAGGAACATCACTTTAAGTTAAAAAACCGCATGTAAATCGGTACATACATTCGAGAGCTACAATGCCAGACAGACAGACATTGGCGTCAAACGTATAACACTCCTCTTTTTGCGTCGGAGATTATAAAAGGGGAATATAGATGCAACAAATGGAAGATACTTTCATAAGTATGTAGATTATGTCGCAGCCATCTGGTTAAATTAGCCAGCTAATTAGCCGCCTAGGCCGATAGAAAATCACTCATTGCTTAACAACTTGACCTATGCTCTTTGAAAACGACTAGTTCACTAAGCAAAGTAATTAGAATGTAACCTAAAACTTAAAGAACTTAAATAACATAAAATAAAATAAATAAATAATAAATAAATGTACAATAAAATATTAATCTAACCTAAACTAACCTAGCCGAACATCAAGCTGGACATTGATCCAAATTAACTAAATGACTACACGACGTTCAGCCATATGGTTAAACGTTACGATCAATAACTTGGCTGGTTGTTCTTCGCTGGCTAATTTCTAAGTTGGCCGCGACATATACCTCTACATATGTACAGTCAAGTGCAAAAATATGTATCGAAAGAATCGTCTCATAAATATGGTACTACGCTCTTATTACACTGGAATAAGATGCTATGGGACATATTTTTGAGTAAGATGTGTACACCCATATTTTTACACTTGACTGTATAATAAACGAAGCGGGGAACACCCCGTTCCTTGGTAGGTACCAACCATTAGGCGTACGTACCAAGTTCCGTTCGTTTCAAGCTGGATACGTTGAAACCTCTTACGTTTATACAACGTAATAAACCGGCAATGTCACTGTTATCAGAAAAAAAATACAATATTCTTCCTGGATGCACAATAAAGAAACGTAATTATAAGAAAGCTGCTTAAAAACTATCTTATTCATAAGACAAGGAATGGAAAAATGTAATATAAAATCGATAACAGAAAGCAAGGAACGTGTTTGGTATTATTTTATAAGTATTATGATAAAAGAAAATGTGTCTATCTTCAAGTAGATTTCCGCAAAAACGTTGTATAATGGTATAAAAGTGCCTTTTGAAGATTTTTCCATCATGTTCTTGTACAGTCACAAAGATCATTAAATACATTAGGTAGATACCGATTGATTAAATCGTACTTTGCTAAAAAAAAGTGACGGGAACGGATTCTGCCCACACATAACAGCCATTGATAACCTCATTCAATTATTTACCGTAATCTGACTAAACAATTTCCAAATGAAAACTGATTTCCCAATAGCCCAATATTTAAGAGGGATGAATAGCTTTTCGAATCTAACGAAATAACGGTAATTTTTCTATGAAATTCTATTTCGGGAACAAACGGTTTCCACTAACTAAATCTTAATAAATCACTTTGATTTTGATGTCGATCGCTTCAGCATAATATTTTGTAGGTTTATAGGGTAATTTTGGAAAAAAAGGAAAACCTATAAACCTAGTTTTTCTAGTTAGAAGTGGAAAAACGTAAGTATAGACGACCACGTGGCACTTTTCCCTCTTAAGGTAGGATGCTAGGTAGGCTGCGCCAAAGAATGCTTATCGTTATTTTTATTTTTGTTATGTTTTATATAAACTTTACCATCTTAACTGCTTACCATCAGGCGGGCCGTATGCTTGTTTGCCACCGAAGTAGTATATAAAAAAAAAACTTGCAGTTTTGTCTATGGTACAGTCAAGTGCAAAAATATGTATAGAAATAATCGTCTCATAAATATGGTACTACGCTCTTATTACACTGAAATAAGATGCTATGGGACATATTTAGTATGATGTGTACATCCATATTTTTACACTTGACTTTACCAGCGAACATGGTCACAAAATTTGTACCCATTTACACTTATAAAAGTACGAAATTTTGAAAGTAGGCAAATTTAGTTGGAAATAAAATTACTAACTTGATTAAGGAATGATCTATTTTACTACCTCAAGAACATTATTATTGTACTTTTAACACATTGAGTGCCGAGAACCCGCTCGGCGGGTTTTCTGTTCGCAGTCGCTTTTCTCTACAAAGCAGGAAAACGCTGGGATCGGCTACGACCGTTGCTACTGCCGCTACGAAAATGTTGGCAGTGAATGTGTCGGCCTGATTCGAAGAATGAGATACGATAACGATAAGTTCTGGTTTAGATAAGTTCTCATTTAGATATCGTTCGTGTGTCGTATAATTGTCAGAAGAAGCAGCTCGATTCGGGCACCCAATGTCACTATGACGTTAGAAATATCATAGATCTTATTGTGATCAGTAATCACAGCGGAATCGAAATAAACGTCAATTTTGACATGTCGTTTAGTTATCGATCTTATAAAAATCTTTCTAAGATATTTAACGTGTCATTCTTCGAATCGGGTCGTGTGTTAAATTCCAGCAACGAAACTATCATTTCCACACTTAAATTATAAGGTTATCTTAGCGTTTCGGTTCGTTTCCGACAAGCGATTGTCACCTCGGATAGGGCCCCAGGCATCTCTTTTGTATCTAAATGTCAGTAGTCAAATTACCTAAATCAAATTGTCTTTATCCCTAATCCTTTAGAAGTAGAAACCTTTCTCAAAATCCAACTTAAAGCCGATGAGTCTTCAACAAAGAAACGTTTGACAATACAAAGTTCCCGATTGAGTTTTAACAACTAGTTACGGTTTTGACACGACCTTGACAATCGTCTTGATGATTGGCGCGAGATTTTTGTACACGGTATTTTTTCTAAACTCTTTAAATTCGGGGTTTTTAGGGAAACAGTAATTTGTCTTTTTTTCTTTTTTTTGCTTCGTAAAAGTAAGTAATGGCGTTGTTGTAACACGGACAATATATTTAAATCCACAAAATAATAAAACACTGTGGCATATCAATGACATTTCAAATATCGATCGTCCGATATTAGTACTTGCGTTTAGAAGAAAATGTATAAACTCATACCAAAAACAGTTGACTGGCAACCTTACTCACCGGCAGGAACACAACACTATGAGTAGGGTCTAGTGTAAATAGAGACGCCTCCTGTCCACACTGTGGCAAGGAGGAAACTAGCTTCCACCTACTAGCAGAATGTATTATGTACGCGGCACTGCGATATAATACATTCGGTAGAGACTCACTAATAGAAAACGAACTAAAGGACGTCGAACTTAAAGATGTCCTTCTGTTCTGCAGGAAAACAAGAAGATTTGAGGAGATTGGTATGGGAATGCCGCCGGGACAGTAACCTGCAGCTCCAACTTCAGGGAACTGGGCTGAATGAACGCAACACGCGATCGACAGCCCGCCTGCTTCCGGCCGGGCGTCCCTACACTACATCTACATCTAGGGTCTAGTGTTATTTGGCTGCGGTTTTCTACAGTAACCAATATGTAAACAAACCCTAAGGTAAGGGTACACGCTTGTAGAAATAGGGTTCCGTTTTGAACAAACAGATTTCATTAAAATATATCCTTGGACTTGTGTTGTGGTTACTAAATGATAATATTTATATATAATAGACATAAATAAATACTTAAATACATAGTAAACTTCCATGACTCACGAACAAATATCTGCGCTCATCACACAAAATATATCTGGGTGAGCGAGCTTCGTTCAGAAAACATATAAAAACTCAAAATTGCGCGTTTTCCCAGAGATAAGACCTAGCTAGATCGATTTCTCGCCCTCGAAAACCCCCATATAGCAAATTTCATTAAAATCGTTAGAGTCGTTTCCGAGATCCCCGTAATATATAAATATATAATAAACAAGAATTTCTCGTTTAAAGTTATAAGAATGATGTATGCCCTTACCGAGATTTGAACCCAGGACCATCGGTTTCATAGGTAGGGTCACTACCCACTAGGCCAGACCGGTCATCAAAATGTTTGACTCTAAATCGTGCCGCGTGTTTACATACAATGAGTATGTATAAATATTGAGGTAATATGTAAGTTCCATGCATTTGGCTTTATAAAATAAAATAAAACGGTTTAAAAAAAGTAACCGTCCGTTTGTTTTATGCCTTATTCCAAACTTGTAAATCCCGCTATCCTCACTATAGCCAAGGAGCGCGCTTCAAATTCAACTTGTTACGGTGTTAACGAGTGTACGAGCTTGGCGATCGTCTCGGTAATGCGCGATGCGATCTTCAAGATCAAAACAGTAACAAGTTGTTAAGTCTGAATCGGGTTTAAGGTTAAGCTTAGTTTGTGTGGTTCCGGATCCTTTGTCGGGAGTCTGGTTACAAGTATAAAGGTAACATTCCAATTGAGAAGGTATTGCAGCACAGCATTGCTGCTGACGTTGCGGTTAAAGTTATATGTAAACGCATTACTCCATTGCATTTGAGGTTAATTTAAGGTGATATTCAGATGAGTACTGCTGCCACAATTCCTGTAATCAAGAACTCAAGTTATCAAGAAAATTTTCAATGAGATCGCCCGCAGGAAGGATCTCGGGATATAAAATAAAATAAAATAAACTTTATTTAGTACCATAAAAGTAACAACTGCTTACATTTGGACAACGCTAATTTAGGTATACATATATTATATATGCACTAAAGGCTAAAGGTACACATCATTTAATTTGTTTAAACATAGGAGTAGGCGTCTTCTGTTCCCCGTACTAGTTATATAACTGTATCACGGTGGAACAGCATTCGCCGTTCTATTAGTTTTCTCTAGATTTTATCAGTAAGTGTTTGACAAAAAGTAATTTATATAAAACAAACATAATTCATTTCTTATAACGATTACCCAAACACGGGTGATCCTAACTTAATGAGTTCATAACAAAAAAGAGGGTTACTTAACAACCATGTGCGCTTGCATTATCATCAACGCAGTTTGCACCAATGCTACGCTGCAGTGCTTTCACAATTAGAACGTAACCTTAACAAAACATTTGTAAGCGTAGGTTGCTTTGACTAGTGGCTATGAAAACATCAAAACGCTTTGTAGGTTTTATTTAATCTACAATGAATAGTTTTGGATCTCTTTTGTCCTTTCCTTGTGGCTAAATATTCATTTGTCTTTTCTTTAAAAAGCTTCGAACAACACTGGGAAGGGAGTCGGCATTTGCACTATTTTCCCTCTGCTGGAGCACATGCAATGCAATATTAAACAGTGCACTCCATACTAACTTAGCTCTCTTGCTGTGTTTAAAAAATCACTCAAAGAACATTATTTATCTCTCCCTTAGTGTTTATATAGTACATAGTTATTTTTACTCTGTGGCTGACATGCTGCTGTCATATTTAGCTATGTTTCGGTTAATTTTAAATATATTTATATGTATGTTTATGTATGTCTATTTGTATTCCTTATATGTGTATGTTTATTCACTGTAATTGTGTGTGTGAATCTAGGCTTCATAACGGTTTAGCAACACCTACTTTTTCGATTAACTTCTCTATTTCCGCTACCCAAAGGTTGTCTGGAAGAGATCGCTTTTTAGCGATAAGACCGCCTATTGTCTGCCTCTAAATTTAATCGATGGTTTATTTTTCTTGTATATTTTTACTGAGGTGTGCCAATAAAGAGTATTCTATCTATCTATCTTTAATGACGAAGAAACAAAAATTCCAAACGAACTAATCATCGTGCGAGTTTCATTGTGTTGCCGAAGATAAGAACACAATGAGGGAAAAGAATGTTTACGTATGAAGGTGCACAGCTTTATAATAAATTACCGTCTGATCTGAGGGAGACAGGCTCTTTAAAATTAAATAATCGCAATACATTTTAAACCACTACCCACCTTAAAAACATGAATAGCATCAGCGTGTACCTCTGCAGCGACTTTGTATGCTACCGTAATTAAGATTTTTATTTAACTTTTATTTTATAATTCTGTTCTCGTGTAAGTGACTTGTATATCCTCGTTAGGCCCAAGGTCCTACCTATAGGACTTATTCAGTTCGATGAAATTTAAATCATATTCAATTAGGACAGAGTTGCATTTGTTTTGTTTCATGCAATTTTCAAACAAATTAAAATCTACTGTATTCCGTGCACTATAGGTTCAAATTCCAGTAACAAATTTTGGATTTTTCATTTCTATGGCTGGGCCTTAAGAGGATATCTTTTATGAAAATAAATATCTTTAAACCTACATTCCCAACTAGGCATATAGCGCAGTGCGTGTCGTCTGTACACAAAAAGAGATCGAACACCTCGAACCTTCAAGATTTATCTCACTTTTTAGGGTTCCGTAGCCAAATGGCATAAAACGGAACCCTTATAGTTTCGCCATGTCCGTCTGTCTGTCTGTCTGTCTGTCTGTCTGTCTGTCTGTCTGTCTGTCTGTCTGTCCGAGGCTTTGCTCCGTGGTCGTTAGTGCTAGAAAGCTGAAATTTGGCATGGATATATAAATCAATAAACCCGACAAAGTCGTACAATAAAATCTAAAAATTTAATTTTTTTTAGGGTACCTCCCCTACACGTAAAGTGGGGGTGAATTATTTTTTTCGCTTCAACCCTAGAGTGTGGGGTATCGTTGGAAAGGTCTTTCAAAACTAATATGGGTTTTCAAGAAACATTTTTTGATAAAGTGAATATATTCGGAGATAATCGCTCCGAAAGAATAAAAAAATGTGTCCCCCCCCCTCTAACTTTTGAACCATAGGTCCAAAAAATATGGAAAAAATCGTGGAAGTAGAGCTTAAGAAAGACATTAAATGAAAACTATAGCGGACATGATCAGTTTAGCTGTTTTTGAGTTATCGCAAAAAGTTTTTCCTTCATAGTAAAAAGACTTACTTTAATTAGGTACTGATTATGCAAATTTGCCTATTTGTTTAACTCGGGTGAAAGGTACCGTTTCATCCCTTGGTTAACAATTTAGTATACTTTAAGCTCCAGTTTAGCTTAATGTGACGGAAGAGTAACTACGGAACCCTACACTGAGCGTGGCCCGACATGCTCTTGGCCGGTTATTTACTTTGACTGACTGGTTGACTTTACGTCAACGTGTGTCATTTACAGATTTAATTTTGTATGTAGTGATTGAGAAGTGCGACTGTGTGCACGTTTCCCCCGCAAAATATGGCAGAACGATTTGCAAAGCCTGACCAGTAATGATCACGCGCCATATTGCGGAATTTCATTGGAACTAAATTCATACTAAACCGAACTGTCACCCTATACATGAGAATAACAGCGCCATCTTGACAATGATCATATATTTCTAGTCGGGCTTTACTACAGTAAAGATATCGCTTGAGCTCCTCTGTTCCGACGTGTCCGAACTTCCGAAGTCGATGTAGCTCGAAAATATAAAGTGTGATGCAAAATGGACGTAAAAAATCACTGTCTTATTTTAACACTGTCACTTTTATAAGTATCCCCAAACACTCGAGTTTATTGAAAAGTCAAAACTCAAAACAAAATATTATTATTTTAAATACTTTTCCCGTCCCGAGGCTCTGAAGTGATAAATTGAAGTATTTGCGGACTCTCGTTCCGAGTTGTTAGAGTTCCGTATTATAAAAGATTTAACTTGACTAGTTTCACCAACAAAGCAAATTTTAGAAAAAGACACTCTTGTAGACTTTAATTTTAAAGGTATTGTCTTTACTGCTATTTAGTTTTTTGCACCTACTACTAATTAGTTAAATTAAAAGTTTCACTACCTAAAGGTTGTCTGGAAGAGATCGTTCTGTAGCGATAAGGCCGCCTGTTGTTTACCTCTATCTTCATGTATTATATGTTTCCATGTACATTTATCCTGAGGTTGTGCAATAAAGAGGATTTATATTGTATTGTAATTTTTTTTTTTTTTATTAATTATACGACATATCTCTATATATCTACACAGCACAGAAATTGGCACCGATATGATAGTTTTTCTTCTCAATATCAGTAATTTACAGTTTTCAGTACTTTTTTCTATATTATAAATAAATAGGCATTATAATAAATAAGTATTATGGGACTTTCTTACACAAATTGACTAAGTCCCACGGTAAGCCAAACAGGCTTGTGTTGTGGGTACTCAGACAACGATATATATATAATATACAAATACTTAAATACATAGAAAACATCCATGACTCAGGAACAACATTTCCATAATAGTTCTACCTTGAACCCAATTTTTTCATATTTCTAGGTCGTCTGGAAGTGGGTTAGGTTAAAGGTTTTTATCTATGTATAAGTCAATCAGTCACAAAAATGCCGGTTTAAAAACGTAAATTTATCAATAACTGTACCCCTAGTGTAAATAAATTCGATTTCGAAACGTGACGTACGCGTTTGCGTTAAGTCTCATTTTGTATGGGTTTTTGAACAGCGCGCCAAGCGGGACGTTTTGGAAACTCAAAAATCTCATACAAAATGACACTTAACGCAAACGCGTACGTCACGTTTCGCTGTCGAAAATATTTACACTAGGGGTACTGTTTAAGCTAAGTTTATGAAATTTTGTTTTTTAGACAAGCTAAAAGGCTTGAATAAGTGTGCCAAATTTCATGTGTGTAGGTTAAATAGGTTACAAGTTGTGAATGGATGACAAGTAGCTCGAAATTACCGTTTTGAATGATTCACGGTTACCTAGTTTCCCTACACTTAAATCGACCGGGATATATAACAATATAAGAGGTAATCACGGTTTATATCCCGGTCGATTGAAGTGTAGCTCGAAATGGTTCGTATAACATGTCTTACACACGTTTGCGTCGCCAGTTCCTTTTTCTTTGAACTTGGCTCGTCACGCTACGGGGTGTACCCTTATTGACGGCTTCCTAGCCTAGTCAATAGTGACCATGCCTGCGAAGCAGAAAGTCCCAGGTTCGAACCCAAGTAAGGGCATTAATTTGTGTGTTTATCACAAATATTTGTTCCTAAGTTATGGATGTTTTTTATGTAGTATATAAGTATAATAAATACTGAAGCGTTAGCAAAGGTGTCCTTTTTATCTCAGTCATTTTCCTTTCGTATATCCGGATGGGATGTTCTCCTCTACAGGTCGCAATTCTTAACTGATTACCGGGAAGTTTTGTGACCAAAAAAATGCAGATATTGGCATAAAAGACTTAAGCGCAAATAATATCTATAGCGTTTAAGACCATTATGAGTTCACCGTGATAATGACTCAACGAACGAAGAAGAACTACAGCTCACGTCTTTTACCCACAGCACAAACCTTACAGTGAGACTTAGGTCGATCTGAGTAACACAGCGGCTTGCGTGAGCGAATAACTCGCGAATGCGATGCGGCGCGGTGCGGCGGCCCAACGGCATTCACGTTCACAACGAGATCGCCCACGTAAGATATCCATAAGTATCAAAGTATTGAATTCACCCGCGCCGCGCCGCGCCGCTTCGCGTTCGCGAGTTATTCGCTCACGTAAGCCGCTGCGTAAAAGTGTCCTATAATATTTATTTATACCAATTGTTTTCGTATATTACGGTTTGATTAATGCATTTCTGTATAATAACGCGTACTGAACCTTACACTTAACATGGCTTGATATGCACTTGGCCGATTTTTTATTCATTTTCCGCGTCTCAAGGTACTCGGGAATTCATTTGCGTAATAACTTTCACATTATTCTTAAATGTTTCCGCAAATTTAGAAAAAAAGTCGTATAAATCTTTAGCTGGTACTTAATTTGTTTTATGATAGACTGTTTTAAGCCCCACTTACGTTGGGGAGAGCGGGACAAAACGTGGTATTAGACAAAACGGTGTACCCGCCTTTTAGTAAAAAAAATGCTATTGTATAGCGGACATCTTTTATCTTAGCTTTTAAATAAATAAATAAATATTTTAGGACATTATTACACAAATTGACTAAGTCCCACAGTAAGCTCAATAAGGCTTGTGTTGATGGTACTTAGACAACGATGTACATAATATATAAATATTTATAAATACTTAAATACATAGAAAACACCCATGACTCAGGAACAAATATCCATGCTCATCACACGAATACATGCCCTTACCAGGATTTGAACCCGGGACCATCAGCTTCGTAGGCAGGGTCACTACCCACTAGGCCAAACCGGGCTTTTATACCTTAAGGCGAAGTAGGAAAATATCAGAACCTTATATTATTGCCGTAAGGGGCCCATTGCTTACCAGTTCGCCGGACGATATCGGACTGTCAGTTATTCGCAAAAGCTGTTAATCGCGAATATCGCCGGACGATGTCGCTAAAGCTGACAATCGCGAATAACTGACAGGCCGATATCGTCCGGCGAACTGGTAATCCGTGGGCCCCTATATAGGGTTATTTCTATAAATACGTTTTTTTTACATTAATTTGTTTTACATCGGTCAAGTAAACAAACTAACGGAAATCCACGAAACGAAATATGTTTTGCGATTTGAATTGATTTAAAATATATAAATAAATATTATAGGGACATTCTTACACAAATTGACTAAGTCCCAGAGTAAGCCAAGAAGGCTTGTGTTGTGGGTACTCAGAAAACAATATATATAATATACAAATACTTAAATACATAGGAAACATCCATGACTCATGAACAAATATCTGTGCTCATCACACAAATAAATGCCCTTACCGGGATCGAACCCAGGACTGGGACCCTGCTTATGAACCCGATGGGTGGTATAGTGACCCACTAGGCCAGACCGGTCGGTTTTTAAATTAACAAAAAACTCATTCTCACGTCTACATGCAGACTTAATACACGGATTTCTTTTATTTTGTAATACCTTCTCATAATAACTGTGTTCTACGCAAATAAATTATTTGAATCTTTTGAATCTTTGAAAGATTAACTGTAATATCACAGATGTGTTCTCATACGAACTCCATAGGTACAAATTGCTTTTTTTTATACTACTTCGGTGGCAAACAAGCATACGACCCGCCTGATGGTAAGCAGTCTCCGTAGCCTATGTACGCCTGCAACTCCAGAGTAATTACATGCGCGTTGCCGACCCTAAACCCCCACCCCCCCCCCCTGAGCTCTGGTAACCTTACTCACTGGCAGGAACACAACACTATAAGTAGGGTCTAGTGTTATTTGGCTGCGGTTTTCTGTAAGGTGGAGGGACCTCCCCAGTTGGGCTCTGCTCTAGATCTGGAATGACATCCACTGGCTGTACCCTATCACACAAAGCGAGATGACATTCACAATGCCCATACCTCTCTTGTGGACGTAGTTTAAAGACGTACCCGGGTTTGTTTGGACACTTATGACGTTTCATAACGAGTAGTTTTTTATGACTTAAGTAACCACCCTGTGGGTCAATCACAAAACTATGTTCACGTCTTTCCTGTAGACATACCCAAAAGTTAAGAGCTATAAAGGTTAATTACAGCACTCCGTAATAGACTAAGTCATTAAGGTACACATCAGAAAAAATAATTTCCATCAAAATATTCCATTGAAAACAGGCTCAAATTATTAACAATACCTACGTTGATTTAGAAAAAAGTGTGTCTTATTGAAATTCTGTTCCAATTCAGCGTGAAACAAAAAGCGTGTGTTGTTTATTTTGAATATTTTCAGTTGTGCTTCTATAAGTACAGGTTTCATCCAAATGGGACATTGAGGAAATCGTCGATTATAGAAATATTTTGGCTTTTTAAAAAAATAGACAAAAACTGGCATGTCAATGAAACTGAAATCATACAATGAAAATTATATTTTAATCTTGTTCGGAAGTTACTTTTAAGGAGAGTGAACAGATAACTTTTTTTTTATACCACGACGGTGGCAAACAAGCATACGGCCCGCCTGATGGTAAGCAGTCACGGCAGCCTATAGACGCCTGCAACTCCAGAGGACTGACCATTTGTAACACTTCTTTCAACGAAATAAGGTTTATTTAAGGTTGGAGTTGCTTGAAAATAATTTACAGATGGATAAGTTTTGTTTAATAAAAGCAAATATATACATATATATTTGCGTTATATATATCTTATACCTTTAAACGAGCAATTCTTGTATATATATATATATTTCCGGGATCTCCGAAACGGCTCTAACGATTTTGCTGAAATTTGGTATATGGGAGTTTTTGGGGGTAAACAATCGATCTAGATTAGTCTTATGTTTGGGAAAACGCGTGATTTCGAGTTTTCATGCGTTTTTCTTTCGACGCAGAATATGGTTGCTAATTTCGTGTTGCCGGCCACTGTCCGTCTGGTCCAGCGGGTTAAGACGCGGACTGCTAAACGAGTGTTACGGGTTCGAATCTCGCCCGGTGACTAACTTTTGTTTTTTTTTATATGGTCAATTTTATATATAATTTTTTAATTTTTATTGTTTTAGAGAAGTTTAATTTAGTAAAAAAATGTAGTTAAGATTATCACCTATACACCACCATATTACAATAAATAGTTATAACCGAGCAAAGCTCGGTCGCCCAGGTACTATATATATATATATAACGCCACGTATAATATGCTCGAATAGATGTTGATATACATTTGACCTATACTCGAGTAGATGGCGACACCGTTTGATATTTATTTTATTTTCTTTATTACCAACAGATAATACTTCTAAAATCTATATGACAATCAGGACTGATGCTTATCTAATTATAGGTAACCACATCTTATATATGTGTCTTCTACCAGTGAACATGCAGTAATCTTACGGTTAAATTAATTAATACCAGTACATTACATTAACTAATACTTTTTAAATTTTTTAGTCAGGTTTAGTTTTAGTTGTCTTATTTTATAAGTATTCTAATTGTACGTAGTTGTTTTATACAAATTGATTAGAAAATAAAATACTTGTACCTGAAAAAAAAAACTATAGGTACAACTAGGATATAACAACAAGATAACAATAATTAACTACTTATATAAATAGGTACAAATATTTAGCACATATCAGTGAAAGAACATATAGGTCAAAAACCATATGTCATGTAATAGTTTTAGTCCTGTGTCGAAAGATGGCAGTAAATTTAGTTGACTACAAAATTTACTTCGACAATACGCCACTTTACTAAATTTTCTTTGATAAAAGGAACATGACATTGCCGATTCTGAATTCATTTAAATCTCCTTCCTTTACAAAAAGTATTTTTCTATACTATTTATTCTAGGAATTCATAAATAAATAATGAATGATACTACTGATATTTTTCATAGTATCGAAACTTCTGTCAGCTATGAGTCCTTCTTCCTCGCGTTGTCCCGGCATTTTGCCACGGCTCATGGGAGCCTGGAGTCCGCTTGACAACTAATCCCAAGATTTGGCGTAGGCATTAATTTGTACGAAAGCGACTGCCATCTGCCCTTCCAACCCAGAGGGTAAACTAGGCCTTGTTGGGATTAGTCCGGTTTCCTCACGATGTTTTCCTTCACCGAAAAGCGACTGGTAAATATCAAATGATATTTCGTACATAAGTTCCGAAAAACTCATTGGTATGAGCGGGGGTTTGAACCCGCGACCTCCGGTTTGCAAGTCGCACGCTCTTACCGCTGGGCCACCAGCTATGAGTAATGCCATGAAATATGACAGATATTAGATGATCAAACGAACTTCTTGAAGTGAAGTTCGATCACTATTATGTGAATCGCTTCATTCGAAGATATAATAAATAACCAGGTAGTTTCTTTAACTTGCTAGGCAACGTAACACGATTTTCAGAGTAAAATAAAGATTTTTATTTTAAAAAGTAAGTGTATCGACTTTTTTCAATCCCCCACTCCTAACCGACCCAACAAGCTCCAACCACCGTATTCTGTCCTCATTCCTTTTAAGTGAGGAGCAAAACTTGTATATGGGTGTATAATTAAGAACCTCTTGTTCTTATGTGACGGAGTCACGGGAGGGAGGGTGCTGATTATATCTTCGAATGAAGCGATTCACATAATAGCGTTTGATCATCTATTATATTTCATCGCTTCATTCTTCAGATATAATAAATAACCAGGTAGAGTTTTAGAGACGCAAGTTTGGCGTTGTTGGTATGTTATTAATTATAAGCAACTTAGTAGTCAATCACTTTGGTTTATTGAAAAAATAACAATAATTAACATATCCTTATGTTTCTAATTAACAAAATTATCAATGAATGTGCTCAATAATTAGTAAGTTAATCAGACATATTACGACCAAAGCACGCAGCTTTGGCAAACTCATCATTGTTGCCGTCCTTTAACGGCCTATCATAATATTTTGAAAATGTTTGAGACTTGGCTGTCCATCCCGCAGCTTTGCGGATGACCTCTATAGATACACCGGCGGCCCTCGCAGCCGACGTGGACGCGTGTCGCGTGCTGTGCGCACCAAACGTGGACACGTCCACGCCCGCCGCTGCTAGTACCTGCCGTATCCATCGACCTACAATTTGACTCGTAGCAGCTCTGTGAGGGGCCTTGTGTGTTAGTAATAGCGCACCATGATTCCTGGCTCTCTTATTTTGTGTTACCAAAATATAGTCTTTGAGAGTCAGGGCAGGGCAAATGCTTAAGTTCTCTCTAAAGTAAGGTATATTCAATAGGGGCTGTTCTCGGCCGGGAGCAGAGGTTTTTATCAAATCGGGTATTGTAATTTTGATAAAGTTCTCTGTGATGTGTATATTTTCAATTTTAATCAATGAGAACGTTTGTACTCGATGGGCCGTACAAATTGCAAGATGACGAGTTTTTTAGTGAGTTGCTCAAGGGTAAGTTCGATATTAGGATACCATGTCGATATTAGATCAAGAATAACTTGTGGATCCCACGTGTTATTATACCTTGGTAAACTAGGTTTTAGTCTAAAAACACCCTTGAGTAATCTCTTGATGCGGTCATCAGAACCCAGATTGGGTAGTAAGAGAGCCAACGCAGAGCGATGACTATTTAATGTTCCGTAAGAACAGCCTTTATTGAATTCATCTGTCAAGAACTTAAGTATTGACGTTATTGACAGATTTAGTGGTTCTAAACCATTTTTATTACAAAACTCCCACCAGAGCTTTAGGGATACATTGTATTGTTTTACTGTGTTCTCCGAAAGCGAGGCTAAAGTTAATGGGATCGCTTCTGGCGGAACGCCGCGGCGGGAGAAGGCCGTGCTGATAGCGTCGCGGCAGCCAGGGTAAGGCTGGTGTGCAAGCGGTGGGGTCGTCTGCAATCAGATCGAAGTAATACTTTACTTGGATTAAAATATATGATTTCTGAGACCAATAGATTCTGCAGCATTGGAAACCAAGGCTGGGAAGGCCAATATGGGAAAACCAAAATACCTATTGCATTGTCGTCAATAATTTTTCGGATGCATTTCAGTAATAAGCAGAAAGGTGGGAATGCATAGAAAAAATGTTGACTCCAGTTGAGCGTGAACGCATCGACAGCAAAAGCATCAGGTTCTTGGAACCAGGACACGAATTTGTCACATTTGGTATTGGATCGAGATGCGAAGATATCTATTTCAGGTTGGCCGAAACGTCTGACAATCGTTTGGAAAGCCTGATTTGACAACTCCCATTCTGTATCGGGGTTGGACTTCCGTGACGCCTCGTCGGCTCGATTATCCTTTGTATTAACATACGATGCGTACAATATTATGTCCCGCATCTCGCACCATTGCCAAATTTGCCTACTTAGATCGTTCAAATACGGAAATTGGATTCCACCCATTCGATTTATGTAACTGATTGCAGTAGTATTGTCTATTCTTAATAAAATGAAGCAATTCGTTTCATTTAGTGCAAAGCTCTTAAGGCCTAAAAACACTGCTAAGAGCTCTAGGTAGTTGATGTGGTGTTCGCTCTCAGCAGCCTTCCAATGGCCTCCGATAGTAATATCACCGCATACAGAACCCCATCCGGTTCTTGACGCATCCGTGTAAATTTCTAACTTAAAACTTGACGTTCTCATATGTGACGAAGTTGTATATATATTATCTTTCCACCAACATAAATCATCCAGGATAGTTTCTGGAAGATTTATTTTGGCCTCGTAATTATCTTGATGTTTTTTAAGACTTAGAAATTTATGCCTTTCTAACAATTTTGTATACAACCAACCATAATTGGTGGCAGGGCAAGCGGAGATGAGAACACCAATCAACTGAGCATACTCTCGAATGGTACATCGAGGTAACTTCATGAATTTAGATACTAAACGGTAAATCTTTTCCCGTTTTTCTTGGGGTAAACCTATTGTCAGATTTCGTGAGTCAAATATGAATCCGAGAAATTTACAAATTTGTGAGGGTTGTAATACACTTTTGTCATTATTAATAATGAAACCCAAAGTTTCAAATAAGTTAACCGTAGCATTTACGTTATTTAGACACTCGTCATAACTATCACCAATACAGCAAATGTCATCTAAGTAAACAACAGACTTAAATCCCTGTTTTCTTAGGTGTGTTACGACCTCTTTCATAATCTTTGTAAACACTTTAGGTGCTACGGACAACCCATAAGGCATGGCTGTAAATTCGTACATTTCAGTTTCATTTGAGCCATGAGGTACAAATTGAAAACGGAGGTACTTTCGATCTGCTTCACGTACAGGTATAAGTAAGTATGCCTCTTTTAAATCAATTGTGGCTAAAAATCCGTTGTGTGGTATAAGCTTAGAGGCAGTTCGATAGTCCTCCATTTTAAAATGGGACTTTGTAACAAATTTATTAAATGATTTCAAATTCAATATAAAACGGCTACTTCCATTAGGTTTTGGTACTAAAAATGTATTAGAAATATATTGATCATTTCTAGGATCGCATTTTTTTATGGCTCCTAAGCTAATTAATTTATTAATTGCTATACTCATTTCTTTTGTATCTTCTGGCGTCAAAACATTTTTAGGTACCAAAGGCTGATGTACAGCCTTACTTAACGGTATTTCCAATCCGTGTTTTATCCAAGATAAAACAGAAGGGTTATTTGTGATCTTAGACCAACAATTGTAAAAATGTGCTAATCGACCAGCATGTACCTGGGTTACTGGTGAGCTGGCGCTCGCGACTTGGTCGGCGCTGGCTGCCGCGTCGAGGCAGCTGTGTTGACGTACGGGCGACGCGTCGCCGGCGACGGATTCGTCCTGCGATACCCTCCTCGCCCCCCCCTGTTCGACGAATAACGGGGAGGACCGGACCAGTTTCCCTGTGGTATGAAGGCCCGAGTGTTCGTCGAATTAGAAGTGCCAGGCTTTGGTGCACTGACAGTCTTTTTGATTTGTTGACCTTGACGCTCTATAGCCTTACTGGCCTTAATCTTTTCAGATAAGGTATTTCCGAATAGGGATTCATCCCGTTCGGCGTCTTGAATCACGTGAAGAAAATTTTTCTCCAAGCTGGGTGTAATTAATTTAATTCGGTCTCTTGTAATGAAATTATGCGCATCGGAGAGTATGCGGCATCCGTCACTCAAATATTTGAGGGCTTCGACTTTGTTTTCGCTCTTTAAAAGCACATCCATGGCCCGACTTACAGCTGCTATGCCTCGACCGAGTTGTTGTTGGACGGCGACATATTTTTTGTCACGTCCACGTACTACCTCCGTTACAGCGGCCGAGATCTCGGCGTTAAGCTTTGGCGCTTGTAATAATTTACAATTATTAGGAATTAAATATTCCTTAAGGAGTGTCTCCTTATTTTCTTTAGCCAAACCTTTCTTTAGAATAGGTAACCATAAATTGGCAAGACTATCGTGAACACTTGTTCCGTATTCGGGCGTATCGGAGGTAGATTCACCGAGGGCTGCAAGTAGCGTGGGGTCCAGGGGCGGCTGATCAGTGCCATCAATGGCAGGAAGCGCAGGCTGCGCGAGAGCGTCGATTTGATCAAATATCGGCGCGGCCGGGTCGGCTGGTGCGACCGGTACGGCGGGTGCAGTCGGGACGGGCGCTTCCTCCGGTAGATACTCATGTACGCCAGGATCGTAATCCGAATTTTCAACCTCTAGATCTTGATCAATAGGTAAGCTTGTTTGCTCGTTTTGTAGGTGAATTTCACCTAAAAAGATAAAAAATATATATTTTTTAGAACCTTATAAGGTTGTTATTAACACCAACAGATAATATTGTCTCGCAGACAATACCCTGGTGAACGTGTATATCTATTATAGATTGCACGTATTTGTATAATATGTTAATCGAAATCAACTCGCAGTTGATCTCATCACAGTTAACTCGCAGTTAACCGTGACAAAAATATTGAATTTATGAGTACATCGCACATATTTGCATTATATTTCATAATCGAAATCAACTCGCAGTCGATCTCGACCGTCACCGTTAACTCGCAGTTAACCGCGACATTATTTTATTAAATAGAGGGTAGATAAATAAAATAAAAAACATTACTGCCCTTTCATTATAAATGTACTCTAATAAAATAAGAAATAATTGTGAGTCCTACCTTGTTCACTGGCATCCGACTCACTAGAAGATCTCACAGATTGAATTCTACGACGTTTCTTTTTAACGTAAGTAGCTTCCAAATCTTGAAGTTTCCTTTTATAACGCTCGATTTTTTCGCGAGTAGTTCGCTTAGGCTTCGGCATTTTAAAGGTGTGTTCGTTGCCACGCACGAAAAAGGAATGAGGACAGAATACGGTGGTTGGAGCTTGTTGGGTCGGTTAGGAGTGGGGGATTGAAAAAAGTCGATACACTTACTTTTTAAAATAAAAATCTTTATTTTACTCTGAAAATCGTGTTACGTTGCCTAGCAAGTTAAAGAAACTACCTGGTTATTTATTATATCTGAAGAATGAAGCGATGAAATATAATGGCAGGTCGTATCAAACCGTAATATGGAAGGTAGAGTTTTTTTTTTTTTTTTTATAGTTTTGTAAGTGTCGAGTGAAGACACAGGGCCCTCGCTAGAGATACGGGCGACCCTGTGCCCGCGGTGACATTTTCGAGAGGTTTTTATGATTTATGCGATGCCGGGTCCGGCATCACCATCAGTCAAAAAGCAATGGTGATGCTCGAGTTGAAGACCCGGCTTTGTTGTTATGGGTTTATATGGGCCCATGGTCCCCGCGTTAAATACGGGCGGCCATGGTTCCGGGTTGAATTTTATGAAGATAGTTTTTGATTTAAGTTGCGGGGTTATTTTATTTTTGAGATGGGAGTTTGGTTAGAGTAGAGTTATATTAGTTGTTGTGATTAGATTTATGTTGAAAAGATATTTTATGTTGTTGCGAAGATATTTTTGTTGATTATGCGAGTTGGGACCGCAGTGGATGTTGGTATCAATATTCGACGGACGCTGCTGCCCATACGTCGGTTTTCCCTTAGTCGCCTTTTACGACACCCACGGGACGAGATGGGGTGGTGCTATTCTATACGCCGGCACCACACGGCGTGGAAGGTAGAGTTAAGGAACGCAATCTCCATAGGCAGAACTTATGCAAAAGTGTCCAGTGGTCAGCTATAAATAATAGTTCCAAATCTCTCCAGAGTAGCGCTAGAGTAGCTAAGAATCTAGGCGTTATTGACGGAGTGAAGTGCGCTGTCTATTATGATTTGTTTTTTTTTTTTTCAAGTATTCTAGGTATTGTAGCGCCACCTATTTAAGGTTTTTTGATGACACTTTTTGGTACATGGAGATTTCATTCCTTACCTCCACCTTCCGTAAACCGTAACTTGGACTTATCTACCCACCAAATATTTAAGTGCAAAGAGAATAATATGACTCCTTAGTGACAATATGTCAATACATCACAAATTTAAAAATAAAATATGGTATCCACTAAATAAGTAAAATATTGTACCAACAATGTAAACGTGTGCGCGACATTATTTATAACAAATGACGTACAAAGGTTAAGGGTTCAAGTACACTTTCGAGTACATTTCACACTCCATCCAGCAGGTATGAGTCCCCACTGAGCCCACTCAGAATTGAGATTAATGACCTCTGCCATCTATCACTCGGTAAGTGGATTTTGTGAAGCCGGAGCGACCTGTTCCATCTGCTTTGCGAGCGTAGGCGAGAATGGTTTCAGTGAACCTACCCAGTTGGTTTTTGTTTTCTATAGGTAGCCGTCAATTATACTAGGTCAATGGTCAATGTGGTCAAGACCGTCTATAAGGGAAAACCGTCTACAAACTCTTTCGACGCTTTAAACTCTTGCATTTGTTCACATACTTCACTTACAGAAGGTCCGTAGAGCAGAAGGAGTGAAGCTATGTGAGTTCTTGCCCTATGACGGAAGAGTACCGGCAATACATTTTAGGTACATGCCGGTCTTCGCAACATTGACTTTACTTTAGATATAGACCTGTTCTGTTCTGTCTACTATGATCTTGAACAGGATTCAAGCGTTTGGCCCTAATAACACGCAACATATATAATTTGATGATATAATATATAAAACAACACTATGTCCGACAGCATTGTCGATAGACAGCTGCCTGCGTAGCCAACATGCCAATCGTTAACGCGCTGTAGCGAACGAAACGCAACTTTCACTGTCACACTAATAAAGAAGAGTGATAGAAATAGATAACTACGCTACGCTACGGAGCGTTAACGATTGGCAGGTTGACTATGCGGGCTGGGCCCGGAAAAACGTAGGGAGGTACAGCGGTGGCAGTATGGTTCCATTTTTATCACTTGTCACTATGCCCGTCACTTTCGCACTTACATACTTGTTAGAACGTGACAGGCATGGCGACAAATGATAAAGAGCCGACCATCATAGCCCTACTGATGTAGTGAACAATCCTTTCCCATCGTATTTTCTCGGAAACGTTCGTATTTGTCCTGCTACTTCAGTCAACTTCAGAACTTTTTGTACTGGGACTGACTGAAATAGCATACTTAACACGTTCGTGCGTTTCCGTGAAAATACGATGGGAAACGATTATTCACTACATCTGTACCTATACAATTTATACAACAACCAAACCTCTTTAATTAACTTATCAATAAATTATGTACCTTAATATCATTTTTATTAAGATCTAGACCCCTAGCCGCTGTTCATCGCTGGAGGCCAGAGTGGCAGGACAGTAAGGGCGTCCGCAAGCTGGCACGGGCGCACGCACGCGGGTGCCATTGTTGGTAAAATCCGCCGCACGCGTCCGCGCCATTTAGCGTTGCTCATACTACTTTTCGTTAACCCGCTCACCCGCTCTGTGCACCCGCGCCTGCTACCGGACGCGGAGGTTTATAAAATCTATGTAAAATTGTTAGAGTTCTAGGCTCTGGACTCTTTAAGTTCTTGTTTATTATACACGGTGTAACATGAGGAAGCCGAAATATTTTAACAGTGTATTCCTGATCACATTTAGAGACTAAAATGTAAACTTTTCTGGATTTCGCCTGGTTTCAGAGTTAACACCAATAAAAAAAAAATAAAAAAAACATCTTATTGTAACATAGCAAAACGCCTTTTTGATGGCGATGATGCCATTATGGCGTGAAATCGAAATATCCTTATTGATAGATGTCAAAAAGTAACAACTAACCTTTGCAAAAACTAGGTTTTACATAAATATCTTAAGAATTCATTTGAAGTGCCAGTTTTACCATAACATTAACTATTATAAACAAATACATTCAAAAATTCAAAAAAAAATTTTTTTTTGGCGAAATTGACATCAATTCGTATTACTTTTTTTTCTTGTTTTGGATGAGGCCAAAACAGTAGTGAGTGGTTAAAATCTTTCGGGTTCCTCGTGTTACATCGTGTATATGGCAGGGATCGGAACCGGTTTTTTGCAAAAACATCGAAATAACCATATATTTCGGTTTATTTTATACTCAAAATGCAGGACTCAGTTGTGTTTTTAGATAACGACTTCGTATTGATAGATTCCCCGATTAGGAATGAAATAATTAACAAAGAACGAAAAAATACCGTTTTCGTTCCCATACAAAAAATAACGGTTTCCGATCCCTGGTATATGGAAACGAATGCAGGGTGTATTAAAAGTGCCTACTTTTAACAGACCCTACATCGCACCTACGCTTGCCCGTGATCGGCAGGCGTTCGGAATGGTCTTACAATTTGTCTGCTCTCAGTTGGGAAAAGATGAAGGGACTCAGCGAATGTATTAATCATTTCACTGTAAAGCGGTTTCACACAATCGACTCCGTGATTAAAGACTCCCCGGAAAAGGTTCTTGTGGGTTACAGAAAAGCTGTATTAATTATAAGTAAAAAAGTATACATGTACAAACAAACAGAGATCATTCAGATGTCTGTGTACGTTTGAATTAGATAGGCACGCCCAAGGCTCGGAAACCGGTTAAAATTCCAAACCTTTATCATATACTTCTCGCAAAACCTTTTAATTTCGGTTTCGTTCGTAACACCGTTATTTTCAAACCGGTTTTTAGGAGAACATTTCTATAAAGTTCTTGTCAGATTAACCGGTTTCTTGTTATGTCGGTGTCTATGTTTACGCGGGACACCGAGCCGGCCGGCCGTCTCGTCGCTCGGCGAATAAACCGGTTTATTTAGGTTGCAATTAAAAGCATTCTTGTTCTTATGAAAGTTCGGAATAAAGTCGAATTAAACCGGTATTTACTGGAATGACATCCGCTGTGCTGTACCCTAACACACAAAGCGAGATGACATTCACAGTGTCCATACCTCCCTTTTGGACGTAGTTTAAGGACATACCCGGGTCCGACTTCGGGTCCGGGTTTTTTAATCATCTGCAATAAAAAGACACGACAAGATTGTTTACCTTTTTCTAATGCTAAAAAACCAACTACTTATAACAAAACCTAAACTTTCCACTCACCCCAGCTTCGTAAGCTGTTGCAATGACCTTTTCCAAACGTTTTTACTCACGACAAAAACGGTGTTTTATTTCTCATAATACTGCTTTGATGTGCCAGCTCAGCATACATGAAAAACTTAAATAAAAGATACACGAATGTAACCAACGTTAAATAAGCATCAAACGTTAAATAAATATTACAAAGCTACCTTACCAGCCATAAAGCGCTTTGCTTTTTCGTATTTTAACTTCAATAAATTAAAACAGTTGGCTCTGTTGGATCCATTCTTATTACCATTTTTAATGATGAACATTAAATAGTAATAGATGATGATTTAGATGCACTGATTCCAAAAGTCAGTACCTCTTCAGAGATTTAGAAGTGCCGACTAATATTAGATTGGAAAAATACATTTTTGTTATTGTTACTTAAAGTATTGTTTTAGTTTACTTTGTTTACTAATAGTAGAGTATTTTAATATAATTATGTACATACAAGTCAATATGTTCTTACCTACGTTGATTTTGACTTCGAAGAAAATATTATAACATAATGGCGGCTCCGTGGATTCTAGAACCACGGCGAGCATCCAAAAGTCCCAAGTCTATTATTAAGACGACATTTATACAATTCATAAACAAAAACAGCAATAAGCAACCCCTGACAGTATCTACTGAAGATAAAAATCTAACAGAGTCCTGTCATACCATATTTCTATAAATTCTCTGAACTGCACTGATTTATTTCACAGATATTACATAATTAATAACAATAAACTATAAATAAACTTAATAATAATAAAAAAGGCTACAAATAAACTTAAAGTAAATAAAAAACGTCTCCCAAGTCGCTGCTGATGGGCAGTGTGCCCAGAAGGCTGGCCGCATTGCCACGTTGGATGGCAATGCTTATCCTTTGAGCAAAATACTGGCCAAACATATTAATAATTTTTGTAACAAAATAAACTCATTTGCATACGCTCTATGGAAACTATCAACAGTTAGAACAAGAGAAACTGCCATCCAAGCTTATCATGGATATATTGGCTCCCTTCTAAGATCTGGAATAATTTTATGGGGTAACTCAAGTCATTGCAACACAAGCATTGATAGCCCAAAAACAATGTGTAAGGGCCATTTGTAATATAGATATCTTAACATCTTGTAAGCCTTTCTTTAGAGATTTCCCAAGCAGCACATTAGTGAATTTTGCAGCTTATCTTATAGCTTTATGTTCTAAATGAGTGGTTTAACAGTGTTTGATAAAACTTATACCTTTAAACACAACTCAATATTGTATATGAGTTCATCCTGTCACTTGTAGTTGCTTAGGAACTTTTATTGTTTCTACTTTATTACTTATGGTTGGGTAAAGTCGATTTTGCTACTAAAAGTTGCATGCAGGTTTTAATTGTCACTCAATAAGAAGCAATAGTGCTATATAAGGCCCTAAAGTCACTTATAAGCAACTTCTACATATAAGTGGGAACATACCCTTATTTGGAACTTTTTATTCCAAATGACTAGTATAATAGAGTAGTATATCACCAATAGTGGCTAAAGAGATAATTTTACGGCCCTTTTGGAACCTAAAGTGATTGCAACTTTAAGGGCTAGAAATACTCTTATTGCCACTCCAACGCATAATTAAGTCTCAATAGGAGGTTCTTGAAAACCAAAAGCAGTTATTTTCACTTATTTCAAACCACTAACGATCTAACAGTTCCAAAATTAGGTCATATGCATAATATCCTATCAAAAACATTTTCATGAAAATGTTGCCAAGACGAAACCATAAGGCTCGCACTGTCAAAATGTTATCAGATTTCTCGTAGAGACAAGCTTCTAACTCTACAAGCCCTAACTTCAGAAACTCTACAACAAGAGTCAAAATATGTGGCATGGCCGTTTCGCTACTGTCACATGGGCGTAAGGTGCAAAATTTATTCACTAAGTATACTTGTAGTAACGAAACGGCCAAGCCACATATTTTGACTAAGGTGTAGAGTTTGTGAATGAAGGGCTTGTAGAGTTAGAAGCTTGGCTCTACAAGAAATCTGATAACTTTTTGACAGTGCGAGCCTTATGGTTTCGTCTAGGCAACATTTTCCATGAAAATGTTTTTGATAGGATTTCACTTCTTTTTGTAAATGTCTTCTTTGTGTATTGTCATAAGCATGACAATCTTCCATCCCCTAATATAAATGGTAAAGTAAGTAGAGTAAATACACTTTATTGGACCACAGAAGAAAATTCAGTAACAGATTTACAATGTAAATGTAAATAAAGGTAGCAACAGGCGTTCTTATCGCTGTGAGCGATCTCTTCCAGACAACCTTAGGGTAGCAGGATATAAAGAACAAAAAGCTTTAGTGACAGGTAGTGCACGAATACATTACAGGAATAAGAAGATTACACATTACAATGAAATACATACCAATGGGTACAACCAAATAGTTAAATATTTATCACATACATATATAATGGTTGGGGGAAATTTACTATTAAAAATCCCGAAATACGTATCTGGGGGCATCTTTTATACAATCTTCTTTTTATACTGATCCCCCCTACAAACTTTCCTCTATTCCCCCTAATGCCCTTTTCCTTCCCTTTTCACTTTTACGGGTGATTTTGGGGTTGATAACTATTCTATATCCTTCCCTATAGGAAAAACTATCTACACACTAAATTTCATCTAAATCGGTTCAGCGGTTATTGATTTCCCATACAAAATTCTTATGGATTCCACCCCCCTTTTCACCCCCTTAAGGGCTATAAATTTCCAATTTTTTTATTTCTTTTGTTGTTTGTATACTAATACTATGCTACATACCAAATTTTTGCTTCCTAGGACTTCAGGAAGTACCCCAAGGGTTTTGGTGATCATCAGTGAGAGCTATGCATCTGAATTTTTTTATGCTTAATAAGTCCACTATTGACATTATATCCCGAGAATTTTGTTTATCTGGTATAATATGCGCTTTTTTTTTACCTATAAGTTTAATCATAGTCATAGTCATTTATTCAAATAGTATAAATATAAATGATATTGTAAATTATTTATGTAATTGTTTGTTGTTTTTAGAAATTGTATAGTTAATGGTATGGTATGGTATGGTATGGTTGTAGTTGTCGAGTATGAGTATAGCATATTAATCTTAATGTTAAACTTGCTTTGCGCTCCAGGGCCCCAAGATACAGGCTTAGCCTAGTTTGGGTTCCACCAGATATTTCTTATATGGAAAAATTGTTACTGGTAAACAATAAAAAGATTTTGATTTTGATTTTTTGAATCCAAACCCAAGTTATGAGGGTTCAAAAAAACGACGAAGCGCTTTTAGAAAAGGTAGGCCATGCGCTTCGCTTTGCTCGTCTTGGCGAAGGCACTACCCTGCCCCCAGATTTATTTTTCCTATTGCGGCGCCTCCTCTGTCAATAGCATTCACTGCTTTGCCACTCACAAGATACAAATAAGTGATCTTCAGACCTGATAGTTCTAAATAGAGAACAAATAAGTGAAAATAAACACTGTAAAATATTTTTTGTTCCGCCATGTTTACAAATGGAGTCCTTGAAATCAAATTATTTTAAACAGAATTTTATAACACTGACGCATAATCACAGACCTTTGATAGTTGTGACGATGTTACTTTAACATTGTACGTAACCTACAATCATTAGGTCAGGTTTTTAACAGTTTTATTACTTATCAGTATCAATTCCTCATTTGATTTAGGACTCTCCTTTTAAATATTCCGGGATCAAATCAAAGGCGCATCGAAATTTACAAAGAAACCATACTATAGTTTCACAGTAAAAAATAATTCGCAAGGATTTCGTGCTTATTTCAATTCCTGTATAACGTGAAGTTTTCATCACTTTACCAAACAGATATGTACATCCAAAATTAAAATGGCAGATCACATTCACTTTTAAAAAACACAACTTATTGTCTTAATTGTTGCCACGCTACTCAAAGGAAATTGGGCATCTCATTTATCACTCCTTGACCGAACTGAAATTGTAATACATTCATTCGTTCAATATAAATCGTTCACTGCGCATAACTGTCACCCATAGTTCTAATTGCCACTTAAGGTAATCGAGAGATCTCTTATGGATTCAATTTAGAACCAAAAATAGGCTGCAATTTTTCTCCTTTTTGGTCTATATTGGGTCTATATGGGTTCTCTCCACCTATATAGAACTTAGTCATGGCTATATATTTCACTTAAGTATCTAAATAGATATGATATACGAGCTATTTCCCACCCCGTGTGCTACTTGGGTTAAAACTGTTGACAGTGCCAGGCATGTACATCTACGAAGTTTGTTTATTTGTAAAATTAAACCCAGACCTTTTTAGTAAAAAAAGGGACGTATTTATAGGAATTTAATACATGGTACCCAAATCTTCTTGTAAAATTCGCCTAAAAAGACATAATTGTATGGGGAAAACGCTTATTGTATGTCAGTTAGTATTTACAATCAATTGCATGATGACATTAAAGAATTACCACTTAACTTATTTAAATCTAGACTAAAAAAAAGGCTCATACAAGAATGCTTCTACTCTATTAATAATGATTATTTTGATTATTATAAGTCGTGATTTTATAAAGTTTTTATATAAACATCTTAATATTGACATTGTAAATATCTAGTTGTAGTATGTTAGATTCTGCTTGATATTTAATGTTTTATTTGTTCTTTATTGTTATTTTATACAATTTTTTGTGTTATTTTGCATGCCAGTTGCTGGTAAAATTTGTGTTTCCTGTGTTTAATGTAAATAACTTATGTACGACATTTTATGCGGAATAAATGATTTGATTTGATTTAAAGGCTCGGAACCGGTTTTCAAAATATTGGCAAATACCGGTTTATTTTGCTTTTACTCCAAACTTTCATGAGAACGAAAACGTTTTAAACACTTTACTGTAACCTAAATAGACCGGTTTATTCGACAAGCGGCAAGACGATATGGCCGACGAATGTTTGAAATGTCACCGTATTTAAGAATTATTTCACTTAAAATTTAGTTTTTTCTTCGCAAGTGTGATGAAAAACATTGAGTGAAACGAGGGGGGTAATGAAATAACAATTATTCGTACAAAGTGTACAAACGGGAGTCTATATATTAAAGACTCGAGTAACAATGCTTACCCCCCGAGTTACACAATGTACTATAGGGTGCCGTTCAATTTTAATACAAACTTTTAGCATAATTTCATTTAACTACTATGGAAACTCATAATAAACATTATGTATAAAAACAAACCACAGAATGTTGTTTGTCATACTAATTAAATTACAGAATACTGTATAGCCATAAAAACATTCTTCATAACAATTCTCAGGAATAATTTTACTTCTAATAACATTCATTTCATATTATGATTAAAATGTAGAACTAAATTTTAATGAATTATCAGGTGGCATAATTTTCTATGACATATTAAATTATACAAAATCTACTCATTGAACTTTAAGGCTGGTTAGGTACGACGACGAGCGAAGCGAGGAGGAGTGTTAGGTAGAACTGTGACCATATGGACAGAACCAATTTTTTTAAATACCTATTAGCTTTCCTTTTTAAGAGGTAACAAAATAAATCAGAAAGATATAGAAGAAAACAACATTTTTATTCATAGATAAGTTTATTTTGATGCAATTTAATTATGTATATAATCTGATAATGAGTTTTACCTACTTATTTTAATTGTAAATTTGAAGCAATGGCTCGCAAAAATTCACATTCGGAGTATTGATTTTTATTGGACAATATAGTGTCAATCCTTTCTTGTTGCTTGATAGTGGCCTTCTTTTGCTTTGGAGGACTGTGGCCATTGTAAAAGCATTCAATATTTCCCAATATCACTTTAGATTCGATAAGCAATTCATTTGACAGCGTATAAAAGCCGGGCTTAATTTTGTCTATTATGGCATTAATTCTATGGTGCCAGGATTCGGCATTATTCTGAGTGCGTGGCAAACCAAGTTGGTTTAGGGTTTCGACACTCCACAGGGATGGGGGGAATCTAGGATGTTTCTTGTTTTTCCCCAGTACATAATAGTCGCTGAACGTTTGAACAATGTCGATAGCATCGGATGAGATAGTTTTTTAATATTTTTGAAAGTAGTTTAAAATTTCGTCCGGTGGTAAAAAAGCCAAGGCCAACAAACATCTCATTTCTGTGCAGAAATTAATATTGGTGCCATATAAAGTTGATTTTCCTTTGTCTTGAATCATTCTATTGATAATTTGACCTAAATGGAACAAGCAACCATTGACGGTAATATTATCAAAATTTTGCTTCACACTTTGAATGGCGGCTAATTCAAAGTCCATGATAACGTTTTCAAGTTGTAACTGAATATTATGTTGAGTAAAATAGTCGCTAATTTCTTCAAATAGCTTGTTGTACGTAGCTTTATCTTTGTTGGTGCACAAAGCAAATAATAAGGGAAATGTTTGACTACTATTCTGAAAAATATTCCCATGTATAACATACATTTGTAAAAATCCCACAGGCGCAACCTTGAACGTTCCGTCCATAATCCAAAGACTCGATTTACCCAGATAGGTCATCATGTCGTGGCATGAGAGTAAAATGATCCTTTTGTTTTCGTTGAATAATATATCACTGAGCACAAAAGTGTTCCCATTTAATTGTAAGTTATCATGTTGTATAGTGAAGTAAATATCCGTCGGCTCATGGATAACTGGTTTGCCCCGCTTCTTTTCGCGGTACACAACTTGCCGTAACGCTGATGTCGATGGTAACTGTGGTAAGATACTCTGATCACAATTAGCTTTCACAGTTTGAACCACCTTACATGGTTTTTTTTCAGTACATGTAGAAGATAGGGTTCTTAACTCGTCCAATGTTGACATTATTACTAGTCTTGCTGGGTTTGGATCGTGTTTATGGCATTCATTGTGTTTTATCACTTTATGTACCTGGCTTTCCTCTTCAGCGATACTTATTGCTCGCGCATTACACTGTTTGCTATTAAGAAGTTCACAAATCCAGTAATACTTATGATTAATCTGCTTATTTTTGGTATATGTATAACCATTAATATTCAACTTTATACCACCCTTTACACTTTTAAATACATTACATTGAACGTCGGACATTTTTAACAACAACACTTCTAACAAAGCGCAATGCAAATAAACTAAGTACCTAACCAACGTATAATATTGAAACACCCACTTCAATGACAAAAAATAATTCATACCCTAACTAAAGTGATGTACATAAATTGTCTCGGAAATGTATTTTTGCTCGTTCATTTTCACTAGGCGTTTATAACCTTCAATATTATGATATTAGTTTTGATGCATGAAAACCCTTCTGAATAATAAATTGTATAAAAAATAAACATTATGCTGGTTGCCTGTTATGAAAATACATTATTATGCTAGTTAGTTATTATTACTTTCGACATTATGCAATTTGTTTTTATTTCACTTATTTTTATACCGAATGATCATTTCTGCAATTCAAAATTATGCAATTCAAATTATGCTAAATGAATATTCGCAAAAAGTTGTTATTAAAAACATTACACACCCTGTACTATAATGTATCAAGTCCAAGATTAAACAAATCTGTATATCCCCAATGTTCTGCAAAATGAAATGATTCCACGAAGATATTGCTTCGACTCATGTTGGAGGTGGATTCTTTATTAAGTTGTTCATACAAATACTTTAATACATAAAAAACACCCATGACTCGGGAACAAATACCTGTGCTCATCGCACAATAAATGCCCTTACTGGGATTCGAACCTAGGACCATATTAATAGGCAGGGTCACTATCCACTAAACCAGACCGGTCGTCAAATTACTTATTTCGTTCTAATAAGGTGTGGTATGGTGTTATTTTAGTTATAGTATTTTTATTAGCTATATTTTTTTTACTTATAATCAATAAAATATAATGAACGTAAAAGTGCGAAATAATAAATTGGGGTCTATTTTCATTAACAATTCAATGGCGTCGACCGCTAATTGGATATATGACTTTGCCCGATAATTATTAATGTTTCCCGAGCTGGAGGAGGCTGTAGCTATTATTACACCAAATTTCCTGTAGATCGGTTCAGCGGTTTAAGTGTGAAGAGGTAACAGACACAGAAATGGACATTTCGCATTTACAATATTAGTAGGGATAGTTGAATGCAGTTTTTAAATTGTATATTTAGCTACAACATTGCAGAAATTCAGCAATCAATCAATATTACGCGAAACCCTGCGTAGGGAGCGCCACTACCACAATCGAAAGTTTGTTATCTAACCTCTTTATCACTCTTGCATATTCGAGCGATAAAGAGGCAGATAACGAAATTTAGATTTTCGTGTTTCCCGGTAGGCCCCCTGTAAACAAACAAACCGCCTTGATTATTATCTGTGAAAACTTGTCAAAAAACTGTCAAAAAACTATTAAGGCATAGTATGTATAAGTTAGCCTATAATTTAGGATAGGTGCTAGTGCTGCACTCTGGCGGCAGAACATTGCAGTAATACCCCCTTTTGATCGTTTAGTGCGAGCGAGATGCCCGCCCGAATGGCAGCTAACTGATAAGACTCTTTTTCAATATTGACCACTATGGTGCATCATCCTGTATAATGCACTGTGCAAGAATGAAAGCAGTAATCTCGGAACGTACTATCAATATTGGAATATGAAGACGGGGATATTCTTCGAGAATATTCTGCATTTGTGCTCGCATCCGCTTCCGCTCCGTGGGTTGGAATGGTTTTGCGAAAATGCATCACTATGCTAAATTAACACGATAGTCAGTAGTTATAATGCATATATTTTTTATTCGTATTTTATAGGTAGTAAAATAAATTCAACAAAATAATTTTCTACTCACCAACATGATGTACAAATAATTGATGCCTAAGACCGATTCGGAGCAGCCACTTCATGTACAAACTACCTCCCGTAGCCTTCAACTTATTGTCCCTCGACATCGTACAGGTTTCATGTCGAATTCCTTCAACATTCAGGCAATCCGGCTGTGGAATGATCTTCCTCTCTCTATGAGACAAGCCCAGAACAAATTCTCCTTCAAGCGCATGTTGCGCAAGCATCTGTTTGACAAGGTTCAAAGGTCGTCCTCATGATGTTTCACAATTGGTATATATTTATATATGTATGTATGTATATTTATGTATCATATTATTTATGTACGTATAATTTTATATAATTTCGTGATATTTTTTTTGTAATTTTACTCTGTATTCTGACTCTGCACCAATTACGATCTTTCGGTTTGGCTCATGGTTGACTGGTAGACAATGCCTTCTGGCATTAAGTTCGCCATTTGTACTCTTCATGTATTGTGCAATAAAGTTTAAATATATAAATAAACTATATTCGGACATACAACATTCTGTGTATACACATTATGCTAAACTGGACTATGCCATAATACTTTATGCGCAAGGTTAATTATGATAATATAGATTATGCCATGAAGAATTCTCAATAGTAACATTATGCCAAAACAAGGGGAACCAGAAGCAGTCTACCCGCGCCTCCGCAAACGTCCCCGATGCACTACAGAATTTGGGCAGGCCCATCAGCACTCTGAAAGCGTTATTATATGTATTTATAATTTATGAGTATGATCAGCCCACAGGTTGCTTGTGTAGAAGGTTGTACAGTAAGCCCTAAAAAGGGTGACCTTTACATCTTTGGAACAGTGAGCAAACCTGCGAGCTATCATATTAGCTCTGACGGACAACGCTCTGCGTTCGCGTTCAATATCTACGTCGTTCTTAAGGTCAGAGGAAACCATGTGTTCCAAATATTTAAATTGATCCACTATTCGTAGCGGATGGCTGTTTAGTTTGACACTTGGAAACTTAGGTGTAGCTTTACCTCTGACCTTAAAGACAACGCATTCGCTTTTGTTTACATTATACAGCAAATCATGGCTAGAAGCGTATTTCTCACATAGAGAGATGAGCTTAGCCAGTCTGCAGGCCGAGGCACTCAGCAACACCATATCGTCGGCGTAGCTCAGATTATTTACGCAAACTCCATCGATATAGCAGCCGATACGAGTGTTACTGAGCTCCTCTTATCAGTACGTTAATATATAAGTTGAACAGCCTCGGTGAGGTTAACCCACCTTGGCGTACACCACATTCCAGTCCATATGGCTGAGAAAAAGATTCCGACCATTTGACGTCATTAACCTGATTGTGGTACCAGAATTTAAAAATCCCACTAATGTCAGCTAGCAAGTTAATGCCGTCAAGCTTCTGCCACAAGATGTTATAGTGCACCAGGTCGAATGCCTTAGAAAGGTCTAAGAAACAGACATAAACAGCTGTTCGGCGGTCTGTGTAGTACCTAACGCTGTGTCAATGCCAAACAAAATGAATGATGACGATATGATTCACATTTTGGAAAATTTAAAATGAACTTACCTATAAGCGAAAAATCTTTTATAATAACTTTCAAAACTTTGACAACAGTGCTGTGATATTTCGTGTTGAACTCACTGACTCACTTTTGACACTGACACATCATATCATATGTAACAAATCCAAATGAAATTAATAACCTGTTTTTAACAATCAGAATACTTCTCTGTTTCGGAAAAGGCCTTGCAACAAAAATTACTAACGTCTTATGTATTCTACAGTATTTACACAGATGGTCATAATTATAACAATGAATAAAGTCAACATTTACTATCTGTTATGTATATGTACGTTTAACCGTTTGAATGCGGCGCGTCACCGTAAGCCTTGTCGGAAGGCACCAAGGTTGATATTGGGCTGTAACCGCGCGCAAACCTTTGCGGCCAAAGGGTTAACCTTGAGAGGCACTATTGTTTTAGAAAGAAAGAAATATAACTTACATTTTCTTCTTCACTTTCAGGCATACTTGATACAGCCAACGACGTGTTTAGCTTAAAATTATTAAAAGTACTGTACTGTATTGTATTGAACAATGGCTGACAAAGTGAGATTTCAAGAGCTGGATGAAGCCACAAGAAAATTGCTATCGGGCCTATTTCCACGTAAGTATGTATTTATTCCACAAGTTGCCTCCAGAAAAAGGCGAATTAAATTGACAAGTCAATTTATTTTATTTATTTATTTAAACTTTATTGCACAGTAAAAAATATACAGTGACAAAAGGCGGACTTAATGCCACACGACATTCTCTACCAGTCAACTTTTAGGCCAAACAGAGAAACAAAGTTGGTGCGGGGTATGTAAAGAACACCAAAACTTGGCCAAATCATTCCAGAGACGGATGGCTTGCACGGTGGAGGAATTGGTCATAGCGCATAGTCAATGTGCATAAATAATACTACAGTTTGGCCAGTGCTGTTCATATCGATATTTTCATAAAAGTTAGAATTTGAGAATATCGCGAGAATTCACCGTTAGGGGCGCTACAGTTGCGCGGTCTGTTCAGATGTAACTAAAATAATTAAAGTATTTTTTTAAATGTTATTTTACAAATGTATTTTGAAAATGGTGCAATCCTACCTGAAATAAATAATTTCTATTTTTATATTATTTCATAGTAATAGTGTAGCACACTATGTAAATTGTAAACACACGTTATAACTTTATAATGTTTATTTCGGAATCACAGCAGCATCCAATCTTATAAATCTCCAACCAAACTTATTGCGGGCTCACACCCGTTATCAAAACTTATATGGGCTCACACCCATTATTAAAACTTATATGAGCTCACACCCATTATCAAAACATATATGGGCTCACACCCAACACTAATTATGGGCTCACACCCAACACTAGACCTATTTGGGCTCACACCCAAGACCTACAGCTAACAAGGGCTCACACCCCAGATCCTAACTACCTCGGGCTCACACCCGATACCTAGTGCGACGAGGGCTCACACCCAACGTCTCACAATCAATTCGGGCTCACACACAACTCAAGACTTAATAATCAGCTAAACTGTTAACATAAATCATAAATCAAAATGGCCACTCGGCCTACTAAACTTATTAAACTGCGCACGTCCGTACGGCTCGACCGCTAGAATCAGAATGGCCGCCGCATGGCGGAAAACCCGTGCCTTTGCCTTGAGAACCCCGCATAGCCGTCAGAATGGTCAATACACTTACTGTTTAATTTCTCATTTTATGCATTTATTAATTTAAAATTAGGTATTAAATAACCAAAATGTATACACTGTGTTTTTTTTTATTTGCGTTAATTTCAAGGGTGCATTCCTGAGCTTAAATGAAGTAACTTTCTCAAAGACACCGGTATTCTAATTAACTCCATTTCGGAGATAATCAATATTTTATTTTTATCCTATAAAGCTCTTACGAGTGTGTACACTTACCTTAGGGTCTGTTTACATATTGATTAGTGTTTAGTACGGGTTAATACATTTGCTACTAAACGTAAAGTACTATCTCGGATGATCGATGTTCGAAATGACATTGACATGTCACAGTTTTCAATTGTTTGATTGAGATAAATGTAATGCCCGTGCAACAACAACGCTATACGCAACATTTAGTTACTTTTTACAAAGATAAAAATAGTAAAAAAAAAAAAAAATTTTTTTTTTTGAAAATTAACTATGCCATTTAGTTTCCTTAAACGTACTTACCGATACCCCGAAGTTAACGAAATTCAATAAAAACACGGTGTATAATAATTTAATAAACCTGACAATAGAAATAAGGATATTGGATAAAAATTACCGGGTGTTTCCTGTAACACGAGTAAATAATTAAACCATATATTGTACTCCTCAAACGATATAGCGTTTGACTATCAACTTTAAAAAAATATAAAGTCTATAGATTTTTTCTTTTTCATACAAATTAAATATTATTTTCAATGTACGCTGTTATCAGTGTGTTTGACGTTGCTTGTCCTGCTTTAAACATAACAAAATTTGCAATACATGGCGTCTTAGAATAAACTTCAAACTGTAATAAAAATCATATCATATCATTTATTCAGTACTAGTCATACATTCCAAACAAACATGAGTACCGATCCAAACATAAGTTATTTTGAAAAGTTGCTGGGCAAATTTCGGTCCAATCTACAACCCACAGTTTACAGCCTACAGTTTAATTTATTGCTCCTCTTACAGGAAATGCCCGGTATAAAGCCAACCCAGATGGTGCAATTTGTTGCACAATCTGATCGATTTCTCAATTGCATTGTGTGGTGTGGACACAAAAATTAAATCATAACGGTGGTCCCTATAACTTCGATTGTAAAGACCAGTCCCCAAACTAGGCATTCAAGTTGACATTTAGATCAGTATTTAAATATATGTGGCACTACTTTGTGGTTATTAGCAGGAACTGTCCTTGGCGCTTAAAATCAAAGTCGGCAGTTCACGACAGCAGTTTATTAGCACAAGCACAAAAGAAAATCAGCAAACAAGCACAGAAGGTGAAAGGAACACAAAACAAGCAAAGCAAGATAGGATCACGTAAAGGTTTCGAAGCGCAAAGCGACGTGCATTCAGTATCGAGCGGTTAGATCGACTGGCCGCGCCGCGCTAGAGGCGCAGGCGCGTTGCGGCGGACAGCGCTGGCGCAACCGGTTGGGAACAAAGGATAACGTCCGGCGCTCTGTCTCCACTGTACGTAACTACTATGTACGGATCTCGTCCGTCAATTAATACTAGATATCAAACAGACTATAGATATAAAATAAAAACTACACAAATAATAACATGGCCCCCACATCTACATCAATCTCATCTGCCGGCCACATGTATAAAATAAAATCACCAACCGAGCTCTCGAAGCAACTTGCCCCCAAACCTGCATACTAACATCGAAGCATTATCGCGTCCGCATCTCCTGATTTGATCTGTGGGTCACAATCTTACAATCGAATCAACCACTTTTCTCGTGACATTCATAAATCGATATATCGTTTGTGACACCTTTATAATGATCACGACAATTTATGTAATTACGATTGCATTGATCACATACACATACCTGATACACACCACGAACATACGCAAGCACTGACTTACACACATACTTACACATGTCTGTATTAGTTGGCTTACTTCTCTTTTTTATATTAGTTACTATCGTTGCCATTTGTTTTATTTTCCTGTTTAAGGATTTCTTTTTCTGATGGTTACCAAATCAAGAGCTAACACCTATAGTTCGTTATATTAGCATTAGAAGGAAGGTAAGCCATCTTGACGTGTCTTTTTATTAAGAAACACTTTAGAAAAATAAGACACAGCAATATGTAACAATTATAAATCACAAACGATTATTTACATAATTTTGCTTTCATAAGTAATATAAATTAATTTTTAAAAAGCGTTTCTCAATATTTTTTTATAAAAAGACACCTCAAGATTGTTTACCTTTTTTAAAAGCTAAAAGAAACGAACTATAGGAGGAATCATTGACTCCTCACAACAAAACTAGTTCGGGACAGGCTCAACCCCACTACCTAAATGTGTTAAAAACCTAATACACCTGTTTTTTGTTCATAAATTTTATAATATGAAATATAATGTAAGAATTAAAGCAACAAAGATTATTACTTACTTATTTATTTCCATATGAAGAGAAATTTCGAGACTTGACTTAGAGGCTACCTTTTTTTGCAGATTGGCCCGAATCCGGCCGTTTCGGCGATGCTGGTTGCATGCTGCCGACCTCGTACAAAGATGATGCCAACCAGTTCAAGACTATGACGGTTCGGCCTGATGACATATGGGTTACTACGATTCCTCGCTCCGGTAAGAGCTTAATATCGCCCATCCATCCACCCTTTTTCATATCCGACTAAGTTTTTGCTCGGAGCACTAGGTTACAACTCTCTGGAAGTAAGGCGTAACTGCAACTTGCTGGTTACAGTTTGTCGCCTGCTGCGTGCTGAATCAGACTGCCCAGACCTCGTGAGTCGCGTGCTCAGACTGCACGTGCAGGAGATTCCCAGGATTAATTTAAGACCGCGGGTGCGCCCACTGTTGGCGGTGCTAGCGGCGCGCAATGTGTCACGCAGAAATTCGTCGCTCCCTCGAGCATTGACACTACTTAATGCGCTCTTCACGTCAGCACCTGATTCTGATTTGTTTGCATGGAGATGGACGACCGTGTACCGTGAGTGCCTGAAGTATTGTGAGATGATGGATGACAGGCCTTCCACAGTCGGTGTATAATACTACTACTGTTATATGATGCTGATGTGTTGTTATTTTCTGCCCTTCCTATGTATCTTGTACCTACTTTCTATTATGTTTTTCTTGGAATGATATATTTTGTTAGTTTAAGTTTCCCGGCGTATTGGTATTTTTATTCTGTAATGTCGTGTAACTATAATTGCATTAAATAAATAAATCGCGAACAAATTATTCCCTGAAGAAAGGATGACTCACGTTAGAAAGGTCCGGGTGCTGACCGCTTCCGACTCTTCGTTTTTATGGTGGCTAATTGCACATGATGCTTTCTACAGAAAACAAAAGTGTCGGATGCCTCGGAACGGACCTGGACCGCGTGAGTCATCCTTAAAGAAGAAAAATATCTCGTCTGGAAAATTTCATATAGAAAATATTCTATATTTAATATCTTTTGAATACATATTTAGAGGATAGATAATTTTCACGAAAGTTCGTGGATAAGTATTTGAAGTCTCTTTACATTATTTTTTAGTATGAGGGCACCGAAGGCGCCCGGCATTGGTGCATTCCCTGTACGTCGGGCTACTTTTAGTTTATGGGCGCCCAGGATTCGGAAGTTATGAGGGAACAGATGAACATACATACATATATACCCATATACATACCGGTCAAAAACATAACCCTCATTTTGATTTGCCGTAGTCGGGTAAAAAACTGGAATAATTTTTTTCATGTATATAACAGGCACAACATTGGCACAAGAATTGGTTTGGCTGCTTAAAAACGACCTTGATTACGAGAAGGCATCGAAAAGCGTGCTGGATGAGAGATATATTTTTACCGGGTGAGTTATAATTAAAGCAGCTTATTTTTGTTCTGGAGGAATATAATATTAGAAGTGAAACTTACTATATATCCTCCTAAGGCCCAAGGTCCTAACCAGGGATCGGAACCGGTTTTTTTGCAAAAACATCGAAATAACCATATATTTCGGTATATTTTATACTATAAATGTAGGACTCAGTTGTGTTTTCAGATAACGACTTTATATTATTAGATAGCCTAATTAGAAATGAAGTAATTAACAAAAAACGAAAAAATACCGTTTTCGTTCCCATACAAAAAATACCGGCTTCCGATCCCTGGTCCTAACCATAGATATAAGAAGTAAGAAGATGTATAACGAAGCATAATTTCAACGAGTCTCGCTGTCTCCAACTGTCCCCACCACATCTTAAGGGCGTGGCCAGACAACCAACTCACGCGCTGTGATTGGCCAAACCGCGCGGTGTAGGAGCCTAGAGCGGAGGCACTAGAGGGAGGACAATTCGATAGAGCTATCGATATTTTATATGTTTTGAATATGACCTTAGAGTTTTGACATTTTTGTTTTAAGTAAGTAATTGCCATTGACTTAATTTATATTCCTTTAAATATTTGACCTTATTTGCGAGCTAAGAATTTTAAGGTACTTACCTACATGTAAGATATATTAGTTGATCCATAAGTTCTCTCACAAAGGTTTTTACTGATAAAATGTAATACAAAGCTTTTAATTAAATATATAAAGAAATAAGATTTCTTTGAATGGACTATCTATTATTGTACAGTCTATGACTCTGTCGGTAAAACAGAAGTTCACTTAACAAGATCCACAGATGGCGCTATCACCTCCATGTCGTTTCTTTGTTTACAGGTATGGTATTAGTGTAGTTAAGGCTAAATAAGTCAAGTTTCAAATGTTAACTTTTAGGTTAGTAAAAATCTTTGTTTACAGAGCAACACAATACGTTTATTTTGGTTGATTCCTAATAAGTCCTGAGAATTGTCTTATAAAACGACATTTAACGTCTATTAATTGGCATGTCGATTCCCACTTCACGATACAAAATAATAATTTAGATTTATCTCTGGCTTCATAACATAACCACAACACTTTCCGCCATCTTTAAAGAACAAGTCCTGTTTTACCGACACAGTCCGGCAATGGAGGTGACAGCGCCATCTGTGGATCTTGTTAAGTGAACTTTTGCTTTACCGACAGAGTCATATACTGTACAATAATAGATAGTCCATTCAAGGAAATCTTATTTCTTTAAATATATATACCATGATGCGAAAGCTTATTTATGCTAAACTAATCAAATTGGTTAAAATTTTAGTCATTATTTGATGTAATGTTTGTATAAATTGTTTACTTTGGGATTGTCGTTAGACGCGAGCGCTCGCTTGGATTGTACTTCGTAAAACGGAGTAAAAATCAGTGTTACATTAAAAAAATTGTTTTTTTTTTTATTATAGCATATTTCGTCACCAATCGAAAGCAATTCCAGCATGTTACATAGATATATGTTACATAAATTATATTGTAAGTATAATGCACCATTAAATAAGCTTTTAAATCATATGTACGAATAATAAGGAATCAGCAATCATAATTATCAGTAAAAATCTTTTTGATAGAGTTTTTGGATCGACTAAGTATACAATATACTATTATTTTAAACATATTTATATTCAATCGTTATATAAATGAGGCGAAGTGTAACTGGAAACATTTTTCTTGAAAATGATCCGATCAAATAACACTATTCTCGCTCGGAAACCAGTTAGGGCCTCTACCTGTAGCATCTATCCAATTTTCTTTAATACTGGGATTTTTCGGGAATCTGAAAAAAAATTCAATCATGAACATATTTGATTATACCTAGTGCAGTTATTCGAATCGTTGCTAAGAACCTGAATAGAATATACTTATAGGTATAAACTATAATGTAATAAATAAATTGTACTTAATTAAATCAGTTTATTTTTTGACGTACCTATTCGATTTTTAATCCAAATTAATTAATATTAAATTAAACATTAGGTGCATATAAAATAATTGTAAAATTTTACTTGAAAAATAATTACTTTCATACACACTATATCTAAACATTTTTATCGATAACGCTCAAAGATCAATTATGCACGAGCACCACTCTATTTCGCGGCGTCAATGAAGGGAGCGGTTGCCGGTCGTACCAAGAAACAGTAATGCCCCTGTGAATATCGTTAGCGGTTTAATGCATTGCGCCGTTGCTTAGGACAATACAAATAGTTTTCCATGCCAAAGCGTCAATGTAGAATGCATAGACAAATTGCCACGCGTTTGTATGACAACATGGTCTAACTCAGAAAAATCATATGTCACTGGATTTATTTGTAATGTGTGGTTTTATTGAGTAATACGTGAAAAAAAAATGTACTCACATGTGGTATGTAACTCCATGATCCTTATAGTTTTTGGATGCACTCCTATTTCGACACAAAACAACGCTGTAATTCGGCATTTCAATAAAATTGACGCGCACATTGTTCAATGACAGCTAATTTGCTACTGTCTTACGGCGGGCCGGTATGGCCACGATGTGGCCATGTCGCGGCGACACGCGCCACGCCTCCGTCAGCCATCTACGTCCTAACCATAGGACTTACTTATTAAGTTCGATGAAATTTAAATTGAGTTGAGTTGCATTTGTTTAGCTTCGTCCCCCTGCCCCCCCCCCCCTATAAATAAGCAGATTTTCCCAAAAAAAAAAAAAACAATTCAAAGTTTGACTAGCAGAATTTTCAACAGAAGTATACTTTCATAGTTATTAAGAACAAACATTAAAACCCGCGCGATCGTTTAATCTTCTGTCGCAAGTTTCACGCTACGCGCTATATCTTTTGTTCCTTTCTAATTTCCTGGCTTAACGCAATAATTTTTTATCAAAATATACCACCTTGTTACAGACTCGGGCTAATGAGAAATAAAGGTATGGGAGCAATACTCACTGAAAAGGCCCCCTGTCATGGAAGTGTCATGGAAGCCTTACAAAATGAGCCTTCTCCTCGGTTCATTAAGAATCACTTTCCCTTGTCCCTTTTGCCAGGGAATCTCCTGGACATTGCTAAGGTTGTGTACGTGGCCCGTGATCCTAGGGACGTGGCAGTCTCTTGTTATCATTTAACGAAATTGTTGAAAAATGGTCCGGAAAACTTTAAATTGTTTTGGAATCTTTTCATCAAAAATTTACGTAAGTATTGTTTTGCACTAAACTTTGATAAGTTTAGTAAGAACCTGTCAGTGGCAGAGCGTTTTTTGTCTAATTTTGTGACACTTAGGCTCAAACAGAGCGACGTGCGAATGTGATAAACGCCTACAGTAGGTACTTTATGTTGACTTAATCACGTGCACTAACGTTTATTACTTGTACCTAACTACCTACTTGAAAGAAAAATGAGTACTTGCTCTGAACTTGTTTATTCACGGACTTCAAGAGTTCAAAAGGAACAGGTTCTAGGTATAATGATTTCGTGACGTTTCTACCAAGATAATCAAAAGGTAGTGTCTTTACGAAGCATGTCACCCATTACGGATTATATTCTTTGATGCATCTCTAAAGGCATTTTATTTGTAGGTCGCAATGGACAGCAAATAAACGATACTTTCGTACATCGTTTAGTTGCATGCTAGGAGAGATTCTCTCATATTCTGTCGATTCTGTTGTACACTGCGATGTTTCATGCAGTATCACTATGCAATTCGATTTATAATCCAGTTTTGTGACGGTTTCGTATTAAGAAGATCTTTATGAAGTTTAAGCTCAAGTATAAAGTGAGAGATTAAATAATATTGTTGTTCTTCATATTAATAAATATATATTTCAGATTCCCAAATAATCCAATTTTAAAAGACATATGGATTGACGCAACAGGGAACAAAAATTGGTTCCCTACAAAGTTAGCAAGATTTGTTCAAAACATGTTAACACCAATTATCAAAAACCGCAGTTCCTACCATAAAAATACTTCGGATAATGACTGACGGTGAAGGAGACGTAAAAAACAATTAATAATTGCAAAATTTTGGGTCTCTATTGTTTTGCTAACTGTAAGATTGAAATAAGTTGTTTTGCCAATCATTTTTTGGGAAATGATAATTTGTGTATAATAGTTTAGGCTGTGTACTTTTTGCCCATTCATTAGTAAACCAGAAAAACTCATATTCTATCTATTCATATTCTATTATCTGGTCATATTGCTAAATATCTCGAGAACTATTTAAGATATCGATTTAAAATTTGGCATAGTTATGAACAGCGGTAACCCAGACACATTGAAAGTGTTTTTTTTTTATTAACTATGGAAAATATCCGACCTGTACCCCTAGTGTAAATAAATTCGATTTTGAAACGTGACGTACGCGTTTGCGTTTAGTCTCATTTTGTATGTGATTTAGAAAGAGCGCGCCAAGCGGGACGTTTTGGAAACTCAAAATCCTATACAAAATGAGACTTAACGCAAACGCGTTCGTCACGTTATGATGTCGATAAAATTTACACTAGGGGTAATGAAGAGGGGGCAACATTTCAAAGTCTAACTATCAAGTCAAATGGGATACCATGTAATAATAATAATATTTTGTATTGTTTTTGTACGTGGTTTTATATTTTACTTTTATACACATATTTATATATATATAAACTCAGATTTGAAATAAATAAAGGGATAATACTTATACCGCAGGGCAGCTTGTGGCGAGCTTTTAGGGAGTAACGACTTCCTAGTTGACTACGGAACCTTAAAACGTTTTAGACACGCTGAAAACAAAGAGGTTTTTTTCTATGCAAAGATTATTTTGATACATACACATATACAAATGAGAATACTGAGTTGTTTTCAACGTTATAATAGACAGTGTTTCTTTTTCAGTTCAGTATTCTCCGTTCTTCCCACATTTAAAGGAAGCATGGGCATTACGTCACCACCCACATATGTTCTTCATTTTTTATGAGGAATTATCAAAGGTATATGTGACATTTTAGCATTGATGTACGTAATAGGGGTAGATGAGGTACCAGGCGCTCGATCGTGAGCCACAAAATATAGGTTCCGGGACCTATATTGAATTAGTCGTACGGGTGACGCTGAAGTGTCAACATTGTCATCAAATTCGATAAAATATTGCCAAAGAATGCCGTGTTGCGCCTTTTTCCAGTGCTTCAATAGCTCCAAGCACAAAAACAAAGCTCACGGTATCACTTTTCATTCGTAAGTACTGTTATAACATTTGAAAACATAATTTTTTCTAAATAAAATTAAAAATTTCCTTGTTATTGAGTGAGCGCGACAGCTAAATAATGCATTACCCATGTGAGTAACACGTTTATCCGAGTGTCAAGTAGGCCTGCCCACTTCATGCATTGTAGAGTCAGCAATTTTTTTTATAAATAATGCAACTTTTTAAATCATGTGCTCCTATTCCTTGAAACTATAGAATGTAACCGGTTTTTATTTTAATATACGAATAACCGGTTGTTAACCAAAAATTCAGTTTTTCTGATAGTATTGTTAAAACAATATCTTGCATTAACTTGAAATCCAAATATCGGGAATAGTCCATCAAAAATTACTAAATAGTACTTGTACAACAATAGGAAAACTATGGACAACATTTTTAACGAGAGCTAGATTTACAATTTTAATATGCGAGTTATAGTGTAGTTTTAAGATGTATTTATGTATGTTGAAAACTGTGTAAAAATATTTAGAACAGATATTAGATCAATCAAATTTAACCTTTTATCATAAACAAAAGAAATAAATAATAATCATCTCTATTTGTCAAGTAAAATGTATGACGACTGGTCTGGCCTAGTGAGCAGTGACCCTGCCTATAAAGCCGATGGTCCCGTCCCGGGTTCAAAGTTCTAATGATGGAATCCATGAAGAATTGAGGGAACATTTAAAGTCTTATAGGTACACATATAGTGATTTTTGAGGTTTTTGTTTACAAATTAAGCATTTTCATCCAAAAACTGGCAATTAGTGTAGTGGAACTGCTGATTATAAACAGAACGAAACTCCCTAACTACGTATTTACCGTTTGAGTATTTGTTTTAATTTGTCCTCTTTGTAGAGCAACTAAGGTGATGAGAATGAAAACGATGAAAATCAGAACGAATACTTTAAATTGAACATTCTAATGTAAGGGCACGCTGCCGTCTCAAATCGAGAAAAGTGGGACATTGCTAATTTCGCCTTCGATAGGGAATGATTTAAAAAAATATAACTTTTGGCAATTTTTTTGACTAAAAATGAGTATGAACGTTAAAAAAATTAAAACTATTATGTTTAGAGAAAAAACTTTAACTTGTTTCTATTTTAAAACGAGCCGCAGCAGTGGAAATGCCTAGAGTTGAATTGTGAAAATTAAAAATGATGTTCGGTTTCGTTTTTGATACAATTTTTTTCTCTCCATACATTATAATTTTCCTTTTTATACCGCCCTCTACGCATATTTTTTTTAATTGTATAGATAAACTATTGGTTTTACATATAAAATACATACGGTTTTACATATTTTATTTAGTGTGTTAGCGAAAAAATAATTATTTTCCATAAAATAAATAAAGTGCCTATTTATTTTAATTTCGTATATATTCTATAAATATTTGTTTCCTGACGCTACCTAATAAAGACCGACGTTGAAGGCGCTTATTCCCATGACTTACAACTTGTCCAATATAAGTGAATCCGTATACGTATCGTAGCTATGAATAAACAAGGTTCACACTTTTATATTGGTTCTCTTGAGTCGTGCGCTCGGTGAACGATTGGAATATATAAATACCAGGAGTAACTACGAATTACCAGTGATTACAATATTGGCTCTTGTCAAGCGTACCTGTCTTTTCCGAAAAACCATCAGAAGTGAAACCCTGAAACCTCGAGATCCCTATCAACTGAGATCATATCGTTATACTGGTTTTCTCGAGGCGACACGTTAGTTGAACATAGTGAATAGTCGACCAGGGTTTCAGAGGTTAAAAACGAGGGTCAATTTCATGCTTTAAAAATATGATAGTCAATAATTTGAAATTAATCTCAGTGTAACTCGCTCGCTCAGATATTTGCTTGAGAGAGACGGTCTAAGATTAGGTAATATCAAATCATTGATATTTTTTAAAAATCGAAATGATTTAATATCACTTTAAGACGACAATGTAAGAAGTATGTACGTCTCGCCTACACATTTGTATAATGTTATTAGTTTTTCTTTGTTGCACCTCGAGGAATACGCAAAATATAGGGGTCTCGCTTGCGCAGCACTGTTAACTATATTTGGTTATCCTTGTTGCTCGTTGTGCACATGTACATTATAATGGTGTGTAGTATTTGCAAATGTATGGGTGCTGGACCAGATTTTAGTTTTGTCAACTATTAACGTCACATATCTACCCCTTTTACTTATATCAATGCATTTTAGTTTACATTTCCGATTACGACTTTCATACAGTGGGTTGTCGTTGAGATTCAAGATGGCGAAGACGTCTCGAGTATATTTTTTTGTGTTTTGCTCATTTATGTTGTTCAAAGTGTAGTATTGATAGCTTATTATGCAGTGAACTATCGTGGAAGTGTGCAGTTAATGAAAAACTAATCTTGAAACGCGTTTAACCATGTTTTAATCAACATCCGGCAATCCATCGTGGCTTTTAGTAAAGTCCAGCTATCTCTTTACTAAAAGCAACTACCGAACAACGTCATGCTCTACGAGCACACTTAAAACTTACAACGAAACTTGACATTGGCAAAATCATCATAGATTTGATGGAAGCCATATTTTAAAAGAAGAAGAAGACTTTCATACAGTGCCTTGTTGCTGCTGAGTGCATTGTTCGGGAAATGACATTATTATTATCATTGACAAATCGACAATGTAGCTGCCAGCTTTAACGTAATTACAAATTAGGTACGATAACGATTTTGTAAACTGTCATAGAGAAATTAGAGCCCGTTCACACAGGGTTTCCGTTTTACTGTTCCGTTTTATCGTATACGTTTTTTTTCATTGGTGGCGTATGGAGTTGTATGAGCGACTTCACATATGACACAGTATTCAGTATACAGTAAAAAATATCGGTCCGTTAAATTATGACATTCCGTTTTGTTATCGAATACTGGATGAACGGAATACGTATCCGTCATGTATGCGTACGTTTTTACTGGATATAAACTGTGTGTGGGGTGCGGGGCGGGGGGAGCGGTGCAGAGACAAACAAGTTTGAACATGCACGCATTGTCTATTTTGCATTTATTAAGAACGCGTGCTATTGTTGCGTCCGACCATGTCAATGAAGGAGTGGGATAACTTAATAGACAAGGAATTGTTAATTAGTTTAGTAGAAGAGAGACCAGTTCTTTGGGACAAGACGCTGGATAAATACAAAGACAAGACTGCTAGTACTGCTGGTTGGCGTGAAATATGCGTAATTTTAAACCAAAATTTTGAAGTTATGGAACAAAAACAAAGACAAGAGTTCGGTAAGTTTTCGTTTTTATATTTGAATTGAGGTATATTCTAGATAGATTCTTCCTGCCATGAAACCGATCCAGCTTCAGACAAAAAATAGTTCATAAATTCTGTTCGAACTGAATTGGCAGCATTACCACCTCGTGTCCTTCTCTCATTAGGTAGGTTTTCGAGTTGAACTTCTTCAGATACGCTGATATTATCACTGTTTGAGATTAAACCCTCCTCATCCCTGATAAAGTTGTGTAGAACAGTACATGCCTTAACGATCCATACAGCTGTTGTTTTATGAGTGTCTAAAGGTCGATGGAATATTCTCCACTTATTAGCCAAGATACCGAAAACACACTCAACGTATCTCCTAGCTCTAGTTAAGCGATAGTTAAATATTCGCTTATTTTTATCCAGGTGCGTCCCGCCGAACGGCCTAAGTAAATTTTCATGTAATCCGAAACCTTCATCTCCTATGATCACATATGGAACTCTCAACTCTGAGTTTGTTGATAATGAGCATGGTGCTGGTATTTGTAAACTGCCGTCTAGCATCATTTTCCAAAATGTTGTCTCCTTGAATATTGATGAATCACATTCTTTCCCATAAGATCCAACACTAACGTATACAAAGCGATAGTCAGAGTCTACGATCGCTAATAATACGATGGAAAAAAAATCCTTGTAATTCATATACATTGAACCGCTATTTTGTGGTTTTTTAAGTCTGACGTGTTTGCCATCTGCTGCACCAAGACAGTGTGGAAAATTTGCTCTTTTGTCAAATCCATCTGCTATTTGTTTCCACTCATCGACTGATGTAGGAAGTCGCATATATAAAGCACTCAAATTATTCCATATGCATCTTGAAACCTCTTTTATAATGTTGCTAACGGTCGATACACCAACACGATAGGTATAATGTAGATCTTTAAAAGAACATCCGGATGCTGCATATCTGAAAGAAAAAAATATTATTTGTTTCAGGAAAATTTGTTACAAAAAAGTGGAGACAGATTAGAGATGCTTGGGTGAGAACGTTAAAAGATAAAAAGAATTGCAAGTCATCTGGTTCTGCTGCCTCAAAGACAAAGCTGTACAAATATCATCATCAGATGTTATTTTTAAAAAATATTATTGAGCCTGGTGAAACGCACGAAAGTGCCTCTGCTGAAAAAACTGACACGCACGAAAGTGCCTCTGCTGAAAAAACTGACACGCACGAAAGTGCCTCTGCTGAAAAAACTGACACCACTGCAGTAAACGAAAATCATAAAACAAACGAAGATGACAGTGACGAGATAGAACATCTTCGCAATGACAACCAAACAAAATCTTCCCCGACAAAACGAAGAGCACCAAAAAAAAAATTTAATGAATTAGATGCTAAAATGATGACCTACATAGACCACCAGATAAAACCCAAGAAACTTGAACCGGATGATCGTAATCTCTCATTCTTCAAAGGCGTTTTGCCATCCTTGATTGTGCTAAATGATGATGAAATTCTAGAATTTCAGTCTGGAGTTATTAAACTATTGCAAGATATTAAAAGAAGGAAAGTTAACCAGCCCAACTCCAACTGTTTAGCTCCATATACGCAAGCATCTGGTGCTGGTAATCACCAAACACAAGGGTATTTTACCCAAGCATCTGGTGCTAGCAATCACCAAACACAAGGGTATTTTACCCAAGCATCTGGTGCTAGCAATCACCAAACACAAGGGTATTTTACCCAAGCATCTGGTGCTAATAGTAACCAAATAACAATTTTACAAGACCAGATTGTAATGTATAGTGATAATACACCATCGCCATCAGTACAATCTCCGTACAGTGATGAGAATACGCTAGATATGTCTGTGTTTTAATATTGTAAACGTTTTTATAAAAATAAAAAGTACTTACCTTAAAAATATTGCTAATTTTTCTTCAGGGCAGATACTTTTCCTCCAATTAGTGTCTTGCTTTTTTAAATCCTTTTCCAGTAGTTTAAGTAGATGATCAAAAGAAGACATCGACATACGAAAGTAATTAAAAAATTTTGAGTCGTCTCCCCGCAATTGACTCATGAGTAAACGGTAAGCACCTGCTCTAGCTCTTTGCACCAAGAGTGGATGCTGCCAATAACGCCGATTGTACCGTCTCCGCCGGCGGTAGTACCAATACATAACGACAACGTCCATCCTGGTAGACTAGCGGTGCTATACTGCGAATTTTGTACCGTAAATACGGAGACTGTGTGAACGGGCTGTAAACGGGCTCTCAGTTAATGACGGATACGTTAAACGCTATACGGTGCCTATGTGTGAACAAAGCATACAGTTTTGTTGTATCCGTTAAAACGGGTACCGTAAATACGGAGACTCTGTGTGAACGGGCTGTAAGAAGTACATAGAGTGCTCACTCCATACATCAGTTTTGGTACCAAAACGCTTATTTTCGTAGCCGACATCTAGCATCGAGTATTGGAACTCTCAGTACTGCTACTCAACAATTAGATATCGCGGCAAACAAAAAGTCTAATGCTCAACGATTTTCAGCTAATTTTAAAACCAGAGTAAGCGTAGGAGTTGAAAACAGAGTTCCGTATAGTGGTTATAATGCTCCTAGAGATCATTGTTATATATCTTTTTTAGTGTCAGTTAAAAATGGCCTTGAGGTTGACATTAAATCATTTTGGCGTTTAGTTAAATCTAAAAAGGGAGGTACATATATTCCACAGACCATAAAATATGGCCATACCTCGTCCTGTGATGGTCAGGGCGTTTGTAATCTTTTTTTCTGAATACTTTGGTTCAGTCTTCGAACTTCGAACAGCGCGCCTGACTTAGCCAGTTTGACCTCTTTAGTTTTGATTTGAATAGATCCAATAGACCCATGTCAAATATGTCAATTAGCCGTACAAATATAATTAAAAAAAATAAAATCTCTGGATATGGGTAAGGGAGCGGGTCCGGATGGGATACCTGCCTCGCTTGTCAAAGAATGTGGTGAGGAGTTGAGTGTTCCGCTCTATCTCCTATTAAATAAATCTCTTTGCACTGGTGTATTCCCAATTCCATGGAAGGTCGCACATATAGTGCCGATATTCAAATCTGGTGATAAATCGTGTTGTGATAATTACAGACCTATAAGCATATTGTCCTGTATCGCTAAACTACTTGAATCTATGGTACACACATTCCTGTACAACCATGTTAAACCATTTTTAGCCGATCAACGGCATGGTTCCGTTAGTAATAGGTCCACAGTTCCTAACCTTTTAGAGTATAAGCATTATTTGTGCAACGTTTTCGCTACACGAGGACAGGTGGATGCCATATACACAGACTTCGAAGGCGTTTCATAAGGTAGATCATCATATTCTCTGTCACAAAATGGAGGCCTATTATGGTATTCATGGTAGTCTTCTTCGTTGGGTTCATTCTTACCTTCAAAACAGAAGTCAACTTATCGCCATCAACGGCTTCTCTTCTCTTGAGCTCCCCATAACTTCGGGCGTCCCTCAAGGTTCCCACCTGGGCCCGTTGTTGTTTGTCCTATTTATAAATGATCTTACTGATTATTGAACATGTCCCTGCTGACTGTATGCAGACGATCTTAATTTTTTAAATCCATTAATGATACGAGCGACTGCTTAATGTTACAAAAAAGATCTTACACAAGTATCAGACTGGTGTCTTCGAAATCATGTTTCTAACTGTTCGCAAATGCCATGTAATATCATTCTCGAATAAGAAGTGTAAACTCATTTATTATCATCATATACGACGACCGGTCTGGCCTCGTGACCCTGCCTATGAAGCCGATGGTCCCGGGTTCAAATCCTGGTAAGGGCATTTATTCGTGTCATGAGCATGGATATTTGTTCCTGAGTCATGGGTGTTTTCTATGTATTTAAGTATTTATAATTATTTATATATTATATATATCGTTGTCTAAGTACCCTCAACACAAGCCTTATTGAGCTTACTGTGGGACTTAGTCAATTTGTGTAATAATGTCCTATAATATTTATTATTTATTTATTTATGACTATGAACTATCAGGACAGAGTCTTGACAGGAAATCAGTCGTCAAAGATCTTGGAATACTGTTTTATGATCAACTCAGTTTTAGGCCACACTACGATTATACAGCGAGTAGGGGGCAGGTAATTATTTGGTTTTATCTTCAAAACAAGCAAGGGCTTCAGGAATTCCGCTAGTTTGCTTGTATTGTTCTCCAGCCTGGTGAGGAGCGTACTGGAGTACGGTTCCTCTATAAGGACCCCATATTACTCTGTACACATCAACGCTATAGAGGCGGTACAGAAGCAATTTTTGAAGGTTCTTGCATTTAGATTTATATTGAGATGTGCGTACAAATCGTATACTAGTCGACTTATCAAGTTCAATAGTAGGGCATTGATATTTCTGACCCCCGCATTGCTAGGATTAAGAAATTCTTCGCTGACATCCTTTTCTCCTCCTCTCTCACTGACCGAACTGATAAGGTCGAATTGACTTAGGTTTGTCTCATTTCCGATGTTCAATCTTAATAATGTAATAGTACATTACTATAGAGGCCGGGAAACGTAGGGTTGCAGGCCAAGTAGATATATACGGCTGAGCGTAGCGAAGCCGGATAGAGATACGCGGCCGGCAACCCCGTTTCTCGCCGAGATATATATAGTGCTTTTCTCAAACTTGCAATTAAAACAAAAAAATGTAGTCAATTTGTTTTGTGGCGACCTACTCGGCTCGCCACTCTACCAGCGGTGTACAACCTTACGCGCGTAAGTCCGCGCGCCTGCGCGATGCACCACCGCCGTTGTTTAGCAACGAATATGCACAACAAATCACCGTACCAAGCTAACTGAAGCTAGTTGATGGTTGGATACCAAGATGTTGTGTCACAATTTGACATTAAAAAACAAAAGAAGGTTGCTTTACAATCCTAGGTGTGTAAGGCAGTATGAAATTCCTTTCCATATCATCTTCACTCATGCCACCTGATATGTAGTATTTCCGGACCTAATTTGACGTAAGTCATGTCATCATTTCATAGCAAGTTCAAGAAAAGTTTATTACTCTGTTATATTGTGATGTTTAAATACCTAGTTATTTGTTCTCTGATATCTTTCACGGCAGCTATGATATGGTGTTAAATTAATTTGTAACATTTGCGATTACTCGTCAAGCATGCCGTGTACAAGTGTTTTGGATCTCGTGCTAGTCATGATATGCAATTGTATGATTCATGATATTGTACGATTTCTGTTAAGTGTTCCCAATAAAGTAGAATAAAAAGAAATCCTTGCAGGATATGCCCTCATGTATTAAACGCATGGCAAAATTTCTCGATAAAGAAGTAACGGATGAGCAAGTTGTGATGCTTTGCGATCATTTGAACATAGACAACTTCCGGAAGAACGAGTCTGTGAATTCGATGTGGCTGACTCGAAGAGTTGGTGACCCTGACGCTGAGAGCTTCATACGGAAAGGTACCATCCCTAACATTTTTGTGCGTGTAAGCTTGAGATTATTTTTACTTCACTGCGTATGTATCTATGTTTGCTTTAAGTCTTGGCCTCCGACACCCAAGCCCGCCATGAGTCTCTGTCCAAAGCCGTTTCTGTCCAATCGGCGGCGCCGAGTTCGCTAAGGATTTTTTCCATTGCATCTCTCCAGCGGTACCTAGGATGTTCAGCAGGTCTTTGGTTATTCATTAAGCCACAAATAATTGCCATTTTCATGACCTTACTCACGCTAAGATGAGGTCTCAAACAAAGATTTATGTTTCAGGCAAAACAGGCGGCTGGCGAGAGCATTTCGATGAAGAAATGACGGTGCAGGCACAGCAGTGGATGCGAGAGAATCTCTCCGACTGTGATTTGCGTTTCCCTGATGCAGATTTTTAGATGGGGTCCATATTTTGTACGATGTCACATATAGTTTTATACGATAAAACACTCAATCGCAATAAAAGTTCTTTATATGTGTCTGTTTCTCTATCTCGATCATTCTTGTGTGTGTCTCCACTTCGACGAAGAAAAGATGGCGCAAGCGCAGCATTTCGACTTGGGCCCCATTTCTCGATAGTACCAAGTTACAAGTAGGGATTGCAAACCGGATTGGTTTTCAATCCGGCCGGATCCGGCCGGATTTTGGCTGTAGTCCGGCCGGATCCGGCCGGACCGGATCCGGTTTGGTATAGGGATATAAAAGTTAATTAAATGACATATTTTTCTAGTTTTTTGCGTAATACGTATTCCTAAATCTATAATTTGAAGTTAATACATAACTTCTTAACAATAAAATAGAACTTGGTAGTAAAAAGTGTCACAATGTCAAAATCATTTAGAAAACAAAATTTTTAAATCGGTAATTTATTATATTTAACCATTCAAAAGTGCTCAAATTTTCGTTTACAATTATAAATTTGCTTAGTTTCCAAAGCTTGATGATGGGATGTGGGGTGGGAATTGGAGCTCCTTGAAAGGACAAGTTTTCGTAACTGTTCTTTGATTGAATTCTTTGTAGAGTCTGTTCGGAAAGAGAAGAGTCGTGGAATGTATTGGGCCCCATACATTCCACGACTCTTCTCTTTCCTCACAAACTCTAACGTTGACATCCATTCTAGCATAGAGAAATAAGAATTACATAGATTGCACACTCCATACACCAGTTTTGGTACCAAAACGCTTATTATTTTCGTAGTCGACATCTAGCATCGAGTAGCGGAACTCTCAGGAATGCTACTCGACAATAGATATCGCGGCAAACAAAAAGTCTAATGCTCAACGATTTTCCGCTAATATTATAACCAGAGTAACAGGAACTCTAATTTCAACTCCTACGCTTACTATTATTTATTACTTTTAACCAATTATGATATTAAATGCGCTCTAGTATTATCTTGCTCTAATTTATTTGTCCGAAAAAGTAGTAGACTGTATGACTTAAAAAAATTGTACTTTTTATAATTTATGGAAAAGTATATTGGTCAAATTATAAGGAACAATACACGACACGACGATCTCATGCGAAAAATAATAGAATGTAGGATTGAAAACCATCGCGGAAAGGGAAAGTTAGAGTTACATAGATCAAATAAAGAATTGGCTGGACGTAGAGTAGCATGTACTAGGAGATGAAGGAAATTGCATAAGATTGGATGAAATTGTAAAGACAAAAGATTCTCTCTTAAATTTGAATAGAAAAGAATCTATATTTTATCATATATATACATATATCGGAGAAAACTAAAGATTATCAATATTATCATATATTCTTCATTCACACATTGATGAGCCCAACTGTAGTCGGTTAATCTCCTATCACAACATTATAACACGACATGAACCTTCTCTTTAGCATAAATTACAAATGCCTTCCATGTCATCTCCATCCTTTCATTTTTCCTTCTATTACAGTATTTATGTAATCGTCATATCGCGCCGCCAACATGAAAGAAGAAGAAATCCTCTTGTGTTCCCAGTCATCGTCATAATAAATATATTTTTATCTTACTAAATTTATACTTTTTCATTCGTTTTGTTCTGTTCAACTTCATACCTCGTATCCGTTGCCTTTTCTTCATCTGAAACGCACAGCGCGTGCTGTATTTAGGCGTTTTTTTTTATTATACCGGATCCGGTCCGGATCCGGTGATTTTTACCGGATCCGGTAGCTCCTGAAAAGTGCCGGATCCGCCGGACCGGATTGCAATCCCTAGTTACAAGTCTACATGCTTACATTTAAAACTAATTTTTTACAAGTGAATTTAATTGTGTTTCTCACAGAAATGCTTATTACAAGACGGTTTTATGAAGTTAGGAAATATAGAACGGTTATCACCCAAAAATAAAAGAAAAGATAGAAAGAAAAGAAGTGGTTAAATTTCTCCCCTTGGTCCTTTCGTAGTTGCAATTTTTGCCCGCTTGAGAATACCAAATTATAATTACTGTACCGGCTTACCACTTACTTACCAGTTGCCAATTCACTTTATATGTGCCTAGTACTGTAACCACTTTTTCTTACTAAAATAAAATTTTATTTTGTTTTGTTTTGGACGTATGTTATGCAATACGTGCACTCTGATGTTCATTAAGATTGTTTGCACTTCTCTATGTAACTTATTGTAATATTCTTTTGGAGAAATACATCCTTTAGAGGAAAGGGGACAACCGCTTTTAAATACGAACGTAGTCCCCATTTCCTCCCCGGACATTAACATTATAGGAAATATTTTTATGCAATTTGTTGTACTAACCGTAGCTATGCCCAGGGATCGGAAACCGGTATTTTTTTGTATGGGAACGAAAACGGTATTTTTTCGTTCTTTGTTAATTATTTCATTCCTAATCGGGCAATCTAATAATACGAAGTCGTTATCTAAAAACACAACTGAGTCCTACATTTTGAGTATAAAATAAACCGAAATATATGGTTATTTCGATGTTTTTGCAAAAAACCGGTTCCGATCCCTGGCTATGCCCCTTCGTTTGGCTTTTTCGATTGTTTGATTATGATCGAAAATCACTTGTTCATCGGTTACTCGGAAAAGTGGCGTAGGTTTTAAAAGAGAGGTGCTCAGTAGTGACTAATAAAAGAGAAATTATAATAATATCGTTCAAAATTCTGAAGAATTTAAAGTAAACCTACCTATAAGCGTTATACTGACTAGGAGGTCCCAACTCTTTCTCAATTTGTAACAGTATGATTGTGACCAATAAACGATTTTTCATGTTCATTTTTCATTTCATTTCTTCTTAATTTCAAACGAAAATTCTCTGAAGTGTTATTAAAACTTCCACAACAGGGACATGTTCTGGTATAATTAATTTCACTTTTGACACTGTGACACAGAATCCATAACAATTCCAGATCAAATTCATAAACTGTTATTAAAATCATAACTACATGATTTACCAACGTTTATGTTGTACAGTATTTACACAGATGGTCATAATTATAACAATTAGACAATAAGGACTGTAATAAGATTCAACGTGCACTAGAAGGACGATCTTGTCCGCAGTGGCACGTCTATATAGGGAGCGTGCATGAACTGTAGGAGGCAGCACAGGAGCCGTCAGATTTTTGGCGCGAGGCGTAAATGTGATATTTTTTGTTCCAATGTAGCCCACAAGATGGCAGAGCCTACTATGCACAAGAAAACACGTGACATGTACATGTGCATGTTTATGGTTCCGATTCAGGCCACAAGATGGCAGACCCTCCAACGCGCACGGTCCAAATATATACCAAATATATATACCAAATCTATACCAAACGTGAAGAAGTACAGTTGACAAATCAAAGTTAATGTTACCACCCTCCGGTTTAAAACTACTCATCCAGCCCATTATCAATGTTAGTTACTACACTTACTACCAGAACCAATAAAAATAAAACCGGCCAAGAGCATGTTGGGCCATGCTCAGTGAAGGGTTCTGTAGTTACCCTTCCGTCACAATACGCTAAACTGGAGCTTAAAATATAGTAGACTGTTAACCAAGGGATGAAACGGTACCTTTCACCCGAGTTAAACAAATAGGCAAATTTGCATAATCAGTACCTAATTAAAGAAACAGACTTTCTTGCAATCGGAGACTTTGCATGTCTAAAGATAAATATCCCATAGCATAGTAGATAGACATAATACATCGTACACGAGTGCAATAAACGAATATGAATAAAAAATTAGCGGGATTGCCTCTTACTTTTTACTGTTTCGTTCTAAAACTGCCAATAGTGTGCAGTAGTCAACGGCTTTACTCATACAGCCAATGAAACTGTTTTAGACAAATTAAATATTAAATAAAAATAAAATGAGTAAAATAAGCAGTATTTATCTTAAATTTTAGCATATTTACATGAATACCTTATAACCAAATAACTTTAACAACCCATTTAATGTCGTAATAACGTTTATAAATACTTGAATTGCATTAGGTATAAGTTAAGATTAAGTTACATATATTGGTTGCTATGCCCTTGCAGGGCGTATGTTTAGCAAATAAAGAACTTTGAACGTGGGCTTAGTAGCTCCAGTTGTCTCATACGCAAAATTCGTCATCTAGGAGCATTGGTTGATCAAATGCGACTCAGATTTTATTTATTCGTATGGCATTATGATTATGATTACACCAAAATTTCTAAAAGTCCAGAACTGCCAGTCTATGCTGAATTCATGCATCCTCCCAGGCAACGCCTAAAATCCCGCCACCCGCCCTACAGAATGGCAAAGGAGTTAATGAAGGACAATTTTAACATCGGAGATAAATGGATGAAGGAATGGAATTCCAACCTGCCTACAACTTGCAGCGACTACAATCCCACTGAAAGGCCCAAAGGCTTCTCGGCCCCAAGACGCGAATGGTGCCAGCTTAATAGACTTCGCACAGAGCACGGCCGATCTGGCGATTTCATGTTTAGGTGTGGATGGAAAAACACCCCAGAATGCGATTGCGGAGCGCCTATACAATCTATCCACCATATTATTAACGAGTGCCCGAACCGAATGTGCCCTGGTGACCCTCTGGACTTAATAGCGTTTAGTGAGAACGCAGCCCAATGGGTAAAGAACCTAGATATAAATCTGTAAAAATAAAACTGTAGAACGACTCATAATCATAATGCCATACGAATAAATGCGACTCAGATAAGACTCCCCCACACCATATTGTGTATTTATGGAAACGATTATCGGAACAACTCTTGTGGGGGAGTTTAATAGATCAAAGGTCAATTTAACACATATCAATGTAAAAATAAGGATCAAAGTCAAATGGCGTTCTAAAAGTTTTAATCATGTGTCGAAAAGTGGCAGTAAATTTACTGTGGCTACAAAATTATCTTTGACAATCCACCTCTATTTCAAATACTCTTTGAGCATACACATACAAAAGGTTAATTATAAGGAATATCTGAGATAATATAATAGAGATATAGAGGAAGAGATGAAAAAAAGGTAGCGGAAATTTTCAACCTCTTCAGTATCGCCGAAATAGCTCAGTTGGGAGAGCGTTAGACTGAAGATCTAAAGGTCCCCGGTTCAATCCCGGGTTTCGGCAAGTACTGTTTTTTGTTTATAAAAAATATCTAGTCAGTTAAATTTATTGCCTGCATGATAAATAAATATATTTCGTACTTTTTGCACATCAAATTTATTTTGTTATCATTATCATGTATGAAATTATCTTATTTGATTAAGGACATTTTCTATAGTGAAGTTTTTTTTTTTTTTTTTTTTATTTATTATAACATTAAAATATAAAATATGTGTACCACAAAACAAAATATTCGCCAAACTGCGAGACAGTTTGTTGGCGATGAGCTCGCTCGTTATACTTATAAAAAGGTACATAATTTTGCACTGTCCTACCGTCCCGGCATGGCCAATTTTTATGTAGGTATTACAATTATGAAGTAGGTATAACGTAGGATTGGTGACTCAACACTGGTGGCGCGGGCGCGTGACAGGAGCACAGCGGTGCGTAAAAAAATAGGCTGGGTGTTATTAATTAAAAACAATAAAATTACAAAAAAAAAACATATTTTATTTTATTCTTAAGTTGTCTAAATAAATTAACGATATTACCAATTCAAAAAACGACTTATAGTCGCTACTTATAATAATAATATTATATTGTAAAGCGATAAGTCCCCTAAAGGTCACAATAAATAACGGGTTTATTAATATTGAACATGCATACGTTTAACAATAATTATTTGAATTTAATTGAGTTTAGTAATAGAATATACTTTTAGTCTGAGATCATTACCAATGGAAATATTAATTATTTACATTAATGTTGTACAGTCAGCATCAATAGTAGCGGTTGAAACAGCGCGCCAAAAGTATCTGATATTACGGATAACTTTTCCAAATATAGATAAATCTCTAAAATTTACCTTCAAAAGTACATCTTTTACCGTCTTAATTGTTCTACATATAGAACCATCACATGTTGTTAAGTTGTAGCAGAATGGTACTTAATACTTTACTTTTGAAAACTTGTTTGATCCGCTACTTTTGATGCTGACTGTACATATATGTATGTTAAGTGTTACGTTCAAATTTTTTTTTTACATATTTTATATACGTATTACGTCTTAAAATACAACACATATCTCTTTATATATACACATTACCGACTAGAGCCTATTTGAAATAAATATATTAGATGATCATATTCAATACTTATTACTAATTGACCAAAAATAATTGACCTAATTAATATAATATATGATTAAAGTTTTTGGACCTTCAGAAAATAGCTCAAGAGATATTTTCTTATCAAAGATTTCTTTCATATATTCAAATTGCATTATTTTCTTCAAAATTTAGTTAATATCAATTCTTTTTATTTGTTCTTTTTATTTAATTCTAAAGGAACAAAACAGAAAAAAATATTTACTAAGACCCAGAGGTCATGATATGAAAGAAAATCTTAACAGCGCGATGTAGAATTCTGCGCTCACGGTACAACGACATCTAGCGTGTGATTTGTAATTATAATTCTCTAATAGTCCCCCGCATCAATACTTGCAAAGGCAGATGCAATAGGGTATTTGATTAACTAGTCGTTTCTTTTATTAAACTATCAAAACGATAATCCACTATGAAATGTATATGAAACACAGAAAAAGTAATGACGTCACGGTTATGTTACTAATCTTTATAATAATATAAAACGTTTATTCACGCATCATGCTTATAACTATTATTATTCTTCTGCCAAATCACAGAGAGGGTTGTTGGCAGAAGAGGCTCCTATAATATGTAAGCTAGGTAGTTTATATGTAACTTAAACTTATATTATTATCTACTTAACCCTTTACCGCATGCGCAGCCCTATATGGCAGTATACATATATCATGGCGGTTATAGATCAATCCGATTTATTGTATATTAATTGGCTCAAAAACTGATTTACGTTTTTCTAATAATTTTTCGATACTTTATTTCGTACATAGTGTGAAACAATTCATTTTACAGTACATAATGGTGATAAAGAGCATTTCCCGTGCATATGTCGAAACTTTAAAGAGCCATATTTACTGTAAAACGTTGCACGATACACGTGCGAATAGATAATTCGCAACTTGTTGTACTATCATTTATTCTGTAACAGTAGTAAGTATATTATTAGTAAGTATACTATTATTTATTCTGTGGCGTCATTGTGCATGACACGAATTATAGGTCTCTGGGCGGTTAGAGAATATAGATAGTCTGAATAATAATCGTTGGACACTAATGATCTAGCAAGTCCTCAGCCTGTTTAACTTCTAGATACATGGCGTCGCTATTACTCCTCTTGTCCCTTATCTTATCAGGTTCTTCATGTTTGAACTGGTAGTTCCGAGACATGAAGTGGAATATGGTGATTGCTACGAACATCAGACCCGTGTAGAAAAAGAATTGGGTTTCCTGCAAAAAAAGAACTCGATTGTAAAGCCATATATGTTATGGATGACCTGCAGGGACTTAAGGCGCCCACTGATTACCAGTTCGCCGGACGATATCGGCCTGTCAGTTATTCGCAAAAGCTGACAATCGCGAATAGCTGACAGGCCGATATCGTACAGCGAACTGGGCGAACGTTAAGCGTTGTCAGCATACATCGCACTCGAGCGGGCATTTTGCGGGCACGTCACGTCAGCTAGTAATGTTTGCAAATAAATCAATAAACTTTTGAGTTGTCAGCATAATGTATTTGTAACCTGGTATTTAATCATAATGACGCATAATTTTAATTTACTATACATTTAGCGTCGAATGATGATTCCTATGACAGTTCCTTCACGTTTCTTTTGGTTAGGTTTAATTAAAAAAAGATGTGGGTATATTTACCGTACGTATGAAATGAAAATGTTCCCTCGAGTGCGATGTATGGTTGTCAGTATTCCGCTCCCCCACGGAAGTTCCAAAGCATGATTCGTTCTTAAATTGTCTCCCGTTTTTAATTGTAAACACGTTCAAAAAACTTGTTCCCGATGCAAAATTTCAACCCATTTTTAACTCTAGTAAGGGACCAATTTTTAAAAACGCTGAAATAACTTTTCTTGTTTCCTAATATTATGTATTTCTAAAAAACGTTAGTGTTTTTTTACACGATACAAAATTTGAACCCCTTTTTAGGATGAAATTTAAAAACACGGATATAAACTCGTATTTCATTTCAATAACATGCCTTCTTACAAAGTTACAAGTGTCCACACATAAAACGATCCCAACAAAAATTTCCAACCCCTCATTAACCCCCTGAGGGGATCAATTTTCAAAAGCGCTTAAAATAATTTTCTTCTACTTTAATTAATAACTTTTTTACGAAGTTTCAAGTTTCTCGCTTAAAATAAAACATTCACTCCATACAAACTTTCAACCCCTTTTTAACCCCATTCGGGGATTAATTTTCAAAGATACTGAATTTCATTTAAAATTCCTGCATAAAGTAAAACTAGAACCCCATACAAACTTTCATTTAACCCTCTTGGGGGTTGAATTTCTTAAAATTGCTTCTTATTTCTTATACACAGTATAGATAAAATCGGACGCTCAAATTTCAACTTTCTAGGTTTTGTAGTTTCGCCTCTGCGTTGATGAGTCAGTCAGTCGGTCAGTCAGTCTGTCAGGACACACGCATTTATATGTATATAGATATTGTACCTGTCGGTAATTAGCAAGGAGCCTCGTGACAATGATGATGACAACGTTCCCCACGGCTTCAGTCAAAATCCAAACTGCTGTCATGACAGCCTTCATGCTTTCCGGGGACTCTTTGAAGGCGAACTCGTTTCCCGTCACGGCGAACAGAACCTTCAACAAATATGTATGTATGTATGTATACGTTTGTATGCACATAAACAGGTTTACATAAAACAAAACAAAAAAAAAAACAAATTTTATGTACAAAGGAGAACTTATCCCTAAAAGGGATCTCTTCCAGCTAATCTTTGAGAAAATGCGAAAGGATCAAACACAAAGGTGAAAAAAAGGTGTCAAAAAAGTTTTATTTTTCACAATAAAAATTGTTGGTACAAGTAAGCTTCAAATAAGTAAACATTCTTTATTGAACCAATAATGATACATTTCACATACTAAAACTACAAATAAGTTTTAAAGGAAAATAGAACCAGGTAACAACAGGCGGTCTTATCGCTAAAAAGCATTCTCTTCCAGACAACCTTTGCAGGTAGCAGGAAATGTAGAACTCAAATATGGAGACTATTAAACACAAACACACATACGTCAAATACTACATACTACTTATATAAGTATTAAAACAATACCTACAGTAATACAAAAATAAATATACAATATATATTTATACTGACATATATACAATATACATAATTGCAAATTAGTTAGAAAGTATAATTTCAGCTGATTTTTGATAATGGGGAGAGTTTTAGATTTAGCTAATCTTAATTCTACTGACAAATCATTCCACAACCGAACAGTCCGGAAGGTAAAAGAGCTATTATAAGATTTAGAAGTATATAACTAAGATTATGAGTCTGAAAACATTTGATAGATGAGAGATACTTGAGACCACGCTTGAAACGCTCTTTAAGGTAAGCTTTTATCGCTGACTGTACCCCTAGTGTAAATTTATTCCATATCGCGAGGTGACGTACGCGTTTGCGTTAAGTTTCATTTTGTATGGGATTTCGAGTTTCCAAAACGTCCCGCTTGGGGGGCTGTTTCTAAATCCCATACAAAATGAGACTTAACGCAAACGCGTACGTCACGTCACGCTCGAATAAATTTACACTAGGGGTTCTGGTAATCGTTTTCCGTTTCACGGAATATCAGCACGATTCACTATTGTACGACGGGTTTGCGGCAGGTTCGTATAAATAATTATTGTACTGGGTACGAAGTGCAACAGAATAAGCAGTAGATTGTTAACCAAGGGATGAACAATCAAGCTGGATCATCATATTTTTCTTGCGTTGTTGCAATGTAATAATGTAATAAAAAAAAGAAAATGTAGTATATTTTAATAGTGAAACGTGCATTTCTAATGATTGCTTTCAAGAAAAGATTATACAGCAGGTTAGAAGAATATTAATATTGCGTGGGACTTGGCTAAAACCGATACTTATACCACTGACCACACATAGAGCTATTGAAGAAGATGCAGACGAAGATGATTTTCAACAAATGGTGCCTTTCACCAGAGTTAAACACTCTACTATAAACTTATATAGTATTTTTTAAACTGTTAGAGTATTTCTTGAGGGTACTATCGATTAAAATTTATGTAAAATGATCGTTACGTATGGAATGGGGAGTTAAATATCAGAATGTAACTTTCATAATAAATCCATTTAAATCCAAATTGATTATAGTAAAAAAAAACACGTACTCGGAGCGAGCAGAAACGTATCCATTTCTGCACACTTCATCGAACAAGAATGAGCATTCCCACCCACTTTCAGAACACGAGAAATGAAAATCAAATTCAATGACCGTTTAAAAAAAAAAATTAATGTAATCGGCAGCAAACGAGCAGGCGAGCCGCCTGATGGGAAGCAGTCATCGCCGCCCATGGACATAAGCAACATCGGAGGAGCCACTTATGCGTCGTCAACCTTTGAGAACCTTAAATATCTGCTTGCCTGCTTTATTTTTTTGTTTTATTGATACTCGTATAGGAGGCAAACGAGCCGACAAATCGCCTGATGGTAAGCGATTGCCGTCGCCCATGGACACCCAGAGGGGTTGTAAGTGCGTTTTTCTCTTGCAAGATTGAATGCCCTGTCAGGTGGCTTGTGCAATGATTTCAGCACATGTGTGATATTTATAGATATAATGATATAACACATTAACGTAAAAAGGTTAACAGGGTTTCACCCTTATCTTAATAAGGATAAAAAATCAGGGTCTGACGCGATTAAGCATCTATTCAGAGGTCTACTTTAGGGTTTAATTTTTAAAACGGTCGGTTTTTCTTAATGGGACCCAGTAATACAGTGTATAGGTACAATACAAAAGGTCTCTTAGCCTGTTATAGCGTTTCAAATGATAATTTATCTACATATTATAGAATATATAATCTGTAACCGTAACTCAGAACTATAAATAAATAAATAAATAAATATTATAGGACATTATTACACAAATTGACTAAGTCCCACAGTAAGCTCAATAAGGCTTGTGTTGAGACTTGAGGGTACTTAGACAACGATATATATAATATATAAATATTTATAAATACTTAAATACATATGAAGCACCCATGACTCAGGAACAAAATATCCATGCTCATCACACGAATAAATGCCCTTACCAGGATTTGAACCCGGGACCATCGGCTTCGTAGGCAGGGTCACTACCCACTAGGCCAGACCGGTCGTCAAACTCTGTATAAAGTAATAAGTTTTTGGCAAATGAAACCATTTTGGGTACAAGCTTTTATCGTTGAGTGTAACAAAATCTTTTGACAAGTAAATTAATTATACCTCTAGAAACAAAAAACCCGACTGCTACTTTTATTTTTGAAATGGTCTTCTCACTAGCATTCATTTCATTTTTATTTTCATATTCATATGCGGGCGCCATTTTCCAAATTTATATATAGCCTATGTCACTACCACAATTCTGAAGAATTAGACGACACCTCATATGTTAAAAACCATCCAGCCGTTTGGGCTGTAGGGCGTGCCAAAGAAATGGACATACCTACATACTCGTCATACACGCTCGAAAAACATTACCCTCCCTCTAACAGCTCTAACGCAGTCGGGGAAAAATGGTTATATTTTAGTTTTAGTTTAATTTTATTCCTAAATGTTGTTAAAATTAATAAAACTAACTTCAGCTTTCTCATCAAAATCGAAGTTCACAAAATTGCGGGCATATTTCTCTGTCACTCTAATAACACCTTCATTGGAGTAAAAGAGAAAAATCCCCGCAATTAGCGAATTTCGGTTTTCGCGGTAGGTCGCCTGGTGTGGTAAAAAAATTTAAAATAAACGACGTACCTACTGTATCCATTATTTTTGCTATACTGTTTTCATTAGGCGCATTAGGGCTTGAAATGTTCTCGGGCACTTAGCAGACAGAAAATCCAGCAAAAGCCCGAATTAAATGTGTGCGTTTTAACCAAAACTAATTACTGTTTGTTTTTGAGACAGATTTACCTCAAAGTGAGCCAATTAAGACATTTCGTTTTCGTAAAGACAAACACAAATATGGACTGTCAATGACTACCAACCTCAATGCAGTGTTACGTTCCCCACCATATTCTGGTAGGTATGATTCTTCATAAAATATTGGTATGTTGGCTATGCACCCATGGTGCCTAGCCAAGATTCCAATGGTTTGCGTATATTAGTGACTTAGAGAGACAGATAGTGTTTAACGACTGGCATGTTCGCTACACACCCATGCTGCCTAGCCAAGATGCCAATCGTTTGCACATATTAGTGCGATAGAGAGAGAGAGAGAGAGAGAGCGTTTCGTTGTCATAGCGTAAACGATTGGCATGTTGGCTGAGCACCCATCTAGATCGATTGTGCTCTTCAGGGCAAATCTAATGAGCCCTAACACGTTAGAGTTATAATGAATAGATTAGGAGTTCTGGTGACCAACTCCTGACTTCATCGTGAGAACCTGGACTTCAACCGGGTTAAAAATAATAATGCAAACCCTAACGTATTAAGATTTTCTAATCGCAGTATACAGCACTTCACGGAACTCCGTAGCTGTTTACGAACGCATCGAACGCCTGACAATCGAGCACAAGTCCGTCCCCTAAGCACGCTTCGCGGAAACTGAGCGCGCGGCGTCGATGCAGCGTGATTTTGATTTATACGTCTTTAAAAAAATGGAGATTTCGCCAAAAAATTAAGAAAACTCGTAAGGTATTTTGAGAAAATTGAGAACCGAAACGACACTTCTCACTGCAAAATTTGAAATAGACTTCCAAGAAAACTCATTAAAGCATTCACTGCCACCGACGCATATATGCGTTCACCGTCATACAAGTTTGTTCCTAGGCCACGCCCCCTGGCAGTGAATGCGTTAAAAAAGAGGTTTACAAGAGAAAATGAAAATTTGAACTTTCCAGCCACTAGTTTAGGAAATGATTATTTAAGTAGGTACATACGTTACCAGTTTTTGAATAAGTGCTAATAGTTAAGTCGTAATCTTGAATGAAAAAGAAAGCATTTTACAAAATACGCTCGTCTGTATGACATTTAATGAAATAATGTCCTATAATAATTATTATTATTTATCATCAAATAAGAAGAGTCTTTGTCGTTTACTTTTACGCATTTCGGAGAAGCAAAATACATTTCTCGACACATTTTCACTTCAGTAATATTTTCCTTTTGACAGATGACAATTAAGCTTCTTATTCAAGACAGCTGTGGCATTTGGAAACACATTAATCAGGGGATTTTGAACATCTTTTTACTTTTATATTACTTCCCTTGAGGGCAAAGGGCTTTGCACTCGTGGGGCGGAAACGTGACGTAAAGTACGACCCTTCTGTAATCTTTGAGAAATTGAAAAGTTCTACGGTTTGAGTAGAATTTTAAGTAGAGATTCCATGAATATTCGACAACTATTCCATATTCGGCCTATTCGGCCACTTTGCCGCATATTCGGTATTCGGTCAATTATTGCGTACTATTCGGTCGAATATCGAAAACCCAATTACACTTATGAAAAAAAAATGCAATAATTGAAATGTACTACAAACCATTCTAATAAATTGGTATTTAAAATTTTTTGGGAAGCTGTTATCAAAATATAATACTTTTGAACATTTTGTTGCTTGCAAACGATTTTATTTTTAACGAAGGCTAGATTTGCTTGGCTTTTGAATACGTACACTACTAATGAGCAACAAAATTGATATCTGAGCAAATAATGTCCTGTTTTCATAATAAATGTGACCCGAAATGTACACGTTTTACAGAATATTCGGCCACCAAATATTCGGCGCTTCGGCCGAGCGTGTGGCCGAATATTCGGTATTCAGTCAATTTCGAATTCGTCGAATTCTTTTTCTACAACTACTGACTTATAAATAAATAAATAAATAAATATTATAGGACATTATTACACAAATTGACTAAGTCCCACAGTAAGCTCAATTAGGCTTGTGTTGAGGGTACTTAGGCAACGATATATATAATATATACATATTTATAAATACTTAAATACATAGAAAACACCCATGACTCAGGAACAAATTATATCCATGCTCATCACATGAATAAATGTCCTTACCAGGATTTGAACCCGGGACCATCAGCTTCGTAGGCAGGGTCACTACCCACTAGGCCAAACCGGTCGTCAAAAAATAAATAAATAAATAAAATGCAAAATTAATTTCATAAGTGCGGGATATGTCAAAAACATTGTCTACGACAAACTTTGTTTTTAATTGACGTTCACTACACTATCACTAGACGGCGATGATATTAAAAAGTAGTTTTTGTAAGTTGGCAGCAATGCACTTAGTTTGAAAACTGTATTATTTTTGATTTTGTCAGGTTGGTAGCCATTAATCGTAGTATCGTTTTAGCGATTTTAAAGCACAAGTGGGATATCAAATCCGATAAATCAAAATATTGTTTCATTCAAATTAGAACTCCTTGTATGTCACATATAATCGTTTTAATTTCAAAAAACCTTTTGCTCGAGTTATCGGGTTTGACCACCCACCCCTCGACATAGACTTTTCTTGAAATCATATGTATGTTCTTATATTACTGTTCATAAATATATATAAATGACAGATAACAGTAGACGAGTAGAAAAATAATTAAAAAGCTTACCTCAGCCACAGCCATGATGAGGAACTGGGGTAACAGCCACGCCATTGAGATCGAATTTGGCTCCGTGATGACTATCACATTTGCTTTCTGAAATATATAATATCAATAGGTACCTATATAATGGCAATATACAAGCGTCTTTATCTCTACGTAACTTAGTTTTAACCAGCACATTTAGAGCCTGTTTCTGTAGAAGATAATATCCGGACATTAAGCAGTTTGCCCGAGTCAAAACGGAGATATATAATATAAAAATATACGTTTTTACTTTTTGATTTCGTCGTATCCGACATCCGATATCGGATCGGACAATTTAAAAACGCTCTAATGGTTTATTCTGAGTTGGTCCCAGTCTCGATGACTTCCGGTTCAAGCGGCATATTGATAGTCACGCCTCGTGATTAATTGCTGTTTTTGCTCATTAATATTGTTTAAAGTGTAATATCGATAGCTTATTATACAATAAACTAATGTGGCAGTGTGCAGTGAATGAAGAATTAATCTTGAAACGCGTTTAACCACCATTTTGGAGTCAAAGGCCGGTAGTCCTCGTGCTCCTTGTAAAGTCCAGCTATCGCTTTACAAGAGCTGATAAAATCACCGTACACTGTCTTGTACTAACCGTACAATTTTATTCGTATTTAAAGCTCCTAAGACCTTGATACTGGCGAAATAGTCCCACTGCACTGAAGCCATAATTTAAACTAGCACTAACGACCACGGAGCAAAGCCTCGGACAGACAGACAGACAGACGGACATGGCGAAACTATAAGGGTTCCTAGTTGACTACGGAACCCTAAAAAAGAAGAAGGTCCCAGTCTCCCTTAGTAAACCGTGACAAAAATCTGAGACAACTAAGATAATGACGTTAAAAAATTAACACTCACATATTCATCACCATCTTTATCAAGAACCACAGTATACACCCCACCGCCCTTCATCTCAATATGTCTCGTCACCACTTCATCACCCATCCAAATGGAGTATGTTGAAGCGAACACCTCTATTTGTGATGACACCCCCACACTTATATGTGTTTCTATCTCTTTCCTTCTTTCGTTGTAGAACTTTATGTCGGAGGCGTTAATTCGGTGTGACACTAAAAATCTGGAAACATCGAAATATTATCAATTATAATAGTTGTTGTGTATGTACAAGTTTAGACGGAAAAGTACTTGTCTCAATCATGTACCCGGATCCGGGTACGTCCTTAAACTACGTCCAAAAGAGAGGTATGGGCATTGTGAATTTCATCTCGCTTTGTGTGGTAGGGCACAGCCAGTGGATGTCATTCCAGATCTAGAGCAGAGCCCAACTGGGGAAGTACCTCCACCTTACAGAAAACCGCAGCCAAATAACACTAGACCCTACTCATAGTGTTGTGTTCCTGCCGGTAAGTAAGGTTGCCAGAACTCAACGAGGGGGGGCGGGTTTAGGGTCGGCAACGCGCATGTAACTCCTCTGGAGTTGCAGGCGTACATAGGCTACGGAGACTGCTTACCATCAGGCGGGCCGTATGCTTGTTTTTTAAAATTACGTCTTAGTGAGAGTAAAAGAGAAAAAGCCCAGCAATTTGCGAATTTCGGTTTTCGCGGTAGCCCCCCTGTCTCGGGCATACATAGTGCGCGTAACAATTTTTTTAGTCTGTGGTGAGCACTAGTCTTTTTGATATTTAACAAATTTAACACATATCAGTAAAAGAATAAGGATTAAAGTCAAATGACGTTCTAAAAGTTTTAATCATGTGTCGAAAGATGGCAGTAAATTTACTGTGGCTACACTGGCTACAAAATTGTCTTTGGCAATTCCACCGTTAATTCAAATTATCTTTGCTATTAAGCCCCCTCCAGACTATGCACGTGAATTGCGGCGCGACTTCGCAGAGCGAACATACCGCGACGTTGACCTAGACTCCACACTCGCACAACTTCACGGCGAATTCGCAGTTTGGTTCGCGGCAAGATGGCGCCGAAGCGTCAGCTGATCGGATTTAGTTTGCGGCAAGGCACTAATTCAAACTGGGAACTGTCAAATTGATTTTTGGTTGATCAAGTTCGCACCCAATATAACCAAGTAGCCGCCATAGAAGGTTATGATTATGACATTTAAGATTAACCGACTCGTGAGCGAATCGCGGCGCGAAGCGATCGCGAGTGTGGAGTATTGCAAGTTCGCGCTTTGCGTCTCCTTTGGCGCGGGCCAAATACTGACAAAAAACGGGAATAAGGCGCGAAGGCGTGAACAATCTGCGAAATCGACGCGAGGGCCCTCCACACTCGCGTTCGCGGCTTCGCCCCTCGATTCGCGCACGAGTGTGGAAGGCCCACGCCATAACAACATTTACACAGATAAGAATTTTGTTGTAACAAAACAGTCTATATTTGTGTATGTAATTTCCGGTTTTTGCACGCATCATAGAAGGTTTATGATATATGTGGAGATAAAAGTAATTAGCAAGGAAATTTCTGCTGTTTGAAAATGCCGAAAGAGATGAATACATAACATAAATAACGGATTAATTTAAAGTTAATTTGTGTGACATTGACATTGATTATTATTTAAAACTCTGCAATTGACATTTTATTTAATTTATTCATTACTTAATTCGTTTTTATTCTTTTAAATACACTCAAAGCAAATAAAATGTTTGCATTCAAAGTAGATTTTACAAGCAATCGCAACAGGTACAGGAAGGTTTTATTTAGCAAAATAATAATTTTAAAGATAAGAGACATTTGTATGTGACAGTCACAAACATGTACGAGCATGTACAGGCAACAAAAACAGAAGAACAGAACTTTAAGTGCGCATCACAAAATGGACCCAACTCGGCATAATGCTATGAAGCCAACGCTGGTCTTCCGTAGGGCCCATTCGGTGATGCCACGACAGATAACACATACAGTACACTATAATACATTAATTTTGATTGATTGGTTAAGGAAACATTAACACGAAAGTGAAGGACCCGCGCGAAATCACCTTTTCATACAAATGTAAACGTAGTCCTCATACATATAAAAAAATAAAAAATAGCCGACTTAATCTTAAGATGTATGGCTTATAAAATAAATAAGATTAAAAAAAAAATATGTAAAAATGTTTTCTAGTATGTCAATGTCTAGAGAGGAAAACGGGGACTACGTTTGTATGGACAAACGGCCGTCCCCTCTCCTCTTAAAACACGTTTTAATCAAGTCTACACAGATTGTTTTACGGCGACATTTCATTTCTATATATTTTCGCAAACACAACTATGCATTGTATCCGCTTTTGGCAAAAAATTGAACACAACATTTTGCACGATAACTTTTCTTGATTTATACAGTTTCGATAGCTATAAAGTGCATTTTTCATAATAATTGGAAGCTTTGAAAGCTTTGTTTTATTGCTCTATTGTTTGTGATTTATTACCGTCTCTGTGTAAAAACATTTTATTGAATTTCTGTGAAACTGGCATTTTGTTGCGTTCGACTAGGAAAGGAAGGTAAACTTAAAACAGCGTGGCAGAATAACAGCGTTGCAATTTGCCTCGTTTGCGAATAGCAACAATATGCTGAGACAGGGTCTTTTCCCTACTGCACACATTGCTGGACCCAAGTGTGTAATTTTCGGATTTTAATGTGTACATAATTTATATCTGTTGTTTTTTTGTTTTTGTTTTGTTGTTCTTATCGTTACCTTCTATCTTATTTCTTTCATCTTCTTGTCCTGTGTATGTGGGCTTTATGGAATAAATGTCATTTCTTCTTCTTTCTTCTTCTTCTTCTTAAAACGTCAAGTTGCCTGTCTGTTAACTGGTTACTCTTAAATCGCAGAACCGATATAGATGAAATTGAATACCTATGATGACCGTTCTGGCCTATATATGTTGGTGAGTTGCAGGAACAAATATCTATGTACATCATACAAATAAATGCCCTTACCGGAATTCGAGCCCGTACACCATCGGTCGGCCAGACCGGTTTTCAAAATTATTATTATTTTTTATTTTTTTTAATTGATAAAAATGTTTACATGACATTACAGTTGAACCAATGCGTCACGAAACTTAAACTAACTAATAATTATAAGTATTAACAATTATAAAACAATAATGGCACATTAACAAATTAAATTGGGACAGTTGAGCACCTAGCATCCATCGCCTCACAGAATCTCAAGCATTCACTATATTATGAAATTGGTATTAATGTGCAGTTAACTTAATTTCGTAGTGTCAATCGATCTTATATTCATAAGGATCTATAGTTAATAAAAAATATAGGGTCGATGTAAGTAACGGAATACATAAGTCAAAAATTATGATGAAAGTTTTCGATACACGTGTCTCATTCCACGAGCACATATTATCACTAGCTGCGGACTGCTATCGAAGACTCGGTTTTGTCATCCGAAACTTGCGTAACTTTAACGATCCACTAGCAATTAAGCTAGTCTACAGCGCCTTGGTCAGAAGCAAGTTGGAGGCTTCATCGATCGTGTGGTTACCGTATGCCTTAATGCTGGAGAAAGCGCAAAAAGCTTTCCTAAGGTTAAGGTTAAGGAAGATCTATGGGGACTACCCATTCCTCTACCCAACCTAGTATCTATTAGGAACCCTCGGATACAATTCATTAGAGGTCAGACGGACCTTTAGTTTATTGGTTACTACGTGTCGAGTCCTGCGCGGCGAGTCGGATTGTCCTGAACTAGTAAGCCGCCTAGTGCGACTATTTGTTCCAGACGTCCCCAAAATATCTCTCAGGCCTCGACGAAGCCTTCTTGCTGTCCCGGCTGCTCGGACTGTGTCGCGTAAGAAGTCGCCACTGCCCCGTGCTCTCACTACTTAAGAGGCTGTCAACACCGAATGTCCTTGAAATTGATGTTACTTAAACAGTTTTTTAAGAAAGACTATTTGTTTTAGTCAAGTAAGAAAAATATATGTTCATATTAATTATATTTCAAAGACCGTGGTCGTACTCGATACACGATTGAACGAAATCGGCTCGGTAGAAAATAATTGCAAAGATTGGTCTTAAAATCACAATTAAACGGTTGTATGTCTTTATTGTTTTGACTTATGGGTCTGCAATTAAAATCACAATCTCAAAACATTTATATCTAAACCGTGGTTGAGTAAAATATTACACTAATAATCCACTTTTTTTTATTTAAATATTTTTCTTATTATTCCCTTGCCCAAGCCCAGTAACATGCGACAGTGCTATCTCATTTACTCCGATACAAATAGACAGTGTGCGCGCTTTAGGTATTGACAGCCTCTTAATGCGCTCTTGGCGTCAGCACCGGAGTGCGATCTGATTGCATGGCGGTGGGCGAGTGTGAGAAATGAATGCTTGAGGTTCTGTGAGGTGATGGATGCCAGGCCTTCGAGTGTAATGTAATAAATTTAATATTGTTTTATTTTGTGTACAATGTTATTGTAACTTCTTTTTATTATGTGCTGTTGTTAATATGTTTGATCTTTGTTGCATGACGCATTAGATTTCTGTAATGTCGTGTATGTTTATATTAAAAAAAAAAAAAAATCTTCTATCCATTTAACTAGCTAGAACTAGAACATGTAATACATTTTGGCAACTGATAAATGAATAGTTAACAAATGAGACATATTTATAACTACCTTAATGGCACTTAATTTAAACAATCGAAAATTGGCGACAAGGAAATTCTATATAGAGCCAATTGCAGATTAACGCCGACATCCCGCCCTTTTCCGGTCCCACAATGGCGGCACTTCCGGTCTATTTCGTACAGGATTCACGGGCTTATTTCCGGTGGGATTCATCTACTCGTACACAATTGGATAATATTAGAAACCCGTGTAAAGATTAGGCTTCCAAAATGTAATCGTCACCAGGGATCGGAACCGGTTTTTTGCAAAAACTTCGAAATATTTTATATTTCGGTTTATTTTATACTCCAAATGTAGGACTCAGTTGTGTTTTCAGATAACGACTTCGTATTATTAGATTGCCTGATTAGAAATGAAGTAATTAACAAGAACGAAAAAATACCGTTTTCGTTCCCATACAAAAATACCGGTTTCCGATCCCTGATCGTCACACATACAATAATGAATTCATTCAACAGTTAAGATGTATTACTTATAATTTTATTTTTCTTTCTCTGATATGTTAACAATATTTTTTTAATTTTAAATGACACTATTTTATTAATTTTACTTTATTTACTTTTCCTTATTTAGTAGTTGACATTTTTTAGATTTTTTTTTTTCTAAATTTTTATTGTAGATAAATGTTCATTCATGTTTATTTAATTTTGCGGCGGTGTGTTTTATTAGACCAAGTTTTAATAATTATTTTTATTTGGAAGTTATGATGTTTATTTTGTAATTTTTCTGTATTAATGTGCCTAAATTTACGAATTTTCAAACAGAATATAATATTGTTATTAATAATCGACAGTTTACATAAAGTCGGACCAACCTAAGCCTATATGGACCTACTATACCTGGAAGTGGACCCGGGTACGTCCTTAAACTACGTCCAAAAGAGAGGTATGGGCACTGTGAATGTCATCCCGCTTTGTGTGGTAGGGCACAGCCAGTCGATGTCATTCTAGATCTAGAGCAGAGCACAACTGGGGAGGTACCTCCACCTTACAGAAAACCACAGCCAAATAACACTAGACCCTACTCATAGTGTTGTGTTCCTGCCGGTGAGTAAGGTTGCCAGAGCTCAACGAGTTGGCTACTATGACATAGGCTACGGAGACTGCTTACTATCAGGCGGGCCGTATGCTTAAATAAAAAGTAGTATAAAAATCTTAGTATAAAAATAAATAAAAAGCCTAACTCTGCGTGACATTTACAATGTTAAAGTGGGGAATTGTCAGCATTAATGTAAATAAATACCTACTTAAACATTTTACCTGTCGTCTACCAAATGCGGATATTACCGGCCAAAGAAATCCAAACACATTTGTCAACATTTTAAGAAAAATACGTATCCTCTATCTAACGCGGCCGGAGATCTCCGTCCAGTATTTTGTGTTACATACGGATATTACCGGTCTTTTTACCCGCAATCAAAAACCAGTTTTATTTCAATAAAAATATCAGAATCAGAATCATACTTTATTGATAAAATAGAATTATTTTACATATCAACACATTGTATCTATTTAATAGGATCACACATTATTATTTTATAGATGAAAACATTATTTACACTACAAATAAAGCTGCTTTTCAACTGCGGATTCTCTCGCGTGCAAAAAAAAACCGTGGTAATAAATCTGGGGTGGCCCGCGCGGTTCACCCGAGTGTGATAACCGGGGCAACAAACAATTGGCCGGTAATCTCCGGCCTCGGTAGATAAAGGGCTGTTTTTTTTTTACAGTTTGGTAGACGACAGGTTAACAGTTACTCACCTTACTACAGGCAACCCTGATTTACTCTTATCCACATTATCGAAGAATCCATACACTTCATCCCCGTCCAAGAAAAATGAGTTCGCTTTATTCTCCTTCAAAATAAATTCTCTCTCAAAAGAATTATTACTTTCGTATAGAAAATCTTCGTTGATAGATAATCCTCGAAAACTCAATGTTATGTTCTCTGTTCCGTAGATTTGGAAGTCTTTTTTGACGTAGTATTGATGTGGTGGTATAGAGTATGATATGTTGTAGTTTGTGATATTGACGGTGTATGGATTTCCGTTGAATATCCGAAGTTGTGCCAGGCCGGGGGTTGGCAGTTGGGGGTAGGTCGTCTGTAAACGAAATAGTTTAGTTTCGATTAGAGCGAGTGATGGATATTTATCCATTTACAACTGGTTTTCCTTATTAAGAGTATATGTGTGTTTGTGTTTAATAGTCTCCATATTTAGCTCCTTGCACTACCTGTTGACTTTTGTATGAGTTCGAAATTTCCTGCTACCTAAAGGTTGTCTGGAAGAGATCGCTTTTTAGCGATAAGACCGCCTGTTGTTACCTGGTTCTATTTTCCTTTAAAATTCATTTGTAGTTTTACATGTATGTAAAATGTATAATTGTTGGTGCAATAAAGAATATTTACTTACTTACTTACTTACTTAAGAGTGAAGTATACTACGTGATCGACCAACAAAAACAGAAAACGTTTTTTCACCTCTAAATATTTTCCATTCCCCATGACTTTTTAGTATGTTATTGACACAATGAAAAAAAGCGGCTAAGTGCGAGTCGGACTCGCCCAAGAAGGGTTCCGTATCATTTATGACGTATTAAAAAAAACTACTTACTAGATCTCGTTCAAACCAATTTTCGGTGGAAGTTTGCATGGTAATGTATATCATATATTTTTTTAGATTTTTCATTCTGTTATTTTAGAAGTTACGGGGGGGGGGGGGGGACACATTTTACCACTTTGGAAGTGTCTCTAGCGCAAACTATTCAGTTAAAAAAAAAAAAGATATTAGAAACCTCAATATCATTTTTAAAGACCTATCCATAGATACCATTTGATGAAAAAAGATTTTTTGAGTTTCAGTTCTATGGGGAACCCCTAAAATTTTTTTGTTTTTTTTTCTATTTTTGTGTAAAAATCCTAATGCGGTTCATAGAATACATCTACTTACCAAGTTTAAACAGTATAGCTCTTATAGTTTCGGAAAAAAGTGGCGGTGACATAATCGGACAGACAGACGGACATGACGAATCTATAAGGGTTCCGTTTTTTGCCATTTGGCTACGGAACCCTAACTAGGTGTATAGGTTTTCGTTTTCAAAAAGTGCAATACATTTTTTTTAAACCAAACCTATACACCTACAATATGTTATGCTGAAGCGATTGACATCCAAATCAAAATGATTTGATAAGATTTATTCAGTTTAAAACATTTTCTCTGGAAATGGAATTGCAAAAAAAAGGACCGTGCTTTATTAAGCAAAATAATGGTTCTTTTTTATGCAATTCGGTATTCCGTTATATCGCTAGGATCGCTTGAAAGTTCATAAATTGCTCAATCAATATGTATATGTCAAATTGAAGCATGTAATTGACGTTAATTTACATTTTCTGCGTAAAATGGGCATAAAGTATAAACTAGTAAATCGTAGAATATAAACACGAGCAAATAAGGGAACTAAACTAGTATCGAAAATGTATTATTATAAATCTTCCAAACACAAACTGAAAATATTCTAACATTACTTTCTCGATATTTTTATTGGAATATCGGATTGCAAACTACGCTATACATTTCTGAACATATTTAGGAATAGTTGTAAGGAGAACAAGGTAGGAATTTGCACAGTACCGAGAAAATTGCATGAAGACTTGAAATTCTTTAGCGAATGTGCAAGTTTAAAAAGTTTCGATCTAAAACCGCGGAACTTAGAACTGACACCATTCAGATTGTCTACGAATGTTCTTTTAACATTGCATTGTGAGGAATCCTCAAGTTTTAGTATTAGTACGCCAAATTGAAATTGAAATCTGAATACGAACATTTCTGTTTCTTGAGAAAATTCTTAATAAGGTTTCTTCGCAGAGCGTTTAAGTTTTACATAACTAGTAATACAATTTTAGTTACAGTACAGTATTGCACTGAAAACAATGTAATGTTTTGATCCTTTGCCATTTCCTACAACCAATACACTCGTATTAGGTACTACATTAAAAACAAGAGCGTCAGCTTATGTAGAAGATTCACTAGCATGTCGCCCCCCTGTTCGGGCACGTACCTTGAGATATATCTCCATGATGGCTGACACTATGAACGCAATGCTAGTCAGCCCACAGCGTCAGCTTATGGAGAGGATTCACTAGCATGTTTCTCCCCTGTTCGGGCACGTACCTTGAGATATACTCGTATCTCCATGACGGCTGACACTATGAACGCGAAGCCGGCCAGCACACAGCATCAGCTTATGTGGAGGATTCACTGGCATGTTGCCCTCCAGTTCGGGCACGTACCTTGAGGTATATATCTCCATGACGGCTGACACTATGAACGCGATGCCGGCCAGCACACAGCGTCAGCTTATGTGGAGGATTCACTGGTATGTTGCCCCCCTGTTCGGGCATGTACCTAGAGCTGCTACGAATCTCCATAACAACTGACACTATGAACGCGATGCCGGTCAGCACACAGCGTCAGCTTATGTAGAGGATTCACTAGCATATTGCCCCCCTCTTCGGGCACGTACCTAGAGATATATCTCCATAATGGCTGACACTATGACCGTGATGCTGATCAGCACACAGCGTCAGCTTATGTAGAGGATTCACTAGCATGATGCCCCCCTGTTCGGGCACGTACCCCTTGAGATATATCTCCATGACGGCTGACACTATGAACGCGAAGCCGGCCAGCACACAGCATCAGCTTATGTGGAGGATTCACTGGCATGTTGCCCTCCTGTTCGGGCACGTACCTTGAGATATATCTCCATAATGGCTGACACTATGACCGTGATGCTGATCAGCACACAGCGTCAGCTTATGTAGAGGATTCACTAGCATGATGCCCCCCTGTTCGGGCACGTACCCCTTGAGATATATCTCCATGACGGCTGACACTATGAACGCGAAGCCGGCCAGCACACAGCATCAGCTTATGTGGAGGATTCACTGGCATGTTGCCCTCCTATTCGGGCACGTACCTTGAGATATATCTCCATGACGGCTGACACTATGAACGCGATTCCGGCCAGCACACCGCCGAGCGTCAGTTTGTGGAGAGGATTCACTAGCATGTTTCGTCGCTCGAAAAACGGGTAAACATACTGAAATACGAATTATACACATATTAATAAATAAGGGCTCAAGCCTTCTCTAATGCGCGAGCGAGCTGGGCTAATAGTCCCCACGGTGGCCCAATAAGTGTTGGGGACTACACATTCATTCGCGAGGTTTCCTCACAATGTTGTCCTTCACCAAAATGCTAGTGGTAAATATCAAATGCACTCGGCCACCACCCGTATTATATTTATTAGTAGTAGGTATTATATTTTTAAAAAGCAAAAATGCTATCAACTTGTGACCGAAAAACAGGTAAGTAGGTACAAAGATAACATTTGCCGAAAATTAAAGTAGTGTACAACTTTAAAATAAAATGACAAATATCAAAAACGAAGGTTACCTTCTGCAGCAGCGGTATCAGCACGATAATGGAGATGGGATTGATAACTTGCAGCTGATCCGGCTTGATGGTGACGAAACCCAGGTTTCCGGACACCTTCGTCGCTTGTAATGTCCAGCGAGAGCCCTGTACGCAAAAATAAACCTCATATGTAACTTCAAAAATTTTAAAAACTGGAAAAAAATGTAAACATGATTTTCAAAAACTTTTGGAAAAAATTGCGTGTTTTTGTTGACAATACAAAAAATCACGTTTCATTTACAATCAAAAGTACTTGAGTTTAAGTCAAGGATTCATTAATAATATTAATTTTTGAAAAATAACTTTGTTAAATCTACATGCTCTTATCAAAAAAGGGTTTTATTTGTATTTCTTTTTAGTAGAGAGAATATGGAATAACTTATTGCTACTTCGTGCCTTTTACCGAGCCTGTTCTCAAAGGGACATGCCTATTAAAGGTTCGGCAAGAAATTAGGATTAAAAGTCTTATATATTTTATGATAAGGTACCTATTGTCATAGGAAAGTCAAATAACCTGAAGACTCGCCAGTACAGAGCCGCCGAATTCACCTTTTCATACAATTGAAGTTACGCTCTCATTTTATAACTACATGCTGGAATAACATATGGACATTGAACTAACATATATCTTTGACTGAAATTAGTTTTCGTTGCTAGATATCGCAACACAAATTAAATATAGCGATTGTTTAAGAAATTATGTGTGCGCGCACGCCGCTCGACGTAGTGCTCAAGTGCGAATGGTCTAAGTGTGTGTGTGTAAGGGACAATAATAGAGCTATCAAAACTAACACTATGTAACTCCTCTGGAGTTGCAGGCGTACATAGGCTACGGATACTGCTTACCATCAGGCGGGCCGTATGCTTGTTTGCCACCGACATAGTATAAAAAAAAATACGCTTGATACGGCAGTAGGAAATACAAGATTGCATACGATATGACAGTGAACACTACTCTTCATAGTATTTATATGAAAATCTATCGTCGGCCGACGTAGTGCCCCTAATCTTCAAAAAAATAGGTACGTCTTTTGACGTACTGTCGTATCGCTACCTGTGAATTTCCCGCCTAGTGACGTACTGTCAGGGAACGTGTTAACAAAAAGAGAAATCGCTGTAGAACAATAAGAAAATAATAGGTCAGACTAAAGCACATTGTCTCCGCTGGCTTGACCACCTCGAAAGGATGGGTGACGATCGGGCAGTCAAAAGGCCTTACTTGGGTCGACTAACTTGACGCCGCCCTGTGGGTTATACTCTCATCCTAAATATCGATGGGTGGATAGAGTGGAAGCAGAGCTCGGCGTCAGCGAAAGCTGGCGCGAATCCGCTCGGGACCGACTCATTTTGGGTCATCGCGCCAGCCAAGTAAGTAAGTGCAGAACAATAAGAGTGGCAGATACTGTGGTACGTTTTTCGTTCCGCTACTACTGATTCTGACCTGACTATATAAGTTCTTCACTTCATCATCAGTTACCATCTGATCAAGCAAAGCTAAGGAAAGCATCAGGGAAGAGAACATCTTCTTGATATCTCTGATGAAGCGCTGGTCGTACTAATGCTGGGTGCTTTCCAGTCAATGGGAATTATCGAAACCAAGCATATGCAGTACATGCACTTACCATTTGGTCAAGTAAGGCCCAGAATACAGGTAGGACAGTGAACAGCATCAGGATAGATAGCGTCTTCTTGATATCTCTGATGAAGCGCTGGTCGTACTGATGCTGCGTGCTGTCCAGCCAATGGGAGTTGGCGTCCTTCTTCCGGCGCAGGATTAGGTTTTTCAGACCCAACTGTAAAGAAGGAAAATATTTAAGTATGATGATTTTGGTAGGGAATAAAAAACGGACAATCACACGCACTTTTATTCGTTTATCTATAAACGAGTAAAAGTTGTAGGGAGGACACTTTACAATCTTATACAAGTCGACCTAATTTCACAGTGAGTACAGTAAGAGCTAAAAGAGCCTATTTTACTAACAAATAATCGGACAGACAGACGGACATGACGAATCTATAAGGGTTCCGTTTTTTGCCATTTGGCTACGGAACCCTAAAAACTACGTGTTGGATTGTAATGACATACAATGTCATGAGGTTATATCTAGTCCTGTACCTCTAGTGTAACTTTGATCGACATCATAACGTGACGAACGCGTTTGCGTTAAGTCTCATTTTGTATAGGATTTTGAGGTTCCAAAACGTCCCGCTTGGCGCGCTCTTTCGAAATCCAATACAAAATGAGACTAAACGCAAACGCGTACGTCACGTTTGAAAATCGAATTTAGTTACACTAGGGGTACTGTTCCTGTAATTATTTTACATGGCTCCAGTTTATGAAACAAACGAAAAACAGCAAAAACAAGTTTTGTATGAAAAACTTAAATTCGCTGTATTTTTAACTATGGCATCTGAAGCTGCATGAACGAATACAGGACTAGATATACCTTATTTTATTGTAAATACAAAGTTTCAGAGCAATCTAGCTAGTCGTTTAAACTGAGAGCGTAACTACGTTTGTATGGAGAACCGACTTTTGTAGTAAGTAGTACCGATCGGGCGCCCCAGGTACCGCTGGCGTGATGTCGTGGAGGCGGACCTGCGTCGGCTGAATGCCAATTCATGGCAGGAAACCGCGCTGGATCGGGACAGGTGGCGTTCTCTCGTTTCGGAGGCCAAGATTCTTTTTGGATCGCTGAGCCAAAGCAGTTAGTTAGATGTATTTAACTACCGTGGTGGAATATCATCGATCCCAGTGCGCCCTCATAAACGGCAAAGTGGGTGAAACGCCGGAGTGGGTTTAGTGGGTAGGGCCAAATTCTCCCCCCCTCTTGCCAGGAGAGGGGAAAGGAGCGGCGAGTCCCACACACCGTGCGTAAATGCATTCCCACTCCGTAAAAAAAAAAAAAGATGTATTTAACTAGATAATTTTTTTTATGTGATACCTATGTTGTAGAACGCAATACATAGAGGCAAAGTGGCGGGAATATATTCAGACGTTATTTAAAACAAACAGAATTTGCCCGCATCTGGGGCTGAGCTGAGACGAGAAATCGTTATACAATTTGAAAACTCAGATAATATAGGAACGAGCTTACCTATACAGTTTATTCAGTAATTATGTTGATATTTACTATAGAATAGAAACCTTTTGAAATATTTTCATGAATCATTTACAGGAGCGTTTTCAAGAAAAATACACACAATACTTATACAAAGTAAAGTTTTATCATCCATACAAATTTTAACCAATTGTAAATAATAAATAATTACAATAGGGATTCGGAGATATTCAGTTTAGTTTAGTTTAGTTTAGTTTCTTTATTGGTAAAAAAAATTTTTTACAGGTCACAGTTATACATAATTCTATATAAAAATTAACAATGAAAGTTTACGGTTCCTTAAAAAACATATTGTAATAGTTATTACAATATGTTTTTTTTTTTTTAAATTATCTCCTTCATAAAATCATCGACAGAATAACATGCTTGGTCTAGTAGTAAACATTTCAGTTTTTTAGCGAATAACGAGTCGCTTTCTGTCAATTTAATGTCATTAGGAATTTTGTTGTATATTTTGGGCCCAATAACACTGAGTGACTTTCGGACCTTCGCGAGTCGTTGAATAGGAGCGACTAGTACGGGCAATCTGCGGCTATTTACATCGCGGGTACAGGTTTTTATGTATGTGTTAAGGTTTGTTCTAACGTATTTGCAAGCTTCTAATATATAAACGGCGGGTAGTGTTAGTATCTTATGGGTCTTAAATAGTTCCTTGGCGGGGTGATCGAACGGTTTGTTGGAGATAACACGCAAAGCTCGTTTTTGAATTTTGAAAACCTTGTCACGATTTGCGGCCAGACCCCAGAGATCAACGCCTCGGATGAGGATGGAGTGAAAGTATCCGTAATAGGCCTTTTTCAGGTTTTTTGGAGATAGGCTTGGCGCGAGTCTGGACAGGGCGAAACACGCAGACGAAAGTGAGTCACAAAGCTGGTCTATGTGAGAGGACCATGTTAACCCTGAGTCAATGACATATCCCAAGTACTTAGTTTGTTCCACCTGTGGAACTAGAATATTATCGACTTTAATATTTAAGAGATTTTTTGTTTTGGTGTTCCGTAATTGAAAGTGAATAATGTTAGTTTTTTCTAAATTTAAAAGCATTCCATTTGCCAAAAACCATTTGTTGATATCAAATATTGCTAAATTAATTTTTGATTCAAGGCTATTGTAATTGTCAGCTTCTACTATTATGCAAGTATCATCGGCATAGATTACGTATTCTAGTTCAGGAGATGCCGCAGTTACGTCATTTACGAGCATGAGAAAGAGGTTATTTCCCATGCTTGATCCTTGTGGTACGGCACAATCTCCTATAGATTCTAGGTCAGATCTTGAGTTAAGGACGCAGGTAGTTTGCTTTCGGTCTTTTAGGAATGACACAATGGTGCTATAAAATTTGCCTTCAAAACCATATCTCGCCAGCTTTTTCAATAAGAGGGAGTGATCTATCATTTCGAAGGCGCGGGACAAGTCGCAAAAGATGGCTGCTACTTGCCGCCCGCCCTCGAGGTGCGATAGTACCCGCGAGATTACGTCTCGAGCTGCAGTAGTAGTAGATCGGCCTGGTTGGTACGCGTATTGTTGTTGATTAAGTAGGTTATTACAGGTAATATGGCTCATTATTTTAGAACTCAGCATATGTTCAAAAATCTTAGATATTATTGGGATCAGAGATATTGGTCGAAAGTTTTTGGGCTCATTCATTTCGCCTTTGCCTTTATATAATGGTTGTATTTTAACTAATTTTAATAAGTAGTAAGTGTTACGTTGTATCTACAACGTGTCCCAAAACTCAACGATAAGCCGGCACCAGAGGATGGAGCTGCTTATGATTAGTCGAGAAAAAATAAGGAAAAAAATATATCTCAATTATTTTAGAAATTACAGAAAAAAAATGAAATTCATCGAAAATCGACATCCCTAATGGTATTTTTAACGACCATGTCACAAATATTCAAATATTACTGTTTTTTTTTTGTTTTTGGAAACTTAAGTAGCCCTGCTATCTAACACAGTTCTTAAAAATACCATAATACATGTAGTTTTTACACAAAAAATAATCAAAATTCATTTTGTCCCTACAATTTTGAAAGATTTTTTCTTACAGTCCACTTTCAATCATCATGGTGTAAAAAAATAGTATCGACACCACTATGGCAATTATTTTCAAAAGTTGACGCAACTAACCAAGATTCCAAAATGGTATAATACTTTAGGAAACCTAGTCACAAAAAAAAACAACGAATTTTTAAACAAGAATCGACATTATTTAATGTTGGCGGTAATCACTTTTACTGTACCCAAAAAAGGATTTTTGTTGTTGAAAAATGTTGAATAAATGCAAAGAAATGGTCCAGAATACGGAAAAAGTCCAATACACAAAACACAATCACAGTCCAAAATAATGCCAGGTCAGTACAGTTTGCAGATCACCAGTCCAAAAAGCAAAGCCAAGAGTTGTTAGTATGAGAGCCACATCAATTAATACGGAACGGTGCACAGCGAACAAAGGATCAGAGTGTACTGACTTGAAAATTGTATTAACTACCCACATTTTCCATTGAAATTTTAAAACTTGCAACAACAACCCTTTTCAAAAGTGATTAATATAAACATTTAAAAATGTCGGTTCTTGTTTAAAAATTCGTTGTTTTTTGTTGTGACTAGGTTTCCCAAAGTATTATACCATTTTGGAATCTTGGTTAGTTGCGTCAACTTTTGAAAATAATTGCCATAGTGGTGTCGATACTATTTTTTTACACCATGATGATTGTATTTTTAAGAACTGTGTTAGATAGCAGGGCTACTGAAGTTTCCAAAAACAAAATAAAAAACAGTAATATTTGAATATTTGTAGACATGGTCGTTAAAAATACCATTAGGGATGTCGATTTTCAATGAATTTCATTTTTTTTCTGTAATTTCTAAAATAATTGAGATATATTTTTTTCCTTATTTTTTCTCGACTAATCATAAGCAGCTCCATCCTCTGGTGCCGGCTTATCGTTGAGTTTTGGGACACGTTGTATATTAATTCAATTATTAATATGCAGTAGGAACATAATTTTATCAACGTAATGAAAAGTTCATTTTAGTGAAAACATTGCAAATTAAGTTTGCACCTACAGGGAAATGCGTCGAACATCCATCATGGCGGCTTTTGCGACGAAGTTTTATGCCGCTATAAATTATTTACGAATACGAGTTACGGCTTGAAAAAACATCAAAAACTTAAGTGGACTTACTTGAGTACATGATTCAATTAAGTTTCGTTATTATACAAGGTGCCCGCGAGGACACGGAAAAAATGAATCACGTATTGCTGAGGTCATAAGAAGGAAAAAATGTTATACAAAATTAAGTCAAATCCGCCAAAAAAATTTTTTTGTTTTTTTTTTTTACTTTTTGTATGTTTTTATACATAATAAGATTAATAAGTATGTATGTAAGTAATTATGGATTAATACTTACATATTTATACTTATATATTTAATTGGTACATATATTTTCGTAAAAGTGTTCCTTGTCACTTTGATATCTGTCAACAAGAACGTCCAGAATAATTGTAAGTCCCATAGTAGCGACACCGCCATCAAAAAAGCGACTTTTTTATACTTATTAAACCGATTTATTAACTCTGAAAACAACGGATAACTGTTATTGGCCTAATACTAGGTAAAAATACATATGTAAATTGTATATCTACGGCTGTTGTTGTCCTGAATACCAATAAAATAAATAACTTAATAAATAGCAACACCAAATTAAAATTAAATAAAGAACAAAACGCATCAATAAAAGGTAAGGTTTCCTAGTTACTTATATATTGTACTAATGTTTTGATTTTTCTTTACATCTAAATTTACTATCGTTCCTACATTCTCATTTGGATTAGCAACCTTGTGTTTGATAAAAATTCGCGCCCCCGAAATACGTTTGTTATCATAAATAAATCGACATGACACTGGCAATCAACAGTAAGCCATATATAAAACAAAAAAAAAAAAGGTAAGGTCTGCTGTGGGCGTTGCAGCAAAACAAAAGGATTCTGGCTCAGTAATACTCTCCACTCTTTCGGGTGAAGCACTGATAATTTTGCTAAAACCCAGATCACGAACAGATTATCGATGTAACAAAAAAAATATATAAATATACAAAAATAATTAGTAGTTTGCCTATAAAATAATAATAAGTGTCGTAGTATAGACGCTATAGAGTATACAAAAGTGTGGTGCGTGTTGGTGTATAGTATTATATCAGAGGGCCTACCGCGAACCGTGTTGCCTCTCTGTCGCACTTGTAAATTCGTACTTAAGTGTGACAGGCAGGCAACACGTCGAACATGGTTCGCGGTAGGCCCCCAGGGCTACAACCGCGAAAATCGAAGTTCGTCAATTGCGGGCATTTTTCTCTGTCACTCTAGTTAAGTACGTCTTAGTGAGAGTAAAAGAGAAAATCCCCGCAATTCGCGAAATTCGCTTTTCGCGGTAGGCCCCCAGATGTCGAGTATAAAACGACCTACAATAATATAAAGTGCAATACGACCTACAATAATATAAAGTGCAATACGACCTACAATAATATAAAGTGCAATACGACCTACAATAATATAAAGTGCATAGGAAGGTGGCATTCGACCGAGTTTGCTGCGGACTTAAACTGGGCGTTATCACGTCGTGGATTGCATGCACTAGCACGCTCCCTATTAGACAAATTAGTAGGCAGTTAACTCTGTACCAATTATTCAAATATCAACCCATTTAAAGTTTAACCGAAATTTAACCCTTCTCATAGCCTAACTTTATCAAGATTAAAGTTCAAGTTTGTACAGTAATGGGAGTAAACACGATGTTTACCGCAAACTACAAGATCAATATAGTTAGCGTTCAGTTCGCTTGTTGAATGCAAAAACAGGTTGTGCCCATTGACATATATCTAAGGATGGGCCTTACGGGCACTAAGAGTGAGGCTAGTTCAGTGGTGTCACCCATGCATTCGAGCCAATCGTGCAGTCTAACGCAACTAGTTGCGACCGATCGCGCGCGTGATGCGAACTCATCAACCAATCGCTTTGTGGCGTTAGACTGCACGATTGGCTCGAATTCGTGTGCGCGACACCGCTGTACTGAAGGCCTACCGCGAACCACGTTCGACATGTTGCCTCTCTATCGCACTTGTAAATTCGTACGTAAGTATGACAGGGAGGCAACACGTCAAACGTGGTTCGCGGTAGGCCCTCTGGCCCCATTCTTATTGCCCGTAAGGCCCGTCCTTAGGTATATTTCAATGGTTGTGCCTGTATACCTAGAAATAGAAGAGTGGCATTTAAAAATTGAAAACCTGCTATTGACATGTAAGATATTACTCGCAGCTATACGACAAGGCAAATGGCAACCAAATGAGATTGCCACATCATTTCAGACCCAAAAACGAATCGGAATTGTCTTTTATACTATTGATACTTACACTCTAAGAAGAATATAACAATTTAGTTATTCCCCTACCTAAAATAACCAAAACTCCTTCCAATAAACTCTAAGAACATAAACAAAACAATGGAATTTCGCGGGAATTCTCCTCGTTTTATTCCAACAAAGACGAGTAGATAATAAAAACTGTAAATTTATATGCAAAGTTGCAGTACCTAATCGTCATTCTGTAGATCAGTCGTGTGCAAAGTACGGCCCTGCCTCCGGCCCCCGCAAAGGTTTCATCCGTCCCGCCGCCGGTCGAAATAATTAGTACATGGCTAACGACATACGATTTCAAATCAAAATGCATTTATTCAGCAGTTCCAGCTCTTCTCGGATTTTTTTTATTTTCTGGCCCCCCATGAATAAAGTTTGCCCAACACTACTGTAGATGGTGCAGCTCATGCACTATTAGCGCTTGAAAATGGAGACGGCGGTGGATGGAAACATGTCGCGCGAGTGACTGTTAAAATACGTGATTTAAACCGTATCATTAGTTTAATATACAGATTTCATGTATACAGGGTGTCCCAAGACTATGGGACATCAAGGGAAAGTACCTTAAATATCGTAGATAGGATATTTTGCTGAAAGAAGACTTTATTTTTATTTTTAAAAGTAAGTAATATTGCATTCAAAGAATTTCTAAAAAAAATTGAAAATTGCTTACTTTTTCTGAGAATTAAACCAAATCTTGAAATTTTAATCAAAAATTTTACTCTATTCATTTGTTTTGCGATATCATATTTCTGAGATGACTTATTTTTTATGCATTCTTTCGATTGCCATCTTAAAAATACATGATGTTTTTTTTTTTTCACATTCGAGTCGGTTCGATTTCCAGACAAAGTAACTTTTTTTTTTTTTGAATGCAGTATTACTCAGTTTTGAAAATAAAATAAAGTCTCCTTTTAGCAAAATATCCTACGTCTTATATTTAAGGTACTTTCCCTTGATGTCCCATAGTCTTGGGACGCCCTGTATAATATCTGTGAAGGACGCATGGTCAGGGAGCGAAATTGGTGACACATTAGACGGGTAATCAAAAAAATGTAGGTTCAAATCCCACGTTGACCAAAGTTGATCCAATGATCACAGTTCATTATGATGTGTGTGATATTATAAGCCAAGAACAATTTATAAGCAAAATGAAGACTATAAGTACTGTTCGGATTTAGACTACACCAGCATTACTGCAGCAGTATTCCAGCGCGACATTACTGCCGACTATGCAGCCGTAAATATCAAAATCAACGGTCTGTCTGGATTTTTGACATTTGCAGCACCGATGCAGTCGGCATTAATGTCGCGCTGAAATACTGCTGCAGTAATGCTAGTGTAGAATTTGCTCCTTATCAGTTTATATTAGCGACCCGTCTCTTACGTCTTACGTTTACAATACCAACCTGATTTGAATTTAAATGTGAAGTAACCGCAATGCGGGCAGACTCAAACTTCAATCATTGTAAAGTTCCCTTTTAAGGGAGTGCAGGTATATATAGATAAGATACAGGACTAATTTTCACGAGTATGACGCGTATCTCAGCCATCGCCACCTTCATTCGGGAAAGTGGCGACCCGATCAACGACGCCACCGTAAGCAAATACAACGTACAGTTATGTTATGTGTGTGGTGTGTCTGAGTACTCACTGTAACACATTTGACGAAGTCTACTACCACGTTCCCCTGAGGCTTCTTGATCACGTATAGACTTCTGGCGCTCACGAAAATCACTGAAAAGAAAACGAAAAGAAAAATACAAACATTGAAAGAAATTAAGTCGTATATTTGTCGGCGGGCGATCGTAAGATCAGGCAGATCGTAATGCTCCTGTGTATTGTTTTGACGATAGTCACATTAAACTAATAGACAGATAGGATAGGTTCGTTAGATTAGATCGGTAAACTGACATTTAAGAGAAAATTTGGAGTGTTTTTGATATTTCACCGACATCTGTAAAATTTCTACCGCTTTAAGCTTTAAAAGTTGAATGTCTAATTCGTCCTTCATGTTTTCTATGTATTTAATGAAAGCTACTGCAACTGGTTTCAATATTATGAACCAATTAAAACTGTGGTATTTTTTGCTCCAGTCATGGAATGTATGAATGGCGCCATTTTCAAAATAACAAATATCAATGAAAAATTTAACTTAAGCAGCGCTTTGGCTCTTGTTTATGGTAAAATGTTGCCAGCGATTAAAAATTTATGGTAAATACTTGTTTTGCAGGATTTGTCTATACCATCCCATTACTGGTGCCTGTTCCATTATAAGGGTGTTTACTATAGGAGCCTCGTTACTCCGTCAACTCAGGGCGTCAAAGATTTTCACGTTTGACGATATGCATAGGAATTTCACGATATACCTGATCTTACGATCGGCCGTGGACATATTCATCTTTCCTATTTACGGGCTATTGATGACATAATTTTGACAATCCCAACTTGCGACTAGTTTTAAGGATGACCTACGCTAGAACGGTCTGGGTCCGGGCCGAAGCGTCCGACACTTTGCTTTCTATAGCTCATCACGTGATCACCGAGACTCGGAAGTGGCTGTCTATAGATATTTGGGCAAAGAAGGAGCCCGCCCTGTGGTCGCCCGAGACACCTATTAGTCGGACCGACACTTCCTTCATAAATTGCTTTGTGTCGCTCGACCATGGGCCCAGTGTTTCTATGGCAAGCGCCGCAAATTCGTATTGGTCCGTTAGGAACGCATATTTGCGGCGCTTTAGTGTCTGGGCCTGGTCCGCGGCAGTCCCGGGCTTCCGAGCCGATCCTTCAACGTGGGACGACTTCAACTTCAATTTGATGTTGGATTTTTAGTACACTAAAGTTTATTCTAAGATGCATTATTTGCGATTTTTGTCATGTTTAAAGCGTGACAATTAGAATCATGATAGCATAGACACATTGGAGATAATATTTTAATTTGTATGAAAAATAGGACTAAAGACTTTATAATAAAGTTATTGAGGTAAGGAGGGGTATTTTTTTCACATTCCCTTCAGAAAAAATGTTTTGGAATGTACAATTTGAGCTCTTTCAAATGATACCCCACTTGACCTAGTCACTAGACTGAAATTTTGCCCCATTTTCATATTGGGCATTTCCCATAATTTATAAAAATAAAATAAAAAACAACATTTACAATATGTCTGGGTTAGCGTTGTTCATAACTATTCCAAATTTCAAATCTAGCTTAAGTGGTTCTCGAGATATTTAGCGTTGTGATAGACAGACGGACGGGCAGAGTCGCACCATAAACCTTTTGTACCTTTTTGGTACGGAACGCTAATAATCCAATGTAGCAAGTAGCAACAAACAGTACTTTTCTTTATTAATTTTATTTTCTGTTATAATTATGACAAGCCTTCGCCAAGTTGCAAAGTTTTCCTTCACTTTTGAAAGTAAATAGATATTATAGACAGGAAGTATTAATTGTGCTAAATATAGTTAGATAAGAATAATATCGTGCTGAAAATAGAGAATCACCTTCATTTAATAACAAAGATAAATTGTAAGGTCAGACCGAATGCAAGATACATTATTTATTTACCTTAATAAATGGGGAAATGCGTTGTTTACATAACAGATAATATACAAAGGTTAAAAGCTTAAATCTAAAATAGACACTTGAGGCATTTTACCAAGGATGTTGGTGGCATTTCCTCGTTGTATCGCAATGCTGATACGTTGTGCGAGGAAGCCGCCAGCTCTTTGGTCACCAGTTACGATAAATGAAAGTAAACGTCATATAGGGAAGATAACCAAGGCCTCCGGTGGCCGAGACGGGATTTGGACTCTCATATGTAACTTTCACGTCTGACGACATAATATTAACTACTAGACCACCAAGACTGGCTGAGGTATTAACTGCGACGGAATATACGACGAAGATCTTAGTAGTAGTAGTAAAACACTTTATTGTACAGAAAGAAACATAAAACAGTACAGAACATACATCATTTGTACAAAGGCGAACTTCTCCCTTTCAGGGATCTCTTCCAGATAACCTTTGAGCAATTGAGGAAGAATTGGAGAACGGTAGACATCGAAACTGTACTAAACGGCATAAAAGACAATATTTAATTTCCTAAAAGATAGGTAAACCTATAAGTCCTATAACCTAAAACATATAAATCGGATATGAAATAAAACAAATATAGTCCATTTATGACTTCAAAAAACGGTCGACATAACTGCCGGCTATTTGACGCGTATCAATGACAGTTAAATCTTCTCCATAAACTAGACCTGGCCGGGGCCGAGCCGGACCTTCCGGCGCTCCGTTTTCTATGGAAAGCACCACGTGATCGTCGATCAGCTGTCATATAAAATGATGTGACGGACTATGGAAGGTGGAGTTAAGGAATGGAATCTCCATGTACCAAAAAGTGTCATCAAAAAACCTTAAATAGGTGGCGCTACAATACCTAGAATACTTGAAAAAAAATCTAATCATAAACAGCGCACATTCACTCCATCAATAACGCCTAGGTTCTTAGCTACTCTAGCGCTACTCTGGAAAGATTTGGAACTATTATTTATAGCTGACAGCTGGACACTTGCAACAGTTCTGCCATAAGAGATTTCACTCCTTTTAATCAATTCACTTCATAGTGACGGACTCCTCGGCCCGGGGACGATTCGGTCTAGCGTGAGTCTATTCTACCCTACGTATGGTCATTTTTAAGTTCTAGTCAGACTTTTATATTTATATAATTACCAGTTCCTTGTGTATTAAGTTATTAACTACATTAAATTGCCCATAAGCAACGCCTTGTGACATAGCGTCATGTCATACATTTGTATATTAGACACGAATATGATGTGGCGTTTTCTAACTCCTGATTGCATATAAATAAACGTATTACGTATAAATAAGCTGACTTTATCTTGATATTGTTGATTCTACTAGATTTATAGATTCACTATTTTGCAAACCACGCATGTTTGTTCTGTAAATATTTTGCGATTGCATTTTGCATGATGCAGCGTTCGTTGAACTTACGAGTATTTATTTAATACGCTTTGGACTATCTTTTTAATGATACGTCTTTGGTTGAATGTAGATAATTCCCAGTCCTTTTAATATATTTATGTATTTATAAATATTTATATATTATATATATATTGAAACGTAATAAATATAAGAGCCTCGGTAGAGAGATACCATTTTGTACCATTTGGCGTTGAAACTCTAGGTCCATGGGGTCCCAGCGCGCACAAGTTTTTTGGAGAAATCGCGAAACGTCTGGTTGACGTAACTGGTGACCGAAGAGCTGGCGGCTTCCTCGCACAACGTATCACTATTGCGATACAACGAGGAAATGCCGCCAGCATCCTTGGTACAATGCCTCAAGGGCCTATTTTAGATATAAGCTAGTTATAGTAATCATCTGTATATATCCATTATGTTATCTACTTATTATATACCACATGTTATTTATTGACAATAACAATATACATAATGGATATATACAGATGATTACTATAACTAGCTTATATCTAAAATAGGCCCTTGAGGCATTGTACCAAGGATGCTGGCGGCATTTCCTCGTTGTATCGCAATAGTGATACGTTGTGCGAGGAAGCCGCCAGCTCTTCGGTCACCAGTTACGTCAACCAGACGTTTCGCGATTTCTCCAAAAAACTTGTGCGCGCTGGGACCCCATGGACCTAGAGTTTCAACGCCATTATGTATATTGTTACTGTCAATAAAGATCTTTTATGTATTGAATTTTCTATTATAGAGGAGGCAAACGAGAAGCAATTACGGTCGCCCATGGACACTATTAACACCAGAGGGGTTGCAGGGGTTGCCGGCATTGAAGATAGGAGTACGCTATTTTCTTGATGGTTGCCGCGGTAATTAGAACGCAGACATATTGTCTAAGAATAACTAGTATTTTATAGTCATTTTATAACACTATACATTCTATTGTATATTTTTTTAAATAAAAAAATGATTAAAAAAATATTTAAATCTTGAGTCAGAGGCACGAGACCATTAAAGCTTTTGAGTGCGAAGATGGTGCAGGAATCATATACTGAAAGTCCCCCAAGACCCTTCTCCTCTAATATTACTAAAAATGTTCTTAAAGGTGTACCTGCTATTAAGTTTAACTATCGATTTACAAATATATTATATTGGATCTTTAAATGTTTAAAATCGGTACATATTGTAAAATGTTGGTTGGTATATTTATTTATTTATGTTAAGGATAAGGATAACAGCTTTAAATTTACAGTAAAACAAGATTAAAACAGAAAACCAATTACAGGATCTCACAGGTAATTAAAAATTATTCTAAAAAAAGTAATTCTAACACACACATGCGTACAAAGACTACAAAGAGATAAAAATATAAACACAATTGTAAATGAAAATAGAAGCCTACGCCAAATCTTGGTATTAGTTGTCAAGCTGACCCCAGGCTCCCATGAGCCGTGGCAATATGGATAACGCTAGGAAGAACAATGTCATCAACGTTAAAACAATGTTGCAAAATTTTATTTCCAAAACCATTGCCTTCCTGGCTTTGTTTTTCGACGCTTGCCTCCCTCTAACTACACTCTATTTAGCCGCCCATACGTCAAAACTTGACAAGGCAAATGAAATTTTGTTTTGTTAAATAAAATGTAACGGAAGATCTTTTTATAGACCTCTGGGCAGCTTGCGGACGCGGCAAACTAGTCAATGGACCATTCATTTGTAACCCTCATCTCATTGTAATAAAGTTCAAAACAGTTCAACTTTGTCTATGGTGGTATTTTCCTCGTAATAAGTATGGTAATTGATTCCGGACTGAAATGTAAACCGCCCACGACGAAATGAAAACTGTTGTAGCCCATGACTTTTTTTTTGGGTTCCGTATATGGACCAAAAAGATAAAAAGCACGTAAAAAGGAACCCTTATGGTGCGACTCTTTCCGTCTGTCCGTCTGTTACATTACATCACATCGTTAAATATCTCGAGAACTACTTACGCTATCGATTTGAAATTTGGAATAGTTATGAAAAAGGGTAGATAACCCAGTGGTGACATCATGGTTCAATTTTTATCACTTGTCACTATGTCCGTCACTTTCGCACTTACATACTTGTTAGAACGTGACAAGCATGGTGACAAATGATAAAGAGCCGACCATCTTAGCCTTACAGATGCATATAATGGGTTATATTTTCAATGCAGAGCTGCGCAGTGTTAGCTAGGTCCAAGTTTAGTTGTGTAATAGACTGCCTGTAAAAAAACACCTATGGAACACAGTACGACGAATCCGGGAGCGCCGAACGCCAGTTAGTAGCAGTCTTTATCGCCGAAGCAGTGCACTTCGGACCGCAGTATAGGCGACACGGATTTGGCTATTAGACTGGCTTGTAACAAAGATTATTCACTTACCTATGGAGCACAGCACGACGAATCCGGGAGCGCCGAACGCCAGTTAGTAGCAGTCTTTATCGCCGAAGCAGTGCACTTCGGACCGCAGTATAGGCGACACGGATTTGGCTATTAGACTGGCTTGTAACAAAGATTATTCACTTACCTATGGAACACAGTACGACGAATCCGGGAGCGCCGAACGCCAGTTAGTAGCAGTCTTTATCGCCGAAGCAGTGCACTTCGGACCGCAGTATAGGCGACACGGATTTGGCTATTAGACTGGCTTGTAACAAAGATTATTCACTCACCTATGGAGCACAGCACGACGAAACCGGGAGCGCCGAACGCCAGTGAGTAGCAGTCTTTATCGCCGAAGCAGTGGACTTCGGACCGCAGTATAGGTGACACAGACTTGGCTATTAAACTACCTGCAAAAAAAGTTATTTAAATGTAAACGCACAAAGTATAATGTTAAAGATGAACAATAAAAAATAATAGACCACTTTCTTCGTTTTTGGAAGAGCAGACACTAACACAATAATGATACAGATCGTGCCATTCACGAAGACGCGCGCCTTGACTCGTAATGTAATTTAAAATCTGCGCGTCATCGTGGATGACACATGACACAAACTATATCCCTGCGTTTTTAATGATACAGATGTAGTCAACAATCCTTCCCCATCGTATTTTCTCGGAAACGCACGACCGTGTTATATTATTTCAGTCAGTCCCAGTACAAAAAATGGGAAAATACGATGAGAGAGGATTATTCACTAACCCCCTTATTCATAAACGTCTACTAAAGTTACGAAGCCGCTAATAATCGTTTGTCCCTTTCCATCATACCAATATGTCGGAAAGCACTTGCACTACGAGCACGAGCACGAGTAGGTAGGTACGAGCGAAATGCATAGAAAGTAAGCTACATAGGTGTTATCGTATAATGTCAATGTTGATACCGTCATTGACTTGTGGTAAGGGTAGGTACTGGTCGCTTCCGAACGCTGTGACACGGTTTTATACCATGCCTACTGTTATGAAGAAAAGACCGACATTTCTATTTTAATACGTACCCGCGCAAGTATTAAGGTCCAGCACACTAAAGTACACGGCCAAGTATTTCTCCTGCTGTGGAAGCCAGAACTGGTCACCCCCGAACGCTGTCACACGCGGTTTTATACCACCCATGCCCTCTGTTATGAAGAAAAGACCGACATTTATATTCTAATACGTACCCGCGCAGGTATTAAGGTACAGCACACTAAAGTACACGGCCAAGTATTTCTCCTGCTGTGGAAGCCGGAACTGGTCGCCCCCGAACGCAGTTACACACGGTTTTATACCACCCGTGCCCACTGTTATGAGGAACAGACCGAGGAGCGTGCATAATCTGGAGAGAAACATATAGTAGGTATGTATAATAGTAGAGCTAATAGGTGAACAGGTGTGGTGGCTACACGTTTGTCAATTTGCCAAGTCGAATAGTCCCTCGCCAGAGATTGATAGACTGTACAGTCAGCTGCAGAGAAAAGGTACCACCTCTGCATAGAAGATTGTATGCACGGGTGGTACCTTTTCTCTGCAACTTAACGTACATATTACACATAACAATACACACAGAACACTGGCTGAACCAGACTGGATGCAGACAGGCAAAAGAAGCCATGCCTGGCATCAACGGAAAGCTCACAAGGGCGCTCCTTCAACTAGGGAAGGTCCGACTGAGTATGGTAACCAGTGTCATAACAGGTCATGGACTATTTAACAAACATCTTTTCATAACAGGTGTCACAGACAGTCCCCGAGAGACCTCCCTGAGGTCCTACTCAACATCAAAGGTTTGATAGGATTCCTCGAGGAGTTGGGCTGGCAAGAGTAGCCAACCCTCCACCCCCCCCCCCCCCTTGTCACGCAAAATAGGCGCCAGTCGTCGAGTTGCGGAAAAGCGCCCGTACTACAATACAATACAATACAACGTACATATACGTGATGAGTTTTGCACACTTCAAGTAGATATATGTGCAAGTCTGATTGGTCGCTTGATTTTACGTGAGTAAGGAAACCTAGTTTTGCTGCGGCTAAGTTTGATTGCAACGTATCGAGCTAACGAACTAAGTAGATGGAGAACTTGATTGCCGTATTGTATCACATGTGCTCGAGCATACAATACGATGCGGTCTGACTCACTAAGCGAATAACGGCATAGAACGCAGCGGCGTTCGAATTAAATATCCTAATTCTATTTCATATTGATCTGATATTGTCACGCCCTCGCCAGACAGAGAATGAAGGACTTTGGAGGCTCTGGTTTCATTGTGCCTAAATATCATAATGCCTTTGTATTTATATGTCCTAAATTTCATACCAACTTAGTCCCAGAATGCCTAAATATCAAATTATTTCCTTCTTACAATGGCTGAATGTCATAATGCCTTTTATTCATATCGTCCAAATCTCAAAATACCTAAATGTCAAAAAGTATGTTTATTGAATTTCCGATTGACTTCTGTTTAGGGTTCCGTAGTCAACTAGGAACCCTTATAGTTTCGCCATGTCCGTCTGTCTGTCTGTCCAAGGCTTTGCTCCGTGGTTGTTAGTGCTAGAAAGCTGAAATTTGGCATGGATATATAAATCAATAAAGCCGACAAAGTCGTAGAATAAAATCCAATTTTTTTTTAGGGTCTTAAAGTGGGGGTGAATTTTATTTTTTTGCTTCAACCCTACAGTGTGGGATATCGTTTGAAAGGTCTTTCAAAACTAATAGGGGTCTTCGCCAATATATCATCAATATATATCTTCCTTTTGATATTCGGAGATAATCGCTCCGAAAGAAAAATGTAACCCCCCCCCCCCCTCTAACTTTTGAACCATACGTCAAAAAATATGAAAAAAAATCGGGGAAGTAGAGCTTAAGAAAGACATTAAATGAAAACTATAGCGGACATGATCAGTTTAGCTGTTTTTGAGTTATCGCAAAAAGTTTCCCCTTCATAGTAAAAAGACGTACTATCCATCCCTTGGTTAATAATCTACTGAAGCATTTATTTATAGTATTTTATGCAACAGTTGTATAAGAAGGGCCAAAAAAGGCGAGTGGCGTGAGTTACAATGTGAGCCGGAGCCGAAGGCCGGAGCGAACATTGTAAAGCATCGCCACGAGCATTTTATGAAATATTATTTTGTTTGCAAATTTAAAAAAAAAGGAGAACCTGTAAACCTAGTTTTTCATTGTGTCAATAACATACTAAAAAATCATGGACAATGGAATATATTTAGAAATGGAAAAACGTTTTCTCTTTTTGGATGGACGAAATGGTGGTATCATCGTCATCATATCAGCCCTTTATCGCCCACTGCTGAGCATAGGCCTCTCTTCCAGTACGCCACTTGTCCCGGTCCTGAGCTAATCTCATCCAGAAGTGACCCGCAATCTTCCGAATGTCGTCCACCCAACGAGCCAATGGACGCCAGGGGCATCTTTCATCCGAAAGCAGCCACCATTCCGTTAACATTTTAGTCCACCTGCCATCACTGTGCCTAGCAACATGTCCCGCCGAGCTCCATTTTAGGTTCGTAATGACGCAACCCATTCTCCTTGGTGCGACGACGGATCTCGACATTCCTTACTTACGTGGTATACTTCCCTCTTAATTGGCAAACTGTAAGTAATATAACTTACCTGCCAGGTAAAGCTAGCTGCGGGATCGCAGTGATGGCGACCAGTAAATTTCCAGCTGCGTACACGAACATCATGTACAAAATCGTCCTGGAACAATAGTTTCTTTATTACTTAAATGTATATACTTAAGAACTACTACTTATTTAACTAGTGACTCTGTGAGCTGTAGACTTTGCGATAAGCTTAGAAAATGTATAAGTGAATTAAATCAGTGACGGCCCTATTCGAAGAATGATTAAGACACGTTTAAGATCTTGGAAAGATCTTTAAAAGATCGATAACTTAACGACATGTCAAAATTGAGGTTTATTTCGATTCCGATGTGATCCCAATAAGATCTATCTACGATATTTCTAACGTCAAAGTGACATTGGTTGCCCGAATCGAGCTGCTTCTGTCAATTATACGACATATAGACGATATCTGAATGAGTACTTATCTAAACCAGAACTTTATTATTATTATTTATTAATCAGGCAGGCAGTTGAAACAACTGATAGTTGCCTGTATCTGAGTGATCTCCACTTAAAATGTATTATTTGCGCTGGTTAAGTATTTTTCTAGTCTGTTCTTAAACTGATTGACATTCAGTGCTGAGACCACATCTTCTGGTAGTTTGTTCCACGCTTTGACCACTCTGTTGCTGAGAAAACGTCTGCGGGGGTTGTTTTTAGACTTATCGTTATTGTATCTCATTCTTCGAATCGGGCCGTTGTTTTTTTAATTAAATGGATTTACCTGAACTTCCCGAGATAATTGTCAGCCATAATTCCACCAAAAATAGGAAATAAGTACACGAATGTAGAGAAGACGTGATATAGTTCGGTAGCTTCATCGTCGGAATATCCCAATTTACTTCTTAAATATAATGTCAAGAACGCTGAAAATAACAATATTTTACTACTTATAGTTCGTGTCATCCAAGATGACGCGCAAGATTTGTGAAATGTAACTTAAGATTTCCTCTGCCTCGGGTGATCTGAAGGCCAAAAACGAGATGGCGACACAACCTGGACTCATTTCGTGGCGACTGGCGGGAGCATGCACAAAGCCGTGACGAGTGGCGGAAAACAGGGAAGGCCTTTGCCCAGTGGGACACAAATGTAGGCAATTAAAAAAACAAAGATTTTAAGGCATTATTTTCCTCCAGGTTCCATTATTTTTTCCACACTGTATGTTACCGGCACCAATCATGGGACATTTAAGAGAACATTTAGATTATTTTCGATATTTCCCCGACATCTCTAAAATTTCTACCGCTTTATGCTAGAAAAGTTGAATGTCCAATTCGTCCTTTATTTTTTCTATGTATTTAATGAAAGCTAATGCAATTGGTTTCTAAAACACATGGCAAAACTATGGTTAATTTTCAAACGAACAACTATCAATGAAAAATTAAACTCTTGTTTATAATGAAATGTTGCCAGCGTTAAAAAACTGATGATAAATATTTGTTTCCCAGGATTTGTCTAAGTATACCATCCCATTACTGGTGCCTGTTCCATTATAGGGGGGTTTATACATTCTTTAGAGTACCTCATCCTGTATACTTGATGCTTACCTCGCATACCAGAGTAAGAAAATCTTTCGCAAAACTCTGCCACTACTATTATTATTACTATTCTAGGAAACCGGTCCTTCACCTGAAAAAAAATGAGACACATGAGTATATATCGTGTCATTCATGATGACGCGCAGATTTGTCAACCTAACCTTTCATAACATGACATTACGAATCAAGGCAGGCGTCTTCGAGAATGACACTTTCTATATGTACAGTCGATTTATAATATGTATACATTTTTCACATTATTGCAATGGATTGAGGTGAAGAAATGTATATATATTGGTGAACTCGACTGTACAGTCACGGACTTTAATTGTTGAGCCATTTAGGGTCTACTTTACATCAGAAATTTCATACCGTTAGTATTAAAAACCAAATTGTCATGAATCCTAAGTGGCTCATCGTACAGGAGCTGAGATTTAAATATTTTAGGTGAATATATCCGTCTCGCTAACGGAAGCGGCTCCTAAACCTAGTGCGATAAAGACAACGCCTGCCCGCATAGCCAACGTGCATATCGCTCACGCTCCGTGGCGAACGAAACGCAACTGTCACAGTCGCACTAATATGGAAGAGTGATAGAGAGAGATGACTACGTTACGCTACGGAGCGTTAACGATTGTAACGTTGGCTACGCGGCCAGGTTAGGCGAAAAATGCTATGTAAAAATCTCAAGAAACGATGTTTCGTACTCGACTGTTTCCTCCTCCAAAACTAAACCAAATGTAACGCAATTGTGAGATCTAAATAGTAATTAAATTATCTGTGTCGGATGTCAGATTTGAATACCATGTTTCTCTTTGCAGCCTAGTAAATTAGTCCGTTTTGGCCCCTTAAGAATTATACAAGGTGGAACAAAAATAGTGGGGATTGGGTATAAATAAATAAATAATAAATAAATAAATATTATAGGACATTATTACACAAATTGACTAAGTCCCACAGTAAGCTCAATAAGGCTTGTGTTGAAGGTACTTAGACAACGATATATATAATATATAATTTTTTATAAAAACTTAAATACATATAAAACACCCATGACTCAGGAACAAATATCCATGCTCATCACACAAATACATGCCCTTATCAGGATTTGAACCCGGGACCATCAGCTTCGTAGGCAGGGTCACTACCCACTAGGCCAAACTGGTCGTCCGGTATTGTGTTCTAATTAAGAAAAGTAGATTACATACAAAGGCCAAAAATTTATCGCGTCACTTAATGTTTTCTTCTTTTTTTTCCGAATCAGAACAGTACCCAGGTACTGTAAAATAATTTAATTATGCCCCTACGGATCCCCACACTATAGGGCTGAAGCGAAAAAAACATCCGCACTTTTCGTGAAATGCCACCCTAAAAAAATATTTTTCTAGTTTTTATTTTACGACTTGGTCTGAGTAACTGATTTATATATTATATTCTATCATTAACGATCACGGGACAACGCCGCAGACGGACAGACGGACATGACGAAACTATAAGGGTTCCTAGTTGACTACGAAACCCTAAAAACTTGTTATTAAAAAAAAGTATTAAAAGAGGGTGTCCTTGTGATATTATCTACAGACAGACCCTAAATACAGTCTTCGTTTCTTCTTCGTATCGTACTAGATGCTAACCTATTTAGAACAAAACTATTTAGTAGGAGTCTATCCATCGACACTTATCGAATATAATATAGGTAAATAGACTAATTAGTTAACCTTACCACTTGGCATCGATAACGGAAGAACCCTAAGACAAAGAAGGTTTATTTATATACACGTGTCTGAGACCATTTAGATCATCTGTCTATATTTAGATGAAGACCATAAATTCTTAGATAACTGTAGAAAAGGGTAGGAACAGCATCGTTTGGTGTATCAAATACGTTTCATCAAATTGTCAGAAGGGACTCTACGTGTAGACTTCCGATGGAGACCACAAATTCTTAGATTAAAAGGGTAAGGACATCATCATATTCGATGTATCATTTACGTTTCATAAAATTATCGGAAGGGTCTCTACGTGTAGACCTCCGCTCTGAGCACGCTTCCCAAATGTCCGGATTTTTTCCGTGGACGGTAAAGAGAATACAATTAAAAAATAAATAAATCATCTAAGCATTTATTCAGGGTTAAAGCGCGCGGTTATTTTATGCGATAATCGCAACGTTGAACGCATGCGATTAACGAAATGTAGGAAAAATGACAATGCGCTTACCGTTGCGTTTACCGCGATTATGTAAAATGGTGTGCAACAAACGCATCGCGTTTATCGCATAACAACCGCGTGCTTTAAAGTCAAAGGTCAAGGCATCTATCATACCTACAAATCCTCCGACGTATGGAATGAAATATTTCTTTTGTTTTCATACATGTTACATACACATTATGCAATAAAGTTAACTTAAAACTATTAATCACACATTATGGATGCGACGATATAGGGATTCATCTAATATTCCTACTTTTGATCAAGTGATATTTTTCATACCCATTTGCCACTTTTGCTGTTTGGCTCCCCAGATATCGCTGGAGCGACATGATGATGGCGGAACTGCGCTAGCTCCAAGTAAACAATTTAGAGAAATAAGTAACGCAGATCCGACAAAGTCGCGCAATCTCGTGTCAGAGGCTATGTTTCATTATGGACATTATTCGACTTTAATTTTTCCCTTTCAGCAAGCAATATCATTACTTTGCTTTAACTCAAAACGTCGCATTTACTAACGCGACGTCACACCTGTCACAAGTGATCATGATGTACGAAATACATTGCCTCTCAAAAAAAAAATCAAAAATTAATTTTTGTCCGGTGGTTAAGAATATATACAAATATTCTTTTATAATCGTTTCATAGCACTTAAATATACGTGTCGTTTAAGTTTGCGGTTATGCCAAAAATACACACTGTAGATACCATGGTACATAGCTTTAAGACTTCCAAAAATCAATAGCCGATTGGGCAGAACGGTTTTGCCTTCAATAAGTTGGACCTACGATCTGGTCTATATCGGCATAGTCAACAGTGGCAGAGGGCATGAAATCACTGTGTAGAAAAAACCAGTGGTGGGCAAAGTACGGCCCGCGGGCCAGCTCCGGCCCGCGCAATGGCTTTATCCGGCCCGCCGCCGGTCTCTCGAAATAATTAGTATAAGGATCGCGACGTAACGATTTCAAACCTAAATGCTTTTTTCTGCAGTTCCGGCCCTCCTAGGTTTTTTATTTATTTTCTGCCCCCCCATGGAGAAAGTTTGCCCACCTTTAGGGTGCTCCACAGATCCTTGTAGAGACAATGAATGAAGTCCTTAGGGTTACTTACCCGAGGCCTGGGGTCACATTCTAAATCCTCACTATTTTTGCTCATCCTGAACACAACACTCCGGTATCTAACTCACAAATAATTACAGTCAGGGCGATGTTTCATTTATATTATTCTGTAGTTAAACACGTGTTGTCAGAGCAGAGCAAACAGCCCTATCAAACGACTTAATCAATCAACTGTATATCAAGAGACAAATAGTCTTCTTGGTCGATTTGCACTAGGTTTAACATTTGGCGTTACCTACTTGTTGAATAAAACTGTACTTTTTTTATACTACGTCCGTGGCAAAGAAGTATACGGCCCGCCTGATGGTAAGCAGTCTCCGTAGCCTATGTACGCTTGCAACCCCAGACGAGTCACATGCGCTTTGCCGACCCTAACACCTGCGTTGAACTCTGGCAACCTTATTCACCAGCAGGAACTCAACAGAGTAGGGTGTAGTGTTATTTGGCTGCGGTTTTCCGTAAGGCGGAAGTACTTCCCCAGTTGGGCTGTGCTCTAGATTTGGAATGACATCCGCTGTGCTGTGCCCTACTACAGAAAGCGAGATGACATTCACAAAGCCCATACATCTCTTTTGGACGTAGTTTTAGGATGTACCCGGGTATATTTTCTGCAGGAGGAAACGAGGAGACGAATGGTCTGATGGTAAGCAATCTGCGACTGCGAGTGCGGCGAAGAAGAACAAACCATTGAGCACATATTTCGGCGCTGCCCACTTCACTTCTATCCTGGCCCAGCTGAGGATCTAGATGTCTTGACACCCGACGTAGTTACCTGGCTTAACAACCTCAAAGCTGTTCTCTGATTGCCTAACCATGCATGCCATACGATTAAATAAATAAATGGTAAGCAATTACCGTTACCCACGGACACCTGCCACACCAGAGGGTTTAAGGCTTTGCCGGCATTTAAGATAGGAGTACCCTCTTTTCTTGATGGTTTGAAGATTGTATCGGTCTGGAAATATCGCGGGCAACAGTTGGTGTCTACATACAGATCTTTGGCTCACATTTGTGCCTTGTTCTTCATCTAACTCGACGAATACATCTATTTTAACTAAGCTGTAGCCAAGATGACATTCGTTTTCGACGAACGGTTCAAGTAAAAATTTAATAAATTTAAATCATATGTTGCGTCTAGTGCCTAATTCGTGTAGTATGTCGAATCCAGGATAGCTAGACTGCTGAATAAAACTATAGCGGACTGTAAACACTAATTTAATTACTGGTAATTACAGAGGTATTTATAATTATTTTCGGCGCTACGCGATATGTGTGCGTTCCGCGAGCCGTAAGTTCGATTCTGACCGTCCCCCCGCGGACCGGCCCCGGTCCCCGTCGCTGGCTAACCGGTCCGGTGACGTGACGGTGGACGTCAGCGCTGTTGCTGTGGAGTTAATTCGATGCGGCGGCGGGCTTGTCGCCAACAGCATAAATTTCATTTTTGGTAAAAACTGGCTATACGTTTCTTTCCACAGGCAACTAATACTCATCGAGACAATTCTAAAAACCTCAAACACAATTTGGTTGCGTTGTTTTATCTACCACAGAGTTCTTATGACTACCTCCTGTCTCCATCAGATCAGCTCGATGATGTATGTAATGTATGCAAATTTTCGTTAGCTCCCCCGAACTCAAATTTTACATACAATTTATATATGCCCCTCTGCCCCGCTCCTAGGCCTCCGGTGATATGAACTTGCCCGTAGGTACAGTACAAACATATTTCTTCAATTTTTATTGAATCAAGCCTAACCAAAAGATACTGGAAGTAACTGTCATTGGACCATCATTCGTTGCGAGAAGTATAGTATAGCTCGTTTTTCAACGTCTTCGCCAAAATTTGTCAGTTCTCTCAAGTTACTTCACAATCGTCAGTGATATTCGAACACTTTTAATGGGGAATATTACGCAAAACTCTGCGTAGAGGGCGCCATTAGCACAAACTGAACGCGAAAAAAATTGGAAATTTCGCGGTAGGCTCCTGTCACGGTCGCCATGAGGTGAGGGGTAAAGGGTTAGTCAAGACAAAGTCACTCTGGCGGCAGAACATTCCAGTAATACCCCCCCATTTTTCACCCTGTTTCTCGCGCTATTCTAGGTATTTTTCCAACAATCAAGTTCAATTCTACCACTATTACTAATCTAAACTGTCCTAAGTTTGGCGAAAAAAAAAATGTGTAGCTGTCACTTACGTTTAATCTTGAAAAAAAAGTTTTTAACACGTAAAAACAAAAACACCTCTATTTTACCAGTATCGCAGCGGCATTACAGCGGTTGACGGTTGGTATCAAAGTAAATAATTTAGTCCAACGTGCGTGACACAATATTACGTACACAAGGGCGTTATAATATAAACTTCCAAGTTCAATGGCCGTTTTTATGTTCGACCTATGTCATCATAAAGGGCAGATAATTTTAGATATTTTATCAGAGATAAGGACAAAGGTTAACTCTGAAATTAGAAACACTGGGTTTTACCTAATAACACAGAATAAATAATAGTTCTACCGTACAGATATGACACTTCCTGCAAAACCGAAGTTTGACAGCGATTCAGGGATCATGCTGTACCTTTCTAATGTATGACACTATCCCTTTTGACTATTTAAGGTTATCAAAACTCGAGCCATTATCTTATCTGTGGTCGTGCACGCATAGGAACATCAAGTTGTGCCAACCCTAATAATTGCTCGGAGCAATGCTGAGCCGAACGGAACCGAGAATGCCCGAAAGGAGGAATAAATAAATAAATAAATAAATATTATAGGACATTATTACACAAATTGACTAAGTCCCACAGTAAGCTCAATAAGGCTTGTGTTGAGGGTACTTAGACAACGATATATATAATATATAAATATTTATAAATACTTAAATACATAGAAAACACCCATGACTCAGGAACAAATATCCATGCTCATCACACGAATAAATGCCCTTACCAGGATTTGAACCCGGGACCATCGGCTTCATAGGCAGGGTCACTACCCACTAGGCTAGACCGGTCGTCAAGTCGCCCCACTGCTAATATCGAATTCAGCTTCAGCTTTTTCTCCAATATTCAGCGCGCTTAGAGTTGCCATACGTCAAGATTTTCCCCCGACCTGTCAGGATTTTCTGTTCTTCGTCAGCATTGCAGGGGTTCTTGGTAGAAACTTTAACTAACCACTAGAAGCTACGTGTGTGAGTACTTTTGCTCCCACTCATCTGGCGCACACGGTGAACAAGGCAGGTGCAGCGGCTGAAAGTGCTGCTAGGTTCAAGCACAGCAAGTACGCGAACCTTGAAAAAGTGTGTGATTTTGTCCCGGTTGCCGCTGAGACGGCGGGGCCTTGGTGTGCCTTTATAAAGGATGTGGGGCGACCTTTGGTAGCCAGCTAACTAGAGTGCTAAATAAAACTAGGTTCTTATAGTAAAACAATATAATATTTAAAATATGTACAGCCACTGAGTAGAAAGCGGCGCACGCCTCTCGACACCCCTGAGCCGCTCACACCGGTTCTTTTTAGGGTTCCGTAGCCAAATGGCAAAAAACGGAACCCTTATAGATTCGCGTCATGTCCGTCTGTCTGTCCGATTATGTCACAGCCACTTTTTTCCGAAACTATAAGAGCTATACTGTTCAAACTTGGTAAGTAGATGTATTCTATAAACCGCATTAAGATGTTTACACAAAAATAGAAAAAAAACAATAAATTTTGGGGGTTCCCCATACTTAGAACTGAAACTCAAAAAATCTTTTTACATCAAACCCATACGTGTGGGGTATCTATGGATAGGTCTTTAAAAATGATATTAAGGTTTCTAATATCATTTTTTTCTAAACTGAATAGTTTGCGCGAGAGACACATCCAAAGTGGAAAAATGTGTGTGTCCCCCCCCCCCCCACCCCCCCCGTAACTTCTAAAATAACAGAATGAAAAATCTAAAAAAAAAAATATACATTGCCATGCAAACTTCCACCGAAAATTGGTTTGAACGAGATCTAGTAAGTAGTTTTTTTTTTAATACGTCATATATTTAAAAAAAAAAAATTTTTCATCATACCCATACGTGTGGGGTATCTATGGATAGGTCTTCAAAAATGATATTTAGGTTTCTAATGTAATTTTTGTCTAAACTGAATAGTTTGCGCGAGAGACACTTCCAAAGTGAAAAAAATGTGTCCCCCCCCCCCTGTAACTTCTAAAATAACAGAATGAAAAATGAAAAAAAAATATATGTTATACATTACCATGCAAACTTCCACCGAAAATTGGTTTGAACGAGATCTAGTAAGTAGTTTTTTTTAATACGTCATAAAATTAAAAAAAAAATTTTTTTCATCAATCCCATACGTGTGGGGCATCTACGGATAGGTCTTCAAAAATGATATTTAGGTTTCTAATATCATTTTTTTCTAAACTGAATAGTTTGCGCGAGAGACACTTCCAAAGTGAAAAAAAGTGTCCCCCCCCCCCCGTAACTTCTAAAATAACAGAATGAAAATCAAAAAAAATATATGATATACATTACCATGCAAACTTCCACCGAAAATTGGTTTGAACCAGATCTAGTAAGTAGTTTTTTTAATACGTCATAAATGGTACGGAACCCTTCATGGGCGAGTCCGACTCGCACTTGGCCGCTTTTTTTATGTATAGATAGGCAGGCGTTTGACCACGATCTCACCTGATGGTAAGTGATGATGCGATCTACGGTGGAGCACGCTTACCTATGAGATACCTATTTATCCTAGCTTTGAAGAGACCTAGATTGTACTCATGCGGAAACACAGACTCGGGCAGGGCATTCCACTCTTTGGCAGTTTGCATAAGGAACCGGGGTTGCCCTTGAGCCATCCTAGATGTCGCTTTTTGTGGGGGCCCATCTTGTGATTGCGAGTTCGTGAGTCACCGTCTGCCGGAAATAAAATTGCATAACGTTTATAATTAGGCAGGCGTCCGGTTTTTGTTCCATAGCCTAGTACTTAGTCCATCGCTTTCACCCAATAACCTAGTTCATTTTAGATTCCATCAACTCTCAATAGCCCTTACACCCGGGCGAGGGCTGCTTCTGTGTGCGTAACTTTTATCAAAAATAAATCATGAGAATCGAACAACATTAATATTTCATGTTCAGATTTGCAGTCATTCATAGAGAAAAATTATGAGAAAAAAAAGATGCGTGGAAATGCTTAGCTTTTTTACCTAGGGCCAGTGCGCGCTTTCGGCCATTTTGGAACTGGCAGGCGAGTATTTTCTGAACCTACATACAAATTCTTATATGTTGCCACAAGTCTCATCTTTGTATCAGATAACGTAAATTCCACTTTTTTTATTTACCTTTAAAGTGCCCGGCAGACGTACTTTCGGCCATTTGGGAGCTGGTAGAGGAGTTGATATCTGAGGGCCTACCGCGAACCACGTTCGACGTGTTGCCTCCCTGTCACACTTACGTGCGAATTTACGAGTGCGACAGAGAGGCAACACGTCGAACGTGGTTCGCGGTAGGCCCTCTGTTGCCACTAGTCTCATCTTTATATCTGTACCCCTAGTGTAAATATTTTCGACAACGAAACGTTACGTACGCGTTTGCGTTAAGTGTCATTTTGTATGAGATTTTTGACTTTCCAAAACGTCCCGCTTGGCGCGCTGTTCAAAAACCTATACAAAATGAGACTTAACGCAAACGCGTACGTCACGTTTCGCTATCGACTAAATTTACACTAGGGGCACAGATGACGTAAATTTACCTTTTTTTTGTAACCGGAATTGGTACTTGTTTTCGCGCTTTCGGCCAATTCTATTTTTTTTACTATTTTTTCCAAACTTATCATCCCTTTTATGAACGTGTGCCATGGGGCTTATCCTTGTATCAGATGACGTAGATCATACGGTCCCCGCCCATACTACAAGGGTTCCTACTATTCCTGGTTGACAATGGAACCCTAAAAAAGCAATTCCCTTAACATATCAGTGAATCATTTTATGTTTAAAGGTTCGTCAACCCGCAACGCATAATTTTGTCACCACTAGAGTTACAAGCGCCCATAGGCTACGGTAGCCCTTTGACAGGAGGGACGCACGCTTGTTTACCGCCGTCGTTTTATAAAAAAATATGTTTTTAATTTAATCCAAACATTCTATTATTAGATCACAAGAAGTCAGTAACACAATAATGGTTATCTTATCAAATGGGTGGTTTCCTCTTATTGTTACACATTACACAGATATATTAGGGAATACTAGAAGATTTTCATGTTTAAGCGAATTACAACGTTCATCTACCTTTGGTAGCCTAAACGACCTGTCTAGCCTAATAGAGTACTAGCTGCAAATATAAAGACAGGAGGTATATCTAGTCCTAAAATATTGAGATACCACGGTTACAGGCACTTGAATTATTGGTGACGAAGAGTCCCGATGGGTTCGAAACATGTCGCCGTGGTATCTAAATATTTTAGAATATGTCTCACGAAAAAGTTTATATCTAGTGTAAGGATACTGTTTAGTTTATATAGATATTTTGTCATTATAATACATTTTTCTAGATTAAATAAGCTAACTATAGTATTAAAAGTATTTGTAACGATCGATCACGTGAAGAGTCACGTGATCGATCCCTCCATCTTAAATATTGAACGAGCATTCGGGAGGTGACATTCGAACGATGACAGTCGAACGATGACAGTCGATGCAAATTACAAGTGGTTACGTTGATTGTATTATTAGCAGGTCAGTACGTTTTGTTTTGTTAGAACTCGATACAATATAATTGCTTGTCTGAGCGACAAGCGTACTACTGTCGTGTGGTTAGTTAGATTGGAAGAGGTTATATTCATTGTGCCAAATAAATGTATTTTGATCACACCTACCGTTCTTTTAATATTATGGTTAGACCCCTTATATCTCAGAAGTGAGGATAGGCGAGTATTTTAACAAATCACTCGTTTATCCCGCCTGCAAAAGTTAATTAATCGGCCCTGGCACAATGAATACAATTACTGACGCATAACGACTGATGATATTGTTTGTCTATGTTTGACCACTTATTTTGACTAATAATTTTTTTATGTGAGGTTAGTGCTCACACTTAAATAATGTTAGCTTATAAGAAGACTAAATAAATAAAAATAGTAAACGAAATAATAAAATATTGTAATGTAATAACATCATAAAACTGAATTAGCTTACGTGAGAAATATTAAACGAGTGCATACGTTAAAATTAAAACGTATGCTTGTCAGGACAAGGTCAGGACAGGTCCTGAGTTGTTAGGACAAAAATAACAGTTACATATTTTACACTAGATAATTACAATTTCCTCCTCCTACTTGCATCGGTTTCCTCATCACTGAAGGTAGTTGCCACTTCGAGGGAACAGTTTCTCTTTGACAATTTACCGCCACCTCCATCTGTCGCCAAATGTAGGGCACCGTGGAGCCCGGATTGGTGGCGTGGAGCGTGGATTAATTTCCAATAAATCCAATAAGTAAAATATAAAACCTAAGGTAATCAACCTTAGTTGTGTGGTTGCATTTTAATTAGAATATTTTCATTTTTACTTCATTATACAATTAATTTCAATTATAACGGTCTGATTTAATAATGTTAATAATAATAATAAAATAATAAAATTCTTTATTGCACACTACATAAAAAACAGATACAGAAATTGATAACATATACACATTGGTAGGTAACAACAGGCGGACTTATCGCTAAACAGCGATCTCTTCCAGACAACCTTCAGATAGTGAGATGGCGAACGAAGCGAAGTTAACGGGTGGTGCAAAAAAATAAAAATAAAGAAAAAAGTAGTAAAAATACAATATAATACATATACTACACATATAAAGTTAAGATAGACTACATTATTACTATATACAAAAAAATATGTGTGTTTGTTTTGATTGGTTCGCAATCAGCGACGGAATATATATATAGACAACGCTCTCCATAGAAAATACCAGCCATACTGACACTGACAGCTACCCCTTCACCGTGAATATATCCTTGCAGCTTCGAATTATATTCAATAAACTAATTCCTGCTATTAAACAAAAAGTTGTGATTGATCAATAAAAGTTTTGATTGCCTATAATAAAATTCTATGCGTCAAACCGTTGTTGCGTTACAACATTTTGGCGTTGTCAAATCTTACAATAATTATACTAAGATGGAACCAATTCATATAAATTATTGTTTGACGCGTATTTATTGTCAAGATTAGGCATGTTTATACTTTATAAGTGTATGTCGGTACATACAAAATTTGAAACGTAATGTTAATATGTATTATGTATTTTGGAACAATGAAAGTACATACAAAATTTTATAAAATGCCAGTGTTGAATGTTTCCCAAGTTTAATATACGTTTTTAGTTATGTATCAATAAAATGTAAATAATACAAAACAACAACGCAATATGGAAAGAAACCTGAAGTTAAAATATTATAAGTGAGACGACGTTTTATTTTAATATTTTGAAATTTAATAAAGTATTTAACTATTTATCATACGACCTTTTGTTGGGATGTTACTAGATTCAATTGAACTCTCCGAGATATTTTCAGTACGTGCCATCTGAAATATTATTCTTAACTGAATATAATATTGTTTTGTTTTAAATATAGTACATATGAAATAACCAAAAATATAAGTAAGCGTAAGAACAACCTTATCTTCAAGTCCCACTTATCCATTTTCTGTCTGATAGTAATAAATTTCTTTGAAATGTACGCTACAAATTCGCGTGTTTGGCTGGAGAACCAAGTGAATCAACCTGGTGCCTGCCTGTTTAAAGTAACAGCATTTTTGTCCAAAGAATTTTCTGTTCCGGTCAGGGATTGTGTAACCGGTTTTATTTAATACCTGTAAATAAATTCTCAAACTAATACCGCTATAAAAAGAATAGCTATATTCCTATTAGAGGTATTGTTTTGATTTTGCTTTTGTTTTTACCGTTATATATAGACTATTTACAATATTAAATACCTTTATTCAATATCGCCATTCATTGTACTTGAAAGGTAAGATGTCAATCAGACACTACTACTAAATCACAACAAATAGGTGTAATACTGTAACGTCACGTGATAATATTTTGCATAGCTGGCTGAAGTGTAGTAGTAGTACCTACCTAGATTAATATAATTTGCTTCTGAAAGTAAATTATTTAAGTAACGATGTCCTTCATTTTTATTCGCAAAGGAAAAGCCTTGCCAAAGTACTAAGTCTGAAATATTCTGACAATTTAGCAATACGCAAAGCGCAACATCTTCGAAGTCACAAATAAAGGAGTGTATTGACATTGACATGTATAACCGGTAATGGTTTTTAAGGGTAAAATGTCAAATAGAGATATTGTTGTCTAATGGCAAAATCACTAATAGACATGAGTACCGTTATTGATTATACCTGTAATCAAAGCTTTAGTGATAAAAATTGCGAAATACAACTATAACCGGTTATACCTAATTTAAAACCGGTAGTCAGAATACCGGTAACGATCCTTGGTTCCGGTCCTTTGTGAAACTTAATTAAATAAAACAGGAAGTTTATCGGCAAGAAATTTGCACCGTACTTGATATTTTACATAAGAACAAGTAATTGGAGTTCCTTTAAAGTAAAATGTTGCATAACGCCATCTCATTCTGTCACCCCGTATCAAAGTATGTCCAAAAGGGCATGAGTTATTATGAAACTAATACATATAGCTACGACATTTGGTTTAGCGTATTAGTCTACAACAGTCTGTTAATTTAAATAATTATTTATCATGTTTAGGAATTAAACTTACACAAACCAATTAATCCCATTCTTCTTCTTGTGTTGTATTGAATTGTTGGTACCAATAAACGCACAATAAGGCATTTGATATAGGTTTCTGAATTAATAATTTTGTATGGGCTGACATGTTATGCCACAGAAGGCTGCTGTCGTACTAAAGCTGTCTAATTCCGCCTAGTACAGTCAATTCACTGATTTAAACCTTCACGATTTTTACACATCTTTAACTTATACAAATGGGACTTAATCGCTTAAGTTTTAAATTTACCTCCGACGTTTCAAGGACGGTGTTGTCGGAGAAGACTGGCTAAAGTTGACATCAACATTTACATTAGAAAATCGCGCGAGTTTTTCGAACTACCCGCACAGTCGATTCGTTTTCGACACAGTAACCGAGGGGTCATTTTTGAGCCCAAGTCAGTCTTTTATAGTTATTCTAGTTCGATGTTCGCAATAAAATGGTTTTTTTATTGTACTTTTATTAAAAATATATATTTTTACGTTATGCTTAAAGCTAGATGCGTGATGGTGTGGCAATGATGCAAACTTGCCTATTTTTTTTTATTAGTTTTTTTATTGTTCGAATTCCCTAGGTGAGCTTGAGTTTGCTCGTCTTACATTTATATGAACAAATGGAATAGTTGTTTATTCAAATAGTGATCAAATTATTGGTATAAAGAAAATAAACGATATGATAAATAAATCAATAACGATATGACAAATAATAAATCTATATAATAGATTCATATACATAAATACCTTGTGATGTTAGGATAATTTTAATGTAACATGACGAGGGGAATTAAGATGATTTTTATAAGAAAAATAATGAAACCGTTTTGACGCGGCCTGAGACGTTATTTCAGGCTGCGAAAAACACTAATAATTGATGCAAATTTAGAGTTTTGATATAGTGTAGATATTTCATGCTGCTGAAAATAACTGAAACTTGTTAAAATTTCAAATCTCATATATTGTGTAGAGATTCATTCATAACGGCCTGAAACGATATTTAAGGCTGCTGATGGCGACTGAAACTCGTGATAAATTCCAATGTTTTGACATTGCGTAAGGTATCATTAGAAATGGCTTGAAACGATATTTCAGGCTACTGAAAACGACTAAAACTTGATTTAAAATTAATATATTTTTATATAGTGTAGAGTTTTATCAGAAAGGACCTGACATGTCGCTTCCTGAAAACTCTCAGGACTTGATGAAATTTAATAAATTGGCAGGGGTGATATTTCGGGCTGTTACAGCTTGTTGGAAATGCTAATATTATAGTTTTAATGGTATTGGAAATTAATAATACAACTTAACTGAAATCAAGGTATCCTGTCGGCTGATAGAGCTCTTTTAAAAGAACAACGTGTTTTCTACCTAATCATATTTTAAGCATATGTTGCAAAATGCCGCATCGTAATGTTTTTGTAAGGACGATTAAAAATTTGAATGAACAATGATATTATCCGAACAAATCTAAGTTTCAGTGATGGACGCAAATGACGATAAGGTCAGCAATAATGGGCGCAGAGAGAAGCGCAGCTCCGATCATAATGTCGCGGAAGTGGACGTTAACGAATGTGAGATTCGGGAACGTCCAACGCCTAAATCATCTGCCATGCCAAGTGAGGGAGCGGAAGGGAGCCTGAAAGGTAGGCAAAGCCGCAAACACTTGCTGCATGATGAAGAGTATGATTGCGAGTTACGGTGTGAGAGAGCGCCACGTTCACGAACACCAAATGTGGGTCCAGACATGTTCCGTGCAGTTGAAGCATGTCGCCATAGACGCACGGGCGCGCAAGAAATTGCGGATGGTAGTGGAGTTCCTCTTATGAAGACAACTAGCATAATTATAAGCATCCGCGACATCATGTAAGTCCAATACGGTATGGACGCATGGAGAGAAAGAGGCACTATGTTTATAGTAGTAGTTCTGATGACGACTATCGTGTAACCTCTAAACATAAAAGGTTGTACTCTCACTCTCCATGCGTCGATCGTGTCGTGGATAGTAAGTAGACTACCTGAATGAATCTGGTGAAAATACTATAAGTAAATTTCTAATCATCGTAAAGATATTGAAGAGATGAAAATTCTCGAGTTCGATCCAATATCGAAAGATCAAACCATTCCTACATGGCTTACAAAAGTAGAGGAGTGTGCTGAGACTTACGGGTGGGCAGAGAAAGAGATTATACATTTCACGCTTCTGAAACTTACAGGTCTTGCTAAATGTTGGTACCAGGGTCTCAGCACTAACCCATACACGTGGTCAGAGTGGAAAAGGAAGCTTGTAGAATTATTTCCAAGTCGTGATGATTACACGGAAGTTTTAATAACTATGCTGTCCAAGAAAGCTCGATATGGAGATTCACTTCAGCACTATTACTATGATAAACTTAATTAATTATTATTTTATTATTATCTTTATTTGTCTTGGGTGTTAAGTTAGTAAAAGTAAAATAAAAAATAAATAAAAACATACGATGATATTGGGACGACGACACTGAAAGTCCAAATGGAATGGGTCTGAGTAATCATCATGGCTAGTTAGCATGGCTAATAGTCTAGGATATAGGTAATTTAGATTAATTGATGTTTTTTGTGATAATTGCACTATTGTTATAAAATAAATGCTTTCGATTAGGCTTTGTAGACGTTAATAAATTAAATTATAATTCAAATTAAGTTATGTGAGCTGTATACATTATGAAACTGCTAGCTTAACAGTCTAGGCGTGATTCATTTATTTAGTATAGATTTCATGTTGACACTTGGAGAGACAGTACACCTCCAAATCTTATTAGTATTAGTACTCTGACATTGGGGACCTTTTACATCTCCAGATTTAATGTATTATTTACCATAGAGACAATATGTCTCTGTTTTACTGTAGTCATTATTTATTTTAAGATAATTATAATGTAATGTTTACCTAGGTATTGGCCGTTGTATTTGTAAATGTTGTTATATTTTTTCATGTCACTACATGATGTTACTATAAATGTTGTATTGACTTGTAAAAGAGTCCTTGAGGTCTACTTGCAGATTTACTTTTAGAATTTTGAAATTCGTATTGCTTAGTTAAAATACTTTATTTTGTAATATACTGATATGAAATGAGTAAATCTAAAATGTAACCTAATGGTAAATGTAGGTGAGCAAAGGGACTTGCTCTAGCAGGATGGCCGAGCTGTAAGGATACTGTTTAGTTTATATAGATATTTTGTCATTATAATACATTTTTCTAGATTAAATAAGCTAACTATAGTATTAAAAGTATTTGTAACGATCGATCACGTGAAGAGTCACGTGATCGATCCCTCCATCTTAAATATTGAACGAGCATTCGGGAGGTGACATTCGAACGATGACAGTCGAACGATGACAGTCGATGCAAATTACAAGTGGTTACGTTGATTGTATTATTAGCAGGTCAGTACGTTTTGTTTTGTTAGAACTCGATACAATATAATTGCTTGTCTGAGCGACAAGCGTACTACTGTCGTGTGGTTAGTTAGATTGGAAGAGGTTATATTCATTGTGCCAAATAAATGTATTTTGATCACACCTACCGTTCTTTTAATATTATGGTTAGACCCCTTATACTAGTAAGTATAAATTCCGAATATCTAGTCCTGCGGCGGCAGCCTGGTTCCATTTTTATCACTTGTCACTATGCCCGTCAGATGCACGCTTACATACTTGTTAGATAGTGACAGGCATGGTGACAAATGATAAAAAGCCGACCATCTTAGCCTTACTGTAATTAGTAGCCTCACATAAAAAGTTACGTATGAAAAACTTAAATTCGCTGTATTTATTAACGATGGTATCTGAAGCTACATAAACTAATTACAGGACTAGATATTATCTTATCCTATTGTAAGTCCAGTTATTCCAGTTTTGGAATAACTGATGTAGCTGAAACTGCCGCTAAGCTCAAATGGGACTGGTCAGGGCACGTCTGCCGTATGCCGGATGACCTATGGGCCACTGTTGGGTCCCACAGGTTGTAAGGCGTCACGGTAGACCTCGTCGGAGATGGCGGGACGAACTTGATGCCTTCGACAGAGACTGGTGGGAGACTTCCGAGGATAGGGGCACGTGGAAGAATAAGAGTGAGGCCTTTGCCCAGCAGTGGGACAATATGGGCTCATAATAATAATTGTAAGTCCAAAGTTTTAAAATGAGAGCGTACCTAACTACGTTTGTATGGAGAACCGAGCTTGCTGGAACCCTTAATATTAGGACTGATTGCTACACTCTGTCAGGGTTCATGTACACATATATGTTACCTTGTATGGTGTATACTTACTATGTAGTACATGAACGCAATATTTAAATAATTACATGTATGATTTCATGCTATCTTTGAATAGAACATTTCACGAAATTGTCTACAGTTAGACCAAGATAAGTCTGCAGCAATGTATATCGCCCAGACTGTGCCAGTGTTATTATAAACGTCAAACTTCTATGAAATTATGACATATAATTATAACACTTGCACAGTGTGTGCTGTCAAAATCGTAACATAATTATCTTAGTCTAACTCTACCGTTGACAGTTATTTACAGTTTTTTTAACCGTTGATTGAGTTTTTTCTGCCAAATACTCACAATGGGATGTGAAAAATGCTCAGTAAAATAATCATCGACTGAATGAAACGTCGTCACAGATTATAAGTACGTAGTGTAGGTTATATATACGAAATAAAATGCGTTTGTACGGGGCAGCTCCATCATGGAATACCCCGAATTTTATATCTGTGTGCAGTGTGTTTCGTCGTGAGTTTCACGCCGCCAAGCCGAGGTGACGTTGGTAGGTGTGTGCTACCATAGACAAATAAAAGTATACAGCTTGGTTTATTATCAAATATAATTTTAAACTCGCCTATTAGTACTTATGTTTAAGCTCTGTAGACCTTAGAAGTCGTATGTGATTTTTGATGTAGTCGTTAGATTTTACTTTAACCGGTTATTTAATTACAACTCCTATGGCAATTGAAATAAGATTCAAAATGAACAAATGGAAAAATAATTTGCAGTTCTTGTGTGGTCCCTATACGGTTACTGAGTGCCGACGAGTCGAACGCTACCGAACCAGCCTAAAATGTGTCCTCGATATGCGTAACAAAGACGCGTTATCGGAGAGCACACGTATACTGGTTTTTTGAGCGTTAGACTAGCCCGCGCTCAGGTGCCTATTAGAATTATTCGACGCCAATAGACAATGGATAAGCCGTTGAGGGCCAGCTACAAATCTAACGACTATACCTAGATATGCCGACATGGCCGACTATAGTGTCACATCTAAATTTAATCAGAAGTTCTGTGGGAGGATGGATAAACGTGAATCTTCCGTCTTGTATTAGTTTTTCATTTTTGCATTTGTACTGGTTTGTCATCTCCTTAATGGGGCCCACTATAGTACATTGTGCAACGAGGGGGGTAAGTGAAATTTTGGATACGAGGGTGGTAATTCCCGACAGCCACAGGCTGGGGGAATTAAAGACCCGAGTTTGCAATATTCTTATCCCCGGAGTTACACACAATGTTTTTCATCACACTTGCGAAGAAGAAACTAAATTTTAAGCGAAATAATTATTAAATACGATGACATATCAAACAATTGTCCGCCATTTTGTAATTTCTTGACAGGTTAAGCATCGAAGGCACAGACCTGCTCGGCATTCAGCCACGATTGAAGATTATGTAAAAATATTTAAAACGTCTGTTAAATTAATCAAATAGAATAATAATAATTCTAAATATAAACAAAAAATATTAAATTATAAACGTCATTATTTTATAAGTAAAACTCATTTGTGCTACTTGGTTTGTATGAATAAGTGACATAATTTAAAAATAAGGCTATAACTCCCTAGGGAGTTATAGCTTTTTTCACAATCCATAACTCCCACGGGTACAAAATAAGCATTTGTCCTTCAGTACACCTGCATGAAAACAGACCTTTATCGAGCAAGTCTGATGAAAATTAACATTCGGCCCGACGGTCGGCCTGTCAGTTAGAACAAAAAGTTGACAGTTTCGAACAATTGACAGCCGATACCGTCCCGCGGACTGTTAATCAGTGTGCCCCTTAAGACTGTATCATGTACCTAGTCTGTATAGTTAATGCTGTCTGTTTTACATCTCACAGTGTATTCGTTCGATTTAATGCTGTGTAACTGTTTGAATCAATAAAAAAAAAAATAAGCCCAACGAGGGTGATAGGTAGCAGTAGCACCGTTGACCGGCCCCCTTTCACAAGTGTCCGGCGACCGTAGACAGATGTAATAAGCGCAATAACGCCTTTAGTACAATGAGCCCATAAAATTAAAACAATATAGAACAAGCTGTATATGATATCAAAGGTATACGCCACGTCATTTAATAAATATTGTAGATAAGTATTACCTAGGCTAATAAAATTTAAATCAAGTTTGTATTGAGCCTTTACAAACAAGTATGCCTGTAATGTAAGGTACCTGAGTACGTGTTTAAATAAAAAAGCGGTCAAGAGGATCGGGCCATGCTCAATGTGTAGGGTCCCGTAGTTACCCGTCCGTCACAATAGGCTGCCTCGAATCAGTGGGGGGCTAGTAAATATAAAAGGAGAAAGAAGTTGTTCGATATACTCCTCAAATTAAGCTCTTCTGATGAAGAACTCCAGGATAGTACTATCGTATTTTTTATTAACTTACTAACTATATACAGTATCGTTGATGTATTTTTTGATAATATATAAAATATGTATATACTCACACACATACACCCCCCTACTCCCCTTTTAAGTGAACTGGAAACCTGGCATCTTTACCCTGTAAATTTATTAATTTTCTTTTCTATTTTCTACTCAACTCATCATGTAGTAATATAGCATTTTCTGTTTTTTTAAGTTAATCTGTATCGCCTTTGTTAGTTAAGATACTTTACTGCGGAAGAGCGGTGTCTCTTATCACAAGTATCTCTGAATACTTAAAAAGAGACATCTACCCTGTTATTGTAAAAATCATGTATGCTAACGAATAAATAAAATTTTATTTATTTTATTTATTTATTTTATGTGTAGCCGCTTCGGCTGTGCGGTGCAGTCTAATGTCGGTACACGGAGCGGGGAGCCGTGACGTATGTGTGTGACGTCATGTGTCGTCAACCGGTCTTCGTAGGAGTAATTATGTTGCGCCAACAGAAGTGTTTAATATTTTAACCTACTGATAAGAATTTTGTTGACTATTTTGTGTATTATTTGCAACAAAATACGAGGAAATCCAGGTTGAATGCAATCCGACAGTTTGCAATGCAAGCTTTCATACACTTCTTGTAAAAATATCAGGTATCCTTCAGTCTATCCAGCTTCATCTTTTGAATGTCATACAGGATCAGATCTAGGATAGAGCATGAGCAAGTGGAGCGGCCGCTCTAGGCGCCAAATGGTAACGGGGGCGCCAAAATGGCAAATGTGAAAAAAAAATCGTAATTGCGCTCTAAAAGTCAATATACGGGATGGTCCAAACCTTGACATCCAAAAATTTTTTTTAGATTGTTCACGTCGCGTCGTGGGCTATCAGAATATACCCCATGTATGTTAGCCGATTTTTCCTAGTTTTCGAGTCATGAATTTTTAAACTTTTAAATTTGTTAAGAAATTCCGGGGTGAAGCCATTAATGTATTTAATAAAAACTAATTACTAACAAAACCCTTTACAAACGGCGCCGTTACTTAAAAAAAAAACAGCATCCTGACTTGGCTGCGAGTTGAAAAACAAAAGATAAAAGTCCAAAGTTTTAGGTTTAAGCATGTGTGCAAGCTTAGATTTTGCGGTTAAATAAAAAAAAATACAAGCGATTTCAAGGACTTTTGGTTGTTGTAGAAACTGCTAGAAAGAAAGCCTTAGTTTTTTACCCCCTAGCCCCTAGAAACCCTTAGTTTTTTTAAAAGGTCAAAAAAGTAACACTTAATAGTCATAATTTGACAGAGTCGCCGCTTAAAGGAACTGAGATGGAACGTTCCCAAATTAGTAATTCATTTTAAAAAATCCCCTTTTGTTATTGCTAACGTCAAACAACACACATAAATTACCACGAGAATTCAATGTTGTGACATGTGATTGACCAAGCATCTTTTTGCTTAACTTATTCATTATCTTAACTGGACCCGCGTCGCGGCGGGGACTTATCTACAAAGGGTTCATTTTTACTTCCAACAACTTCCAAGGATGCTGATTTTTTTTCAGCAACTGCGCCGTTTGTAAAGGATTATGTTACAAAAAGAAACATTCAAAAAAGTTCAATAGTTTTTTTAAATAAATTAATGGCTTCTCCCCGGAATTTCATAACAAAAGTTAAAAGTTAAAAATTCATAACTCGAAAACTACGAAAAATTGGCTAACATACATGGGGTATATTCTCATAGCCCACAACGTGAGCAATCTAAAAAAAAAATTGTACGTCAAGGTTTGGACCACCCTGTATAACATGATTACAATCGACCAGTCCACATCCCTAAAAATCCACACATACACATTTTTACGCACACATACAAAGCAGTGTAACCACTAAAATGGCTACGGCTCGAGTGAGTTGAGCTTGCAAATTTGTATTGAGAACAGACAACGTGGGGGCCTGGCATAAATATATGAGATCAGCGCCGGTCCGAGCACTCGATTAGGGTAGAGCGAGATTGAGTTTTGGCGCCCTTGGTATTGTTTTTTTAAATATAAAAACCGGCCAAGTGCGAGTCGGACTCGCACATGAAGAATTCCGTCCGTACCATTATTTGTAAAAACGGGAAAAAAATTATGTTTGTTTTATGGGATCCCCTTCAATTTTTATTTTATTCTGTATTCTGTTTTTAGTATTTGTTGTTATAGCGGCAACAGAAATACAACTGGCTAACTATCAGGGTTCATGAGATACAGCCTGGTAACAGACGGACGAACGGATAACGGACGGACTCAGTAATAAGGGCCCTCCACACTCGTGCGCGAAGCCGCGAACGCGAGTGTGGAGGGCCCTCGCGTCGATTTCGCAGATTGTTCACGCCCGCGTCAAAGGAGACGCGAAGCGCGAACTTGCAAGACTCCACACTCGCGATCGCTTCGCGCCGCGATTCGCTCACGAGTCGGTTAATCTGTTAAACTGTCATAACCTTCTATGGCGGCTACTTGGTTATATTGGGTGCCAACTTGATCAACCAAAAATCAATTTGACAGTTCCCAGTTTGAATCAGTGCCTTGCCGCAAACTAAATCCGATCAGCTGACGCTTCGGCGCCATCTTGCCGCGAACTAAACTGCGAAATCGCCGTGAAGTTGTGCAAGTGTGGAGTCTACGTCAACGTCGCGGTATGTTCACTCCGCGAAGTCACGCCGCGAGTCACGCGCATAGTCTGGAGGGGGCTATAGGGTCCCGTTCGACCCTTTGGGTATGGAACCCTAAAAACCAATAAAACTAAATGGTTAAGGTAACAACTGACTTTCGCTTCATCTGTTGAATATCATATATCTATGTATCTATGTCTATATGACATAACCGTTCAAAATTATTAAAGGGCCAATGGCCAATTACCGGTTTTCGAGGTAGGCCCCCCTGTACTACTACAAGAGATTTTCCTCCTTCTTATACACTCCATAAATTGCCCCTTATGACAGCTGTCAGATTTATAAGTTCCGTTCCCCACGTCTATTAAACACTCCTCTATTAATGATTCTTGTCTATATTTAAACCATAGTATCAATTTATTTAAATTTTAACTTATTATACTAAACTTTACCTAATCCTTTTCCAAATTCCGTTGTACTCATTTTAACGTATTAAGCCTTTAATTCAGTTTCCCCGTTTTACTCGTCTGGCTGAATGCGCCAGGACCGCGTTGCAGTAAAAAGAAAAACTTTCGACATAGACTGAAACGGTTATTTTGATGTCAATCAATGTTTGAAAGTGGGTGGCGTACTAAAATAGCGTTAACAATGTTATCAAGAGCCTAATATTGGAAAAATATCTATTATTGTGCAAGATTAATGGTTTTAAAACTTTATATTAGTGGTGCAGTGGAATAATTTGTTTCCTTACGAGTAAGTAGCAACTCGCTTTGTTATAATGACTACCTATTCGATTATTCTCAGATTTCTTAACATTTAATGAAGAATTGTAGATTATCTGCATTGTTTGAGCTAAACCAAATTAAGTACAAGCGTGCCTAAAGTTAACATTATAGAAAACATGAAAATCTCATACGAAAACAATAGGCAAATGGCGAATTATGACTATTTGAACATGTTGCTTAAACGTCTGTTTATTGGTTGTGTGTGCACTATGTTATTTTATAATTTTACAAATGATTCCTTTCTTTTGTAGATTTTGTCCTCATTGGCAATTATAGGCAACCTAGATGTGAGTTGTAGATTAAAATCTTATTAGTCAGCCTGAATAGGTCATTAGTTTTGTGTGTTAAGTCATACACTGGCCTTAGTGTGTGTGTGCTTTGGCTGAAAGTTGGACTTTATCTTGTAACATTCAGTGTTTTGGTTAATTTGTACCTGGTTCCTCATGATAAAGGTCAAAGCTTAGTACTAAAACCCTGACACATTTTTTAGGTTCAAAATTAAAATAATAATCCCTTTATTAAACCAAAACAAAAAAAAAAAAAAACATGAAATGTAAAACTTAAACCATGACTGAAATCCATAGCGCAGGTTTTGTCAAGCGTACTAAACAGCATCCACAACAATCTACATCACTGACAATATGTCATAGGCTTCATCAAAAATGTAGAAGTTAAAATCCGCAACAAGCTTTGTCTACAAAACTAACAGTACCTACCTTCCTACCTTGTGTAATTTGTATTTTTGGAAATAAACATTATTCAAATACTTTCATATAAAATGTGTGTGAATTATAAAGTCAGTTGATTTGATCTTTTCTTCTTCTGCATGTTTTTATACTTTTTGGGTTACCATGTTTGTGAATTACAGTGTATCTTAACAGTACAAACTGTTAAGTTCTATAGAGAACTGAACAGTTTAACAGTTTTGCGATCAAAACTCAAATGTAACAAAACTTGCATTAGACTCAGGCATCAAAATATATTAAGCATATGAGTGACCCATTTTAATATGGTATTTCAGATAAATTATAAAAATATTGACACCATTTTTGTTGTAAATATTGATGTACATATACTTCATACTTTGGGAATATACATTATATAGTAGCATTTGCTGAAGACACCGGTTTCAGCCCAGACTGGGGCATTGGCTGTCTTAGTATTTGACATCCAATAGCAGTTAGGAACAAAGAGTGTTCAATACAGTAGTTTTTATTAATGAATATTGCAGAAAATGATGCTTCCTCCGTATAGTTGTTGTTACACTTGTTACCACTGCAAACAAATGGTGTCTTAGTTTTCCTTCATTCATAAACCGCTCTTCCTGGGGTCATACATCGGAATGATTTCTGGTCACATTGCTTCTTAGTTAAATAGTGTTATGTTCCTGCCGGGTAAGGTTGCCAGAGCTCAACGAGGGGGGGCGGGTTTAGGGTCGGCAACGCGCATGTAACTCCTTTGGATTTGCAGGCGTACATAGGCTACAGAGACTGCTTACCATCAGGTGGGCCGTATGCTTGTTTGCCACCGATGTAGTATAAAAAAAACAGCACTAATTTATGCTTTGGCACTGTCTTTTACCAAATTATTTATTTCAGGCTAACAACATGTCCAAGTCGCAGTCCAAAATTCCATCTCCTGCCCGCTCCCAGGGTTTCATCACCCCCCGGCGTCGTATCCGACGGACCCTGAGTTCTGCCTCACCAGCACAGTCCGAGGGCCGTCTGTCAACAGTGGTGGAGAAATTTGTGAAGAGTGACAAATTTGTCTTGTCACCAATGAGGAGGAGATCTGTGTTGCCGGATAGCACTGATATTGAGGCACCAAGGCGTAAGTTTATTTACTTTCATTATACAGTGGTGGCAAAAAATCTATCATATTCTGTGTGAAATTAGACTTTTTATATCATATATACAATAAATGCATCATCATCACAACCATATATGTGACATTATCTATGAAAAGGGACCTTATTGTCGGTGGCGCTTACGCCGTTATCAACGGTGCTCCCATATTATAAACAACGCCGCGCTGCGCAGTGCGGCGTAAGCGCCATCGACAATAAGGTCCCTTTTCATAGGTAATGTCACATTATATATACTTACATCCCACTGCACACGGGAACAGGTAGCTACGTTGACACAATGCGGATTGGAGACTTCACAAACACCAATTAATGTAAAAATTGGATTTCTTATTTGAAAACACTGAATAGTGAATCTTACCAACAATAAAACCTAGATAGATTGATGTTTCGCCCTTGTTATCCTCTGGTTTGAAAATGAAATCGAATCATTACTTTACGATTGAATACCCATCGGGCTACCGCGAAAACTCAGGCAAACTAATTATTATAAAAAAAACCGTCCAAGAGCATGTCGGGCCATGCTCAGAGTAGCTACTCTTCCGTAGTTACTCTTCCGTCACAATAAGCTAAACTGGAGCTTAAAGTATGGTAGATTGTTAACCAAGGGATGAACTGTGGGTGTACGTCATTTTACTATGAAGGGGAAACTTTTTGCGATAACTCAAAAACAGCTAAACTGATCATATCCGCTATAGTTTTCATTTAATGTCTCCCTTAAGCTCTACTTCCAAGATTTTTTTCATATTTTTTTGGACCTATGGTTCAAAAGTTAGAGGGGGGGACACATTTTTTTTTCTTTCGGAGCAATTATTATCATATTCACTTTATCAAGAACTGTTTGTTGAAGACCCCTATTAGTTTTGAAAGACCTTTCCAACGATATGTATCCACACTGTAGGGTTGAAGAAAAAAAAATGTTCACCCCACTTTACGTGTAGGGGAGGTACCCTAAAAAAATTTAAATTTTTAGATTTTATTGTACGACTTTGTCGGCTTTATTGATTTATATATCCATGCCAAATTTCAGCTTTCTAGCACTAACGACCAGGGAGCAAAGCCTCGGACAGACAGACAGACAGACGGACATGGCGAAACTATAAGGGTTCCTAGTTGACTACGGGACCCTAAAAAGGACCCTAGTTTGATCGAATTTTCGTTTAATACAGCCCAATACAAAATTTTATCGAAATGGCTTATTTGCTGCTACTGTAAATATTATATTTATAAAAGAGTTCTGTAATATAAAACCACTCTTAAGCCCAGTACTATATTTAACTAGTGTTGACAACTTAAAAACGTAATTAGGTATAACTACTAATGTTCAATTTGGTTTTGTATGGTCTTTTTCTTCCATTTATAAAAGTATTTTGCCATAGAACTACCATATTAAAATACTGGTCACACCTGAATGAAGATATTCGAGTTAATTTTTAACCATACATGGGAGCTGTTGGACCCTGGGTGGTTTTACGGTACTGAGATACTGACAGACAACGCACAGCTTAAAACTTTTTACTTAATACTTTAAAAGATTTAAACATTCTTTGTTGTGTTGCTGACATAGTGCACCAACTCACTGCCGCTTAGGCTGAATCAGTAGAGTCATGCAAGCTCCCAGTGCTATTCTTTGAATGTTGTAGAGCTCTATTATGTTGTGAAAGACTAGTGCTGAAATTGGGGTTAAAAGTTTTAAGACTTCTACTACGGGCGGAGGTTTCTGATAAACTTAGAACATACATAGTTGGCCCAATCCAGAATGCACCTTTTTTTATACTATGTCGGAGGCAAACAAGCATACGGCCCGCCTGATAGTAAGCGCTTACCATAGCCTATGGACGCCTGCAACTCCAGAGGTTTTATATGCGCGTTGCCGAATCTAACAGCCCGCACCCTTGTTGAGCTCTAGTAACATTACTCACCGGCAGGAATACAACACTATGAGTAGGGTCTCTTCTTGTTCTTCTTTCCACCCTGCTGAGGTGTAAGGCTCGAACCATTTTCTTCCAATGACTCTGGTCCTGGGTAGTTTGGGTAACCTCCTCCAGGGCCGGCTTTAGGGGAGGGCAACCGGGGCTACTGCCCCGGGGCCTCCACAAAAGAGGGGCCCCCGCAATAGAGAATTCGGAAAATTTACCATTTTATTTGGAATATATCTGGGGCCAGGGGGCCTCCACTCCTTTATTGCCCGAGGCCTCCTGACCTCTAAATCCGGCATTGACCTCCTCCCACCCAATACACCTAAATCTTACTCCACGGAATAGCGCCAAGTTAATTTTGAAAAATGAGTAGGCTAGTGTTATTGTTATTATAATAACTTATTATACACTGAGGCTGCCTTGCTTGAGAGTAATCAATCAATGGCATAGGTTGTAATCCAGTAGAGAATGTAATGTGAACACTATTAGTTGATTTCTCTCTTCTCTGCTCATTTCTACCTCAGTGGAAAAGCAGCCTAACATCACTTATGGTCAAGACAACGGGAAAAATAATTCTTACGAGTAGCAGGGCACAGACGGGATTGGTCACGTTTTCTTTAGTATATGGCTTCAAGCATTGTGACAAGGTTCACGATGATGCGCCGGGCACGATAGGCGCTTATAAGTTAGGCTTATAATATGAATGGTTAATGGTTGGTTTATATGGTGGTGGTTGAAGCATACGGAAACTACAGGACATCCATATATTCAAAAAAGAAGTTTTCAAATTCCTAGTAAATAAAGCATATTACTCCATAAAAGAATATCTAGATGATTATGACATAAATAGTAATTATAACCATGACTAATGATATATTTTAATTGTATTTTAATTTTATTGTAATGTAATACTCATTTTAATTGTTTTATTTTATAAGCTACAGCATTGTGCAATTTTTAATTAGATTTTCGTTTCTTCTGACATTTGTATGCCGACCGGCGAAACATAGTGTTCAAAATGTATACCTAAGACCTATTTATACCTATGTTTTACAAATAAAGCATTCTGATTCTGGTTCCCAGGTGCCAGCTGGTGGAAGAGGCTGGAGGGGAGCTCCCGGGACGTCCTCGAAGCCCTGGACACTAACAAGATGACTGACGACTTGCTGCTCGAGGAATATGAGTTTGAAGTTGAGAAGTAAGTCCCTTGCTAAAGAATTAAATCAACAAAACACCCTGTGTCCGTCATTTTGATTTAGATTCTTTATTCACTCATTGTCTTTTTTCCCTCAGGCCATTTACTAGAAACAAACAGGTCAAAAGGCAAGGGACTCGCAATTGTTCTCCAAATAATCAGAACAGGCATGTCAGATCATGTGTTGTAACGACAATGGGAAAACTTAACCTGCTGGAAGAGAGTTCTGGAGCAGCTTTTGCAGTTTTGCAACAAGACTTCTTCTTCAACCTAGCGTTTTCCCGGCCTAGCGCCAGAGTCCATTTTCCTACTTAATCTTCTCCACTTTGCCCGGTCGGCATCCTCAGGTGTGAGATTGTTCGCTCCCATGTCCGCTGTCACGACGTCCAGCTAGCGCTTCTTAGGCCTACCGCGTGATCTAGGGCCTTGGACAGTGAGGCAACAAGACAAACATAATAAAATAACATTTGCCACTTGTATGGCACTTACTGAATAATTCAGCCGAACATTGGAAAACTTGCCGAATATGCCAAATTCCAAATAATTTATTAATATTCGGCCAATCTCTATTATAGTTTCTGGTTTGGGCCTTTCACCTGGAGGACCCAATCAATTCTTACAACTTTTTTTAACTGTTTCAGAGATGACAAGCAGAGCCAATCAGCCCAACAGAGTCATAGCAGCGAAAACGAATCAGTCGCCAGCATAGTTGTACCACAGAGAAGGCTTTTCAACCAGAAGAAACAAAGTGAAGCCAACTTTGGCGACATCATGGGATCTAGAAAGTCCTTAGGAAAGACAAACATTGAAGACCACTCTATAGAGGATGCTCCAAAAACCCTCTTCAATAAAGGACCTAGAAATCGACCAATTTTTCCTGCTGCTTTACTCAACTCTACTAATAAAACTATAAATAAAACTGTTGAACCAGAAACAAACAAACAGACTCGTCCAAATCTCTTCGGTCAAGCAGGAACTAAAAGAAAAAACATGTTCGCAGATTTTGTCTTGTCAGATAGTGAGGAGGACTCAGAGGTCCAACATAAAGTATTTGGATTCAAAAAGAATAGCAACAAGAGATTGAGTTTGGGTACTCGTAATAGGCGAATGCCATCTCTAACGCCCAGTGTGACCACTGAAATTGATATTGATGATTGGAATCTTTTACCATCATCTACTATGATTGGGACACAAGAAGGTTCAAGAATCAGTGATAAAGATATGGAACTGCAACACGAAAATCAAGATAATACGCTTACAGAAGACGTATATTTAAATCGCACCAATAAGCAAGCACATAAGAGTGTGATACAAGTTGATGAAAATGATAAAACACTCACAAATGAAAACATAGAAGATGCCAACAAAAGTCAAGATGTAGAAGTAAAGGATGTGTCTAAACAAGTAAACAAAACACAAGAGAAAAGCAAAACTAAACTTAATACGAGTGTCAAAGATAAATCTTTACGAAATAAATCTACTAAGCAAGCTACTAGTATTTCAAATGCTGAAAATGTGCAGATAGAAGAAGTGGTTGCTAAGCAACAAGAAAATAATACTACTGATAAAAATACTCGATTAGCTGAGAACGAACAATCATTAGAAGATAGAATGGCTGAATTACACAGAGAAACTGTTGTATCAGAAAAAAGTCGACCAAACAAAACAGAAGAAAATCCAGATATTTATGAAGCGGCAAAAAGTACCAATCAACATATTGATAGCAGTAAACAAGACCTAGCAGGCAACATTTGCGAGGCAAATGAAGATATAGATAAAAGCGAAGAAGAAATCGAACCAAGTGTCGAAGAAGAGGAAAATCGGTCTGAACAAGCATGCAAAACGAGTGAAAATGTAAATAAGAGTCAGGAACAAGAGCAAAGCGAATTAGAACAAAGAGAAAGCGAAGAAGAACGTGGCCAAAGTGAAGTAGAACAGGAACAAAGAGAAAGCGAAGAAGAACGAGGCCAAAGTGAAGTAGAAAAAGAACAAAGTGAATTAGAACAAGGAGAAAGCGAAGAAGAACGAGGCCAAAGTGAAGTAGGTCTAGAACAAAGCGAGGAAGAGCAAAGTGAAGAAGTACAAGAACAAAGTGAAGAAGAACAAGAAGAAAGTGAAGAAGAACAAGGTGTAAGTGAAGAAGAACAGGAACAAAGCGAAGAAGAGCAGGAACCAAGTTTGGAGGAACAGGAAAACCAAAACCAAACTGATGAAGTAATCGAAGATCAAGATGAGGATATGATTCAGAAAGATAAAAGTGACGAAGAAATGCCTCAAGAAAACCAAGATGAGGAGATGGAAGAAATGGTATGGAACGATAACGACGATGAAATGTTAAGTGTTGCTGCGGAAAAGGAAGTTGCTACTGAAGCTGAACCAAACAATAAAGTTGTACAAAATCAAAAAAATACTAGTATTAGCAAGCACCTTAGCAAGCTTAAGCAAAATGCAGACAAAAGCAAAAACATCTCAAATAAGAGTCACAAAATCGTAGACGCCTCAGTATATAATAATCAAAATGAAGAGGATGTAGTAGAAGAAACACCAAACAATTCTACTCACGACACAACAGGTCAAAACATGAAAGAAGTTTCTAAAGTCCACACACCAGAAGCTGTATTACAAAATATGACTAACGACAACGAATCTTTCAGGCCAATAGGTCGCAGTACCACTTTCAGAAAATCAAAAAGCGTGTATGAAACTATGAACATGAGGCTCAGTTTAGCGCCGGTCCAAGAAAGTACTTTAGGCAGTGACGGGTCGAGAAATTCAAGCACAGAGGGCTCCGAATGGGATTCTCATCGCACCACAAGAAAAACTATACGTCAGACTTTGGGCAAGGAATATACTACACGGAAATCCTTGCGTGCCTTTGTCATGGAACAATCCGCTAAACGTCAGACTGAACTTTACAACACGTCAAAGTTTGACAAAACTAAAAACAAAACTGTTACATTAGATGGAAATGTTAAGAATACATCAAAGATGAACAAAACTAGAAATAAAACAGTTGTCGAAGACCGTAATGATAAAAATGCATCAACAATTAACAAAACAAGAAATAAAACAGTCATTGAAGATGCTAACAGTGATAAAGCATCAAAGGACAAAACTAGAAACAAGACTGTATTAGACGACATCAACGAACAACATATCCGTATCCACAGATCATCCAATCGTAATATTTCAAGTAATCAGTCTTCCAATTTGAAATCCCCTGTTCATAGGACCTCGACCCATCATGTGCCAGATTCACTGATTTCAGAACACGAGAAATCTTACCACAAATCTCTTCACGATATTGAGGAACCTAAAATATCTGAGAATCTATCGAATCCAGAAGAATCTGTGAACATACCTTTAGCAGATAATAACGATTCAGGGCCAGAGATATCTATGAATGCTTCTTATGGTCAAGGAATGTCTGCATCTGGTTATGAAATAGAAGAAACTTCTAATAAGATCAATAACAAGGATATTTCACGCCGTGGCACTTCGTTACGCCCAAAATCTATACATCACAGTGAAGAAGTTTTAGACTATGAAGCTTCAGAACAAGTTATATCTGGTCTTGAAGATCAGGAGAATTCAGAACATGAATCTATGCCAGATGAAAAGGAATCTGAACCTGAAGAGAGAGAAATGGAACAATCTGAACAGGAAATAGAATCTGAACAAGAGGATTCTCAGCAGGATATAGAATCTGATTGTGAACATGAAACTCAAGAGATAGATGAACCTCAAGAGACTGAAGACGATCAAGAACAATTTCAACAAGAAATCGAATCTGATCAGGAGATGGATGAAGAGGAGATCGAATCTCAACAAGAGATAGAAGATGAAGAGGAACAATCTCGACAAGAAATCGAATCCGATCAAGAGGAATCTCAACAAGAGTTAGAAGATGCAGAACAGTCTCAACAAGAAATAGAATCAGAACAAGAATCTCCACAAGAGATAGAATCTGAGGAAGAACAGCAATCAGAAAATGACCATGATATGTCTCAAGAGCAAGAAAGTGATCATGATATTAGAGAATCAGAAAACGATGACCAAGATAACGATGATTTTATATTAGCTTTCAATTCTGAAAACAAAAGGCCAGAAAAACGTGGAGTTTCTCGCATAGTGTTTGATAGTAGTATGATGTCTGTCGAAGAAATAGATTTTGAAGGGGTTTCCAGACAAACTGATAATGATATTACTGAGAATAATGAATCTGAACAAGAACCTGAATTAAGTAAGGCTTCGTTGCAAAGAGTTTCGGAACCGAGTGTTCATGATGTGTCGGTTGGCACGAAGAGATCTATGGTGATGATGCAGATGCAGAAAATAGCGCAGAAAAATATGGAGCAGGTGGAAAAAATTGTAAGTAGTTATATTTTGTTATTAAACTAAAAAGCTTATTAAACTTTTAAAAATTAGCTAATTGACCTGACCCTACTTTGCGGCTAGGGCTTATTTATTGGAGGGGAAATAGTTGTTTGTCTTACACTGATCCACGAGCGTAGCAAGTGGTTCAAGAAGTGGAATCTTGAGCGTCGCAAGGATTTTAAGGCACGAGGGTTAAAGAAACTTTTCCTCCGATATATAGTTTTTTTTTCTAATTTACTGACAAATTGGGTTTGCCAGACTATATTATGAGACAATCTAAAAGACACTAATTTTGACAATACCGAGTCGGACCAAACTAACTCTTTTCAATAACAAAGTGTGTAATTTAAATGTGACGTTCTGGTACCACATTGTCGCTTGCCATAAGTGACATTTTATTCGTATCAAAATACGAGCAAATTTCGTCCTTATGGTAAGCGACAATGTGGTACCTTTTAATTGAGAACGTCACAAATAATGACGTTTATAATAACACCCCCCTCATTTTATTCTGTTCAATTTCCTTTAAAAGACGGTATCTAGTTGAAAAAGCTTCAGTGATGTATTTATCTCTGAATGTATTCAAAAGGTACTTAAATACAAAATACAGTACGTAGCGGCCCCCTTTTTTAAATATCTATCGTTAAATTTAATTAATAACAATTATTTAGCAGTGGCGCTAGTGAGCACGTTGATGGGCTCTTAAAGGACGATTTATTATTTTTTCAGAGAGAGCAAGTGTTTAAATCAGTAAAACCGCCCCGTAACTACAACCCCATGTCCCCCATCCAAGTCAAATGCAGCATCCGCCGCGTGGTCCAGCCTGAACCTAGGAAGCCTAAGCGAAAGCCTAAACCCACGGGTATACCTAGAGAGGCTTTGCCTAAGGCTTTCGTCGAGGACCTGATGTATAAGCCGCCGAAGAGATTTCAACCTGCCAATGCCCCGTGGATAACTAAGAGGCTGTATAAGTTTTTGGAATCGAAATTGGAACCTAAGTAAGTAATCGTTATATTGCATTGATGTGGTATAATCAAAGAGAATTTGATATAGAGGTGTATTGTCAAAAAAAAAACGTAAATTTACTGCCATCCTTCGACAAATAATTAAAACTTTTAGAACGCCATTTGACTTTCATCCCTATTTATTCACTAATATGTGTTCAATTTGTTAAATATCTTCAATTCTGATATCAGTGTGCATTCGAATTGGCCTGTGTATATAAAGATGCCTCTATCGTCTACCTACACTGGTCGTTTTGTCGTGAGGAAATTGCCTCGCGCGTATTCTCGCTCTGTGTGGACCCGCCTATTCATATATCGTGCATTTCGCACGCATTTATCAGTATATGTATGGTGCGAGCGAGACGCACGATAACTGTTTGGTGTACGTTCGAATTAGCCTGTCAGTCGATTCTGTTTTTGCCAGGAACAATTTGTATAATAAAGGATTAATTTTAATATAAAAATTCAAATATTGATTGGCATTAGGCATTGGCATTAAAAAAAAAAGTTTTATTGGCATTAAGGTAAGTACATTTTAGTGTTGAAGTCCCTGACTTCTGAGCTAGGTAAAAACCTGTGTTACAGAAGTCAGTGTCCTCTCCCAAACATAATAGTAACTATTAAGACATTAACCATTTTCATTTTAGACTTAAAGTAGATAATTAAGGCTTGTTTTAATATTATAAAAATAAAATTGATTGATTGACAAATAATGTCAAAAGTGCTACACATATACTATAATCTCCTTATTCATAAACGTCTACTAAACAAAACGCTAAAGTTGACAAGTCGCTAATAATCGTTTGTCCCTTTCCGACGTATCGTTATTAGTATCCATCATGCCACGTACGTATACTGCTTGCGCTTGGCAGGCCATAACTCTGTAACTTTAATTATAAAAAATAAAGTTTTATTCTGTTCTATTCTACGTATTTATGCAGTTGTACGGGTAAATACGTATTTATGCAGTTGTTAATAAATGTACGTTTTATTTAAACGCAACCGATTAAAACATATTTAATTACATTTTTGTATTTTTTCATTCGTTTTTTTTTATTTATTACTATAATAGAATCTAATGTTCTATCTATTTAGAGTGAATTGATATTATTCTATCCCTTCAGCCGGACCAAACTATCGTTAGAAGAACTTTTGTAGCACGTTATATCATCGTGCTTGGTAGATAAAACCTGGATTCTATATTATATCACGATTGTATAATAGTATTTTATGCAACAGTTGTATAAGAAGGGTTAAAAAAGGCGAGTGGCGTGAGTTACAATGTGAGCCGGAGCCGAAGGCGTAGGCGAACATTGTAAAGGAATACGCCACGAGAATTTTTTGACCTACTTATACAACGTTGCATACAATATTTTTCCTACGAGTCAACAAAAATAAATCTTAATTTAGGTAAACAAATTACAGCAAAAGTATATAGCCAAGACGCGCGAGCATACCTTGTTACGCGCCCGGCCCGCCCCGGGCCGCGGCCGGCCGGTCGGCGACACCTCCTCGTAACTCATGAGGCCCTGGTACTTGCTACTTGCTAAATTAATTTTTTGGACAGTTTTTTCTCAATTTTGGCCACCGTAGCCTACGGAGACTAAAAAGCAACGCTAAGCGGTCTTCGTAGTCTATGGGTGTTGCTATATTACGGGTGTCACATGCGTGTTTCTGACTTATGAAGTAATTATTTTTATTATGCAACCAAATGAATATTTTGTAGGTTGGCAGCAATGCACTTAGTTTAAAACTGTATTCGTTTTGGTTTTGTTAGGTTGGTAGCCATTAATCGCAGTAACATTATAGCTTATAAAAGCACAAGAGCTTTTATGAGAAATAGACAATATAGACTTTTCTTGAAATCTTTTATGTATGTTCTTATATTCGTGTTAATGAATGCATAAATGACAGATAACAGTAGAGGAGTAGGAAAAATACTATTAAAGAATAGTGACAGATAGTTATAAATTCCAGATACGACTACCGTGCGCGCGTGCGCGCCGAGCAGCTCGTGCAGAGCCTCTTCAGCTTCTGCCGGCTGGCGCGGCGCCGCGCGCTGGCGCCGCCGCGCGCCGTGGAGCGCCTCAAGCGGGAGCTGGCGCGCCTGCGCGTCGTCACCACGCACCACGACTTCTACCACTTCTTCCACGAGTTCATGCCCAGGGAGATTAGGATTAAGGTGCTTTTTTGTCTTGGGAACTTTGGTGTATTCCCATCTGTACTCGCCCCCTAACTGGGGCAGGCATGATTCATGCCCGTCTGTACCCGGCGCGAACAGGTGGGAATAGTGTCATTCCCGTCTGTGCCTAGCGGGAAGAGATGGGAATGGTTTCATTCCCATCTGTCCCCGCCGGTCACAAAGATTAGATTAGAAAGACAATTACATAATACATTTGCATTGATGTCAAAAATATAAGAATTTCTATCATGATCGTCAAATAAAAATAAAAATGAAAATAACAACAATACTAATGAAATAAAATTATAACTCCAATAAGGATTGTCAATACAATTACAATAACAGTAAGACACCACAAATGGGAAGGATCCATTCCCGTATGTTCCCGCCGGGGACAGATGGGAAGGGATTTGTGCATCACGGGCAGGGGGCGGGCACAAATAAGAATTAATCAAAACTTTTTGTCTGACAAATCATTTTGTCAGCAGAAACGGTGGCAAATTTGAAAAAGACAAACGAACGAACTCTCGTAACGATTATGAATTTTGCACCTTTTACTCTAAAATGATTTTCTAGATAGCCAAGGCCAAATTTCCCCCAAAGCCCAGACCTAGGGGCCCAGGCAAGCTGGCGATGTTTTAGAATGGTGATGGGGACCCCGATAAGTTTAAGGGAACTAAGTCTGTAAATTCGGGCGGGACTAGCTACATACCTGTACGATTTTTAGGTGTATGTTATTAGGTTAACTTATAATTTTGTTTGTTTCAGGTAAACCCGGACGTGGTGAACAAGATCCCGGTGCCTCGAAACGTGTTCTCTGATATCCTCCCGCCGCACACCGTAGACGAATAAATGTTTTGTTATTATATTTCAGTAATTATTATGAATTAAGTAATTATGGAAATTGCCTATTTGTTACGCTACGCTGGAATTATAAGTTTTACATAAAATACTTCAGTTTTTATTGACCGAGCTAAAGCGAAGTTCTCACTTACAACTTTAACAAAAACCCTATGTTATCTCTCTCAGACTGTTCTCTACAATCTAATTTCTCAATCGATCTTCATGAAATTTGGTGAGCGGGTTCAATAATAATATAGATTTTATTCCAGATTCAATTTTTGGATTTTTTTCACAACTCCGCCACTAAAGTAAGGACGCTAAGCAAGAGAATTTCATACATTGACCCGTCATTTTCTCTGTCTATCTCACGTCCGTAATTATATTGCCGTCCCGCCCGTGATGCCGGCGTTCAATACCACTGAGAGCGAGAAATTATTGCTTGGTGTCCTTACCTCACCTCACCTTACATTCAAAACTTTCTAGTCAAGGAAATGCGAAAAAATAAAAGTTCTGTAGGACTTGTTTATTTCGAAAGTCGTAGGATACAAATGTACCTATGTTACAATGGAGCACCATACACAAAATTATATTGCAGTAAATACTACTGGTTAAACGATACATAATGCGATTAGCGTTTTATGTAAAGATACTAAGTTTTTTTTTAAACCTGGCTAACTTTTTTTTAGGATCAAATATATTTTCAATAGGAGCTTACGATTATGACTATGGTAAAAAAAAACATGTTGTAATTAAACTTTTTTTATACGCCATAGCATAATACTACAAACAGCGTCAAATAACAGCAAGAGACGCCTAATATATCACACCTACGCACGATTATATATAATATCGTAATTGTCGATTTCAAGTAAATGCCAAATGCAAATCGCATTACGTAATATCAACCATTATGTATATAAAAACACACGTTTAGAGATAAACTATTTTCGCACTGCGCGCCCCTCCAAAGCACCCCACGCACATATCTTAAGATGATATTTCACCTCTCCAATTTCTTTGCCCAATGTGCATTGCGTCTCACTATCTCATTAAGCAAAATATAAGATGCAAATACACATTAAACTAAGTAATTGGACATCCTAAAACAGCAAAAGTAACAGTTGTAGTTGTGTGCGTTCGTCTATAAGGTTACGATGTCCATTTGTCGGCCGCCATAATAAAGGCTAGGACATGTGGATGGGAATGAAGCGCCTATTCCCATGTGTGCCCGGCGGGGACAAATAAGAATACACAGTTTGGAGGGACGCGCAATCTAAAGATGCTTCACATCTACCAACTAAATACGAAAAATACATCTCACTTACGACTATCATGTATAGAAGGGTTGAAGGCAAAGCTTAGTCTTGAAGTTCAAATAATTGGGGATTCAAATTAAAATTGATCCTCAAGCAATAGGTACCACTATTATAATGCAACCTACACGTCCCACTGTTGGACACAGGTCTCTTATGCACGAGTGGGATTGGGCTCTAGTACCCAATACCCACGCTGGCCCAAAGCGAGTTCGGGACTTAAGGCCTGTGCACACCGTGTCTTATAATGCAACTTTTAAGTTTATCAGGCCAAGTGGTACCGTTTACTTGAAAAATATGTTAAATATTAAAGTAGGTATATCATATTTTTAAAGAGAATATACATTTGGCAGTGCGTACGTGGTTGTCTATGGTTGTATTAATGTACAAAACATAATATATAATAATTACAACTAATTGAAGCTATAACAAATAATCTCTTCCTACATTGTGACATTTATGCGTTTACGTACCCCAATCAGCGAAGAAATATATCGTTT